>NW_026592710.1:8230871-8322716 GCF_907164565.1 Psammomys obesus | reverse complement strand
TATATATATATATATATATATATATATATATATATATATATATATATATATATATATATATATAATAAAAAAAATAAAGTCAACAGTTGTGGGTGCTGGAGAGATGGTTATTGCCAAACAGGTAAACTAAGACCTGTGTTCCGACAGTGCTGGCTTTGCCAACAGTTCTAATTTTAATCCTCACAAGAACCCAATGAGGGAGATACTGAATATAAACCTTTTGTGGGAGAAGACTCAAAGGTTTAGCAGGGTTGAGAAACTCACACATAGCTTCACGGCAAACGGAAGGCCTGGCTGACTCGCCCACGAGTGGGCTCAGAACTGCTCAATGCCTGTAAGAGGAGGAACGGGCTGAGGAAGTGTTTCATCCTGGACCCTGAAGCTTGCAACCTCAGAAGGCCCCAGAATGGTTCCAGAGTAGCTCAGGCTCCAGCCCCCAGACCTGTCTCTAGAAGCTTGGCGCTGGCGCTCAGGAAGCAGGGAGGAAGGCCAGGCCCTGGAGCTGCCCCGAGGAGGGGAGCAGTTTGGCTAGCCAGCCCGTGGGGCCAGGCTCCTTTGTTGCACACTGACAGGAAGGTGTGGCCACCACACACTGGAGCTGCCAGCTCACTGTGGTCACTCAATCCATCACCCGGGCTGGGGGCGGCAGGCCCCCGGGCTCCTGGCGGCTAGGCCTGCAGTGTTGTTTTAGTCTGACTTGGGCTGTGAGATAAACGGGGCATGAACTGGCCCCTTGGCAGGGGGTCAGCCCCTTCTGCCCTCATTAAAGTGCCAATCAAGAAGAGGAATGGAGAAAGCTGGTGAGCTCAGCCTCTCCCCACGGGGCAGGATCCTGGCTCCCTGAGAGACAGCCGGCAGCCAGCAGGGCATTCCACTGGGCCAGCCTGGCTCGCAGTGTGCATCTGGTTGCAACGTTGCAGAGCTGAGGCTGGTCTGTTCTGCACGGGGGTGGGGGTGGAGGCCAGTTCTTCAGCCAGTCCTCCAAAGCAGGGAACACCCTGGCCCCGCCTGGCCCGAAGCTTATGGCTGAGTATCTGTTGCTACCTGATAGCCACACTGTGGACACAGACCATCTGATTACCCCTCGGGAGTCTCAAAGCACCTCCTGCTCCTTTTGATAGCTGACGGGAGCCCATGGCCTTGTGGGTAGGGAGCCACCTGGGGCTGGGGAATACTGGGGTCAGGCTATACCTGGAGCTTTTGTAGCGGCACTGGGAAGACTAGGCTCCCTATTATACTGGAGTCGTGGGGCCTAGCTCTGCCACACTGTCTGGTAGCCTCTCACTGGCTTGAGTCCTGTCCCCAGGGTTACCTGACAATAGCCAGTGCTTTCAGCTTCTCAAACACGAAAGCGGAAGGTGCTTAGCCTAAGGAAGGGAGCATTACCTCTGTTCTGTCCTCCAGAGAGTCAGGTACCAGCCCAGATACAGTGTCCCTGAGGACCATCTTGGGGCCAGAATGCTATACTGTGAATCCTTGAGAGGAGGTTTGGCACAAGCTCAATGGCTAGAGGTCACACTGGCAGAAGCCTTTTGGGATGGGGGCTGGAGGCAGGGGCTGCTGTATTTCTTCTGTATATATCCCCCATAGTCCATCTGTTCTCCTACTAAACCCCATAATAAGCCACATATTAAAAGAAAAGAAAAGAAAAAAGCAGAAGGGAAGGAGGAAGAAAGGAAAGGAGGAGGAGGGAGATGGTGGGCTCAACAGTTAAAGTGCGTGCAGTACAAACAAGAGGACCAGAGTTCAGATCCTCAGAACTCACCTAAGTGCTAGGCAAGCATGGAGGGCCTCAGAAGAAAGAGACAGGGGATCCCTGGGGCAAGCTGCTTATGGAGACTAGCCATAGCCGCAAGCTCTGGGTTTGACTGAGAGACCCTGCTTCAAAGAATACAGTATAAAACAATCTAGAAAGATTCTCAGAGATAACCTCCGGCCTCCCATGTAGGTGAGCACGCATGCACTCCTTGACACATGTATGCCCACACACATACACACATGAAAAGGAAAAAAAAGATGGTGTGGCTTTGAATTCCTTTCAAATACTAAGCAATAATAGTAATTGCTACCCTTGCTTGGGAATTTGTGATATTTTCAAGTATTATCTGAAGCAAATTCTGCCTGATTTAAGTCTCCAAACAACCCTGTGGAGATGACCTGCTCTGTGTCACCCTGCTCTGTGGATAGGCAGAGCCAGGTTGCTAAGGAAACATCCACACGTAGAGCAAACCAATGTGACTGTGGTTTACAACTCTCTCTTAAGCCGGACACCAGCTCCTGCTCCACCGGCAGCCCTGCTCCAGTCAGGGTGTCACAGGTTCTGGACATCTTGTGGCTCTGATTTTTCCTGCCTTCCCATGGAAGCACATGGGATCCTCAGGCTGCTCTGTGGAGAATGGGCTGCGGTGGGAAATAATGAGGTTTGGGACACGGCCCATTTGCCTTCTGACCTAGCTTGCTCTCTGCCATGAGCATAGATGATTTATCTGCATGATTTATCTCAGCGATAGATGCATCTGACCTCCACACATCGTATCAGAGGGTACCCTGCCCTGCCTTCCAGTTCTCTCAGCCAATGGGAGACGGTGGCAGAAGGTCAGAGGGCATCAGAAGTGGTGAAAGCATTTGCTTCTCAAGACAGTTAGTTCTGATCATCAACTCGACACCTGGGAGGAAGGTCTCAATGAAGAAGTTGGCCAATGAGCATTCTGTGGGGAAATTGCCTTGATTACATTCATCAATATCAGAAGACTCAGCCTACCATGAGTGTAACAATTCCCTAGGTTTAGTTCCCTGAACTGTGTAAAGTGAAGAAAGAAGACAAATACTAAGAACACATAACAAAACAAGCTGTCAGTCAAGTGAGGAAACACCCTATAGAAAGGGAAAAAATATTTGCCAACAGTAAATCTGGCCGAGCATCAGTCTCTAAAACGAACAAAGAACACAAGAAAATAAACATCTAGCAAACAAAACAAAAACAATTTAAAATGGGCCACAAAATTCAACAACAACAGAAGAAATATAGCTGGCTAAAAATCATTTTAAAAGGTGTTCAACATCATTGTCCATCAGAGAAGTCAAATTAAAACTGTTCTAAGATTCCATCTTACCCCAGTTTGAATGCTTATCATAAAGAAAACAAATAACAACAAATGCTGGTACAGCCGCAATAGAAACCAGTCTGGAGGTTTCCCAAAAAGCTAAAAATAGAACTTCCATATGACCCGGCCATGAGACTCCCGGGCATGCATCCAAGAGGATCCAGTCTTCCTAGGGAGCCACTTGCTCATCTGTGTTCATTACTTCTCTACTTGCAATAGCTAGGAAGTGGAATCAACCTAGATGTCCATGAGCCAATAAATGGATAACGAAAATAAACACAATGGATTTTTTTTTATTCATCTATAAAGAAAAATGAAATCTCAGGAAAATACATCAGACTAGATAAGGGAAGCAACCCGGGCCCAGGCAGACAAATGGTGTGTGAGCTCTCTCACATGTAGATCCTAGCTTGAATTTAAAAATCAAAAGATTTCCGTGTTAATTTAGAGTAGCGGTTAGCTCAGGAAGCAAGCAAAGGCCCATGAGAGAGTGAGGGAAAGAGACCTAAAGGGGAGAAGGGTTAATAGAACACGCATGATATGAAGAAGGCATGAGTGGACATGGTGGTGAAATATTGGGAATTAATGGTTTACCCAGGAACAGGGTGCGAGGGAGAGGGAAGAGTGAAGACAGGTTAATCAAAACTAAGGATACATGAAAAACCTCTATAATCCATACTCTGTAAATTAATTAAAATGTAATTTAAAAACAACTGGAGCTTCAATACAGAGCTGCTACCTAGGGGAACCATGATTCCTAAGAAGACATAGTTTTCATTTTCTTAAATGAAAATATCAGGACTGGGTATGGGCTATCTCCCTAGGATTCACTGGTCAGAGAGGCCCAGAGTCATCCACAACCACACAGGTGATTGTCACTGCTCTTGGCTGCACTCCACAGCTAGGCAGTAAAACCCTATTGCTGAAAAGACCACACCCTCTGCAGGTCATAGAAAAATCAAATTGGAATTGACTTTAAGAATTTTTTCCTGTTGGCTAGCTGGCCAGGCTGCTGGGAGAGAAGAGACATAAATGGTGTCCCCAGCAGCCAGCCCTTCATGGGATAGTCCCGACCTGCCAGGAAAGATGTACCCAGAGGTACAATAATGGCATGAAGGTTATGGACTTTTAGATTCAACTGAGACCTTCTCCACATGAGGGAATTCATGTCTTGTACCATCAACCTGGTCCAGAACCCCTGGCTCAGGAGCTCACAGGCTCTGGGGGGAACCCATTACTGTGGTTTTGCTAAATGGACAATGTTGTCAAACTTGCCTGCTAAATAGTTACACTCATACCCATTGGTTAGTGCCGCCTCCAACGCTGGCCGGAGAAGCCCGTCTCTGCTGTGGTCAGCAGCTGGTCCAGAGACTCCTAACTGGCCAAAGTGCTAGGAAAAAGTGTCTATTCAGTGGTCAGCCCTAAACATGTCATCTGTATCAGTTCCTACCCCCAAGGCTCAGGGGACATTGTGAAAGAGGAGCTGAAAGAATGTCAGATCTGAAGGGTAGCAGGAGTGTTGTGGAATGCTGTCCGGGGGACGGGACGGGACGTGGCCGTCATCATGTCGTGAGCTCGCTGTGGTTACCAACACAAGATCAGGTCAATACTAATCAGGCAACATTCTAAAGGGCGGTGTCAACTGGACTCAGTAGGCCATTAACAAAGGAAACCAGAAGCTGTGAAGGAAAAAGGGGGCATGTTTTTTTGGAACCTAGGGGGAGTGATAAGGAGGGGTTGGGGTGCATAGCATCAATGTATTGTTTGACTACTAATAGTTGTCAAAGAATGAATAAAAGTGTTCTATTAAAAAAAATGTGTGCTGACGCTTTAGTCCCAGCACTTGGGGAGTAGAGGCAGGTAGATCTCTGTGAGTTCAAGGCTAGCCAAAGCTACACAATGAAATGCTGTCTGGAAAACAACAACAACAAAATAAACAACAACATTTAAAAAGCACCACAGATTAGTAAATAACATGTTGTGAAATAATTTTTTTCTACTTTCTAGGGATATACCACACTCAAGTAGAGGTCAGGCTTGGTGGCAAGTGCCTCTAGCTGTGAGTCCTCTTGCTGCCTTTGAGGGTGCTTTATTTGGAGTTACAGAAAAGGACAGAAAACGGGACAAAGAAAACACTGAAAGAGGTAATGGTCATTTTCCCAAATGGATGGAAGATATTGGTCCACAGACTCAAGAGCTCAGCATATCCTAACTAGAATAATTAGAAGAACAGCACATCTAGGCCATTATAGACAAACCACTAAAAATTAGAGAAAAGTAAGCATTCTTAAAATTCAGCCAGAGAGGTCTGGGGAAATGACTCAGTTATTTAAGTGCTGGGCACACAAACATGAAGATCTGAGTTCTAATCCCCAGCATCCTGTCAAACAGTTGGGCATGGCATCTGCAATTCCAGCGCTGGGCAGGTATAGACAGGAGACCCTTGAGGGCTTGCTGGCCAGGCAAATCATCAAAATCCAGGTTGGCGAGAGACCCTGCTACAAAACCTAAGGTAGCATGTCACTGAGGAAGACACCTTAGCCATGTATGTACCAGCCCCAATGTTTTTCATTATTACAGAGAAACTGATCAAAGCTGGATACTTACACAGAAACACAGCTCACTGAGCTCATGTTCTGGTTTTTGGTGAGATGTTAGCAGATGATAGCACCATGGCAGGAGGAAGAACTACAGACAGGAAGAGAGAACAGTTCACGGCTCAGGCTGTGCCTCCTGAAACAACTTGCCTTTGTATTTTATTTTACCTTATTTCATTTTATCTGACACAGCACCTTACCGAGTAGCCCAGGGTTGGGTGTCTTTTTATAATGGGAGAGGTGCTGCAGAGACCCAGAATGGGCTGTATTCATTACTTTTCTGTTACTGTGATAAAACATCATGACCAAAAGCAATTTATAAAGGAAAGAGTTTATTGTGGCTTGTGGTTTCAGAGGGAGAGTCCATAATGTTCATAACAGCTGGGTCAGTGTGTGGAGGATGGGGGCTGCAGCAGGAAGCTGAGAGATCACGTCTCATCTACACACAGGAAACAGAGATACGGAACAGGAAGCAGGGTAAGGATACACATCCTCAAAATCTAACCCCAATGATGTACTTCCTCCTTTAAGGCTCTACCTGGAACAGCTCTTCCAGCTGGGACCAAGTATTCATGTACATGAGCCTATGAGGGACATTTATCATTCAAACCGCACTGGTCAAGATACTGAGTGACTACCGCTATGGCATAGTGGTCCATTGCTTAGCAAGAGATGGAAGGAAAGAATCAAGCATCCCTTATCACCCTCTGTAAGGCTCAAGGAGCATCGCAGAAAGAAGTACAAAAAAATATGAGAGCCAGAGGAATGGGTGGAATTTTGTGTGGTTATTTCCACCCAATTGAAACATTCTTTTCTAGAGGTTCATTAAGGTTCAGAAAGTAGACACAACTCACAAGTTGTAGGAAGATCCTGAAACTTACACAGATTACAAGACCCCCTACCCAAGATTATATAAGAAGTAACAATCGCTCAGAAAAGAAGACTCTTCAACCAGGTGAGCTACCCTCAAGATGTCCAGTGATGGAGCCATTAAGAGTTGTCATTCATGCTGGGGTGGGCTTTTTGGTGATGCAACGGCTTTTGAGTCATTCATGGTTCTGTAAGCAACCCTCATGCATACACCTGTAAACCATCCCAGTAAACTTACTACCGCACTAAACTAGACTGGGGTGGAATTGTGACCTTGGTCTGCTGTTGTGTACTCTATCTGGGGAAAAGAGACATTTGTTCATGTCTCCCCACAAAATGTCATATAAACATCCAGGCTATTTTAAATCTGTGGTTCTCCTGCCTCAGCTCTCCTAGTGCTGGAATTGCAGGTACATCACCACACCTGGCCACAACTACAGCTTGCACTTACAATGCCCACGTCAGTGGTGGCACCTACAACTACGTTACTCCCTCCTAGGGGCATGCCTCAATCTAAAGACCCCTCATTAGGCCCTGCTCCTTAAGGGTCCCGCCTCTTACCACCACCACTTTGAAGACCAAGCCTCCAACACATGAACACTTGGGAAACAAACTACATTAGTGCCATAGTAAACTTCATTTAGATTCTCATTCCTCTCCGATTGGCAAAGATTAAAAAAAAAAAAATGACCATATGACCTTGGTAAAGGGGTGAGGTGGCCATGTAAAAGTTTTAAACTCTATGGGAAGCAGTTTGGCAGCATTTATGAAAACTGCAAATGGGTCGAGATAGAGAACTTCCCCTTTTAGGACTCTGGGCATGTTGCAAAATGAGGCCTGCACAAGGTGACTGACTGCAGCTTTGTTTGCAATAACCAGGAGACCGGGAAAACTCTGAGTGGCCAACAGAAGGGCACTGGTAAAGCAGATACTCCGTATGCAGGTAGAAATCCTCCAGGGATCCAAGAAAAATAGGACGAGACTTCTGGGTGGACAGAGAGTGATTTCTAAGACATGATTATTAATGAAAATACAAGGGAGAAATAAACCAAATTTTTGTCATAAAAATAAGAAGGCCCGAGAATACAAAGACATGCATGTATTTGCGGAAATACATGTACTTTATGTGTGTATGTGTGCACGTGCCCGGAAAAAACCACGGAAGACCAGGAAGGGAACTTGACCACTGGATAACAGGAGTGGGAGGGAGGAAAACAATAAAGCAACCATAAACAAAAGCAAATGCAGACAGAAGAGATAGCTTGTAACAAAAGAGCTCAATGCGGCCAACTTCCTGTTCTCTTTCTAAATACCACACTTTTTTTTTTTTTTTTCTAGAGAGAGAGCTATTTAGGAAGTTTTCCACTGAGAAAATCCAAAGGGAATTTAATCCCCCAAATGAAACCATTTGCTGAGCTAAAAAGGCAGGATGTGAATTAGGGCTAAGACTACCAATCTGCTGTAGCTTGCGATAGAATGAACCACTCCTGAAGGCAGTTTATAAAAATGAATCACTTCGTTTTCAAGTCTGTTGGTATTTTTTAAAAAATTTAAAAACTAGAGGCTCAGTGGTTAAGAGCACTGGTTGCTCTTCAGAGGATTCACGTTCGGTTCTCAGCACCCACATGGTAGCCCACAACCATCTGTAACTCCAGTTCCAGGGGATCTAACACCCTCTTCTGGCCTCTGTGGGAACTGTACATATATGGTTATATACATACATGCAGGCAAAACAGCCATGCACGTCATATTTTTTAAAATTAAAAACAATCAAAAACCCCTAAAAAATATTAGTTAAGATACTGATAGCCACATGCATTCTCTCCTCCTTTGTGTGAGCTCTACTGCAGATCTCTGGATTCCCTTAGGTTCAAAAGCTGAGCTTCGAAGAGCAGGTGGAATTGGAAGCCGCCTTTCTCCTACAACCTCAGCATTTCCAACCAGGATGGATGTTATCTTCTGAAGTAAATTGCTCAAGTCTGTACCTGTTAATGATTGTTCTAAGGTGGCTGAGCAGCCAGGCAAAGGTGACCATGGAGGCCTCCAGCCAGCCTCTCTTGTGTGTATGTGTGTGTGTCCACGTGCACTGATCCTGCCTCTGTGCCCAGGACTGTAACCACCCTGGGCAGCTGGCCAGGGCCTTGGTTCTGTTTGCACAGTTGCCTAATCTTGCTAATGTTTGCCAAACAAGGCCAGGCTCTTAAAGCCCGAACAACATAGGGCCCTCTTCTAACCCACAAAGGTCTGTCTCCAGCAGACCCAAGAAACACTAAGAAAATGCTCTCAAATTTAGCTTTGTCAAGGTGAACAGGGGCCTTTGAAAGAGGCATGAAAATGTCGGGGCCCCCATTTTAGGAATCAGACTTTGAGAGTCACTGTGGTAGATCTGGCTGGCCCAGGGCTGGTGGGATGAAAGGAGATGTTGATGGGCCATCCTGCTGCTTCTCTTCGGATGCTACTGCTCCCCAGCACCGTGGAGACCATGGCCCTCGTGTCCTTCCCATGAGTCTGTCCTTCATGGTGCCTTACCCAATGTTTAACCTCTGTGCTTCCATGGAGATCCAGAACTGAGCAGACCTGTCATTTTCTCAGCCTGAGGTTGAATATCTCATAACATCCTGTCCTTGGCCCATCAGGGAGCTTCCTTGGAGCCAAGGCTATGCAAAGGTGTGAGTCTCCATAGCCTCCAGGCAAAGGTCAGGGATCCTGGCAGGTCTGAGAACATCTCTGCTCTACTCTGCCTCAGCTCTGTCCAGCCCTAGGAAAGATGTCTTGCTCTTTGGTACCACTTCCAGCAGCCCTCAAGGTCTAGCCTTGAGAACACAGGAGTTCAGCACCAGCCTGGGCTACTCAGTCTCAAACCAAATGGCTTCGATGGGCTAGGAGAGGTAGTATGAACCCATAATCCAAACATGCAGGAGGCTGAGGCAGTAGAATGGCAGCCTAGGCTATGTGTGTTCAGGGTCAGACTGGCTACAAGAGACTCTGCAGCCCCCCCTTCCAAGGGGGGGAAGGTGACAGAAAGTGACAGCGCAATGCCCACATGACAGCCACCAGTTCTCCGGAGCCCTGGATGTGCCTGCTGTGATGACCTGATGGCCTCTGAAGAGTCGGTATAAAGTGAGACTGTAAACAAACCCCACAATAATCTGCATGTTGACGTCACATCGTACGCTTCTGCTTTGTAGATGTCACATTTAATGTATCCTTCAAATGACTTTCCTGCCAGGCCTGGTGGTGCACCCCTGCCTGTGGGGGGTGAGGCAGGAGGATCACGACTCTGAAGCCTACATAGCAAGACCTGTCTGACAACAATGGCTACGTTCTGCAATCACCCTACCAAGAGGGGGACTAGCCAAGAGACGAGGGCTAGATGCGAGGCTTTTTAAGCCAAAGGAAGTATGAAGTTAGGCCATGTGCAGGAAAATGGTGCGACTGAAGAGATGCAGATGGAAATGGCTCAAGCCCATCTCAGAAAATGTGTGTCTTGGGGGGGGGTTATGTGTGTATAAGTGTGTGTGTGGTGTGTATAGTGTGTATATGTAAGTGTATGTGTGGTGTGTGTATGTGTGTATAAATATGTGTGGTGTATGTATCGTGTGTGTGAGTATGTGTATATGCGTGTGTATAAATGTGTCTGTGGTGTGTGTATGCTGTGTGTGTATAAGGGTGTATACGTATGTGGTGTATGTTTACACGCCATCTTGCTTGTGTGGAAGTCAGAGAAGTTTGTGGAGTTTGCTTCCACCGTCCTGCAGACTGAACTCGGGGCAGGCAGGACTGTCCTCAAAGCCCATGATGCGCCTGCAGGGAGAAATCTCAGGAAGCTTTTTGTTTGTTTGGTTGGTTTTCTGAGACAGGGTTTCTCTGTGTAGCCCCGGCTGTCCTGGAATTCACTCTGTAGACCAGGCTGGCCTTGGACTCAGAGATCCTCCTGCCTCTGCTAAGATTAAAGCGTGTGCCACCACTGCCCGGATGTAATCCATTTAATTAAAAAACAAACAAACACACCCCCTTAATTTTTCTGCTTTTAAAAGGGGTCTCCAGAAGGATTTTAAGTCACACAGGCGACCTTGACAAAAGGGTTCCATTTCTCAGTCTCCTTTTTTGAGGCGTTCAGGCTGACCTGCTAAAGAGGTGCAGCAAGGCTTCAGCTCCTGCCTGACCTACAGTCCAGCTTCCTCCAGCTGCTGGTTTCCCTGGCCCCAGGCTCTTTGCTACAGACTTTCAAAGGGCTTAAAGCCAGTAACCTTCCAAAACACCCATCCCAAGCTCTCCCTGGCATGGAGGCTCCCACACTGGCCTCAGCCAGGGAGGCCCAGGGTCTAGAACTGCCTCTATCCCATTGGACCTAGCTCATGGCTCTGCTTTCTCCAGAACCCTTCAGATTCTCATTCTGCTGGAGAACATGCTGGAGGCACGGCCTGACAGACAAGAGCTTGGAACACAGGAGTGAATGCATCACAGGTGTGACCCAGCAGCGCCTGGGATTTAGCTCCTCTCGCCCAATCTTTCTCCTCCCTGCCCTGTCATTCTTCCCTTTTCCCTATACCTCTCTCCTCTCTCCCTTTCCTCTTCTCATTACCTCCCCTCTTCTCTTCCTTTTTCTACTTTACCACAAGCCCATGCTCTTAAAAAACGCCTATAGGGAAACAAATACAAAACAAAGCCACCCTTCTCTCACAGAGTCAGATTTTAGAGGCCTGGACCTGTCTGTTTCCCCGGCTTAACCTTTGGAACCTATTTCAAAACCAAGGCTGGCTTCCGGCCAGGAATCCCAGAACCTTCAGGGAGCAGGTCACCTACGGCCCAGTTTCCTAATCCTGTTTAATCTTGCACAACCCGACCTCAGGGTGGGTGGAGCAGGCACTCCTGCCCTTTCTGCAGGCAGCTGTGCTCTCCTCCCGAGGACCTTTCCCACTTCCAAGTCTTCTCACTGTACCTCACCTTCTCTCCAGAGCTCTGGCCTTGACCCTCTGCTTGCTGGGTGCGCCATGCCCCATTCCTATCTGTTTAATCAGAATGGATTCTCTGAGAGAGTTAACTCCAAGCCTCTGGTCCTTGGGCATTCTACAGGGTTGCATGTTCAAGACCAGAATGCAGCTTCTCGCTCTCCCCATCACCACTCTTCTCATAAGTGACCTAAACAAAACTTTGAGCAGGCTTAGAAAGTCCAGGGGTTTCTATGACATCCCCAGGATCTGGCCCTCTTGACCTGCGAGCTTGTCCTATGTCTGGTTTGTCACTCTGGGGCAAGCCCTTCCTCCACACTGGCTCCTGGCAGCTCCAGGCTTTCAACTGAAGTCCAGTGAAAAATCTCTGTCTCCAAGGATGGGAGCACACGGATGGGCCAGACCTGGGTCACATAAGGACTCTCAACACTGTCCAGTTTTTGTCACACACATGTAGCAGCTGCCAGGGAGACCAGGTAGCTGACTAGCCAGCATGGGACATGCTGCTCCCTTAGGCTCTCAGTGAGGACACAGGGTAATTGAGAGATGGGTCCCCATGGAGAAAAAGAAGGATAGTTCTAGAAGAGGAGAGGATCAAGTGAGGCCCAGCAAGCACAGCAGAGACCCACTCTGTCTCCAAATCCTTCTCCTACCCTTTGCCCTTTCCTCTCCTGGTCACACACTCTTAAAGCCTGCGCTAAATTCTTACCCCAAATATCTTTTCTCTCAGTTCTATGAGTGTGACCTCACCTCCCTGTCCCTTGTCCCCACTATTTCCATAGTTGTTAATGCTATTCCCACATCTTGCACACCCCTAATTTGATTGTCTTTGGGAAGCTCAGATTGGAACCATGGAGAGACTGGTCCAGGCAGGTGTAGGTGTCAGTAGTTTGCAATTCTCTGTTGTCTTAGGGCTTGTTGACTCCTTCCCCCGTGATAGACGTGATTTGTTTCCAGTCTGAGGCCACTGTGGGTGAATATTTGTATACGTGTCTCCATGTGCACACATGTTCCTTCCTCTTGAGCAGATGCCAAGGAGTGTGGTCACAAGGTGAGTGCATGTCTGGTGCTTTGGAAAACTGCCAAGCTGTCTTCCAGGCTAATCTTACATCCCCACCAGCAGCGGACGAGAATTCCAGGTACTCCACACCCTTGTCAACACTTGCTATTGTCAGATGCTTTCATGTTAATCATTCCACCTGCAGCAGTGTTTGTAATTTAAATTTGCATCTCCATGAGTGACCCTGGATGCCTTTCAAAAACCATGGGCCTTTTATGTAACTGTTTTGAAAGTTTACTTGTATCATCTGTTCATTTGGGAGACGTGCATGAGCCGCCATGTGAGAGTCAGGTCTCTCCTTCCGTTATGTGGGTCCAGGGGACGGAAGGCAGGTCCCTGGGTAAGTAAGCAGCAAGTGCCTTTACCTGCTGAGTCAACTCCTTAACCCTGTTTGGTTCTTCTGTGAAGCGTCTGTTCAATTGTTTGCTTATTTGTAATTAAGCTGCATTTGGGCTGGAGAGATGAAGGGCTCGGTGGTTAAGAGCACTTTTTGCTCTTACACAGGAGTTGGGTTCTCAGCATCCACATCAGGCAGGTTACAACCTTCTCTAACTCCAGCCCCAGATGATCTGATGCCCAAACAAACACACACATATATAAACATAAAAATGTAAAAACAAGTAAATAAATTAGGTTGCTTGTCTGAAAAGATCGATAATTTTTGATAAGATATTTCATACTCCCTGTGTCTTTTTTCCCTCCTATATTTGTTTTTTTGAGACAGGATTTTTCTGTGTAGCCCTGGCTGTCTTGGAATGCACCAGGCTGGCCTGGAACTCACAGAGATCTGCCTGCCTCTGTCCCCCAAGTGCCGGGATTAAAGGTATGCACCACCGCCACCACCACTATCTGTGTTTTTAGTTTCCTTTTCTTATAAAGTCTTTGTCTTGTTCTGGTGTAAGAGTACAATGAGTTGAAGGTGCCTTCTCTCTGCTCTCTGAATGTATATAGAATGGCTACTAATCTGTCTTCAAATGTTTGACAGAATTCACAAGTGGAGCCAGCTCGGGCTGTATTTCATGGGGAGGCTTTAAATTAATTACAAATTTAATTTCTTTGATATAGAGCTATTCAGATTTTCTATGTCTTTTTTTATTATTTTTTGTAATTTATGTCTTTGAAAAAAGGTTTCTGTTTAAGCCGTCAGGTTTTTCATTCATTCATTTTGTATGTACCTCATGTGTATAGAAGCACACAAGCAGAGAGCAGAGGAAAACTTGTGGGAGTCAACTCTCCCCTTCCCCCATCCACCATGTGGGTCCCAAGGACTGAACTGAGGTCATCAGGTTTGGTGACTGACACCTTTAGCTATTGAGTCAGCTCGTTGTCTCCTGAACTTTTAAAATATATAATCATGTCGGAAAAAATGTATTATAATATAAGGTAGACATAACTAGTCCTTTCATGAACTTTAAATGCATGTTAGAGTATTTAATGTTTTAATTAGTTCATCTGGTTACTGCGCTACATCACACAGGTTTGCTGGAATTCTGCAGTAACTTGTAAGTAGATTTAATACAGTCACACATCTGCAAAAGGGACCACTAAGACCCCAGCAATTAAAAGCTGAGGCACACAGTCTGAAAAGAAACCTGGAGCCTGGAATATGTGTACAGTACATTTTAAAAAAGTCTATGATTTAAAAAAATAGCTGTAGTACAAAAATAAGGGAAAGAAACAGAGTAGAAAGTTAAAAAGCTGAAGAGGCAGTTCTCAAGAATTGGTGGCAGAAAAAAAACTTGGACACAAGTTTAGTGACTTAGGAATGCAGAGTCCTCGAGGTAGGAGGGGCCCAGATGCCAGCACTGGGAGCCTGAAGGAGGCTCAAACTGTCCAGTTAGTTCCCAAGAGGCTATAAAGGGAGATATGTTTGTCCACACAGAGCCTGACGACAGCAAATCTGAGGGGAAAGGGATCCGCTGACAGACCGGGAGGCTTTGCCACAGGTCCTGACACTACAGGAGGAGTGTGTGCCACAGAGCGTGGTGGGAAGTGACGCCCTTGTGAAACGGAAGGATTCAGATGAGGCGTGCTTGGCGCTGGCAAGACAGCCAGATCCGAAACACCTTCAGATTGTAATTGTTGACTTCACACACTCATACAGAATACACACCTTAGTAATTGTCTGAGACATACGCAGTCACAAATACACACACACGCACAGATACAAACACAGACACATGCAAACACACATACAGACATACAGTTACACACAATCACACACACAGACACACACAGGCACATAGTCTCACACGCACACACACACTAGCACACAGAAACAGGAGTTTCCGCTATTACTAAACTATACTGTGCCCCATTTCGCTTTGACTGTCAACTCGATACAGCTTAGGGTCACCTGGGTATCTCGGCTGAGGGATCGCCCAGCTCATCTTGGCCTGTGGATGCATTTGTGAGGGACTGTCTTGACGGTTGATTGGCATAGAAGGCATGGCCCACTGTAGGCAGAATCATTCTCTGGGCAGGCGGGTGGTCCTGAACTGTGTAAAAGTAGTTAAGCATGAGCCTGTGGGTGAGCCAGCAAGCAGCACCCTCCGTGGTTCCTGTTGTACTTCACTGGCTGCCAGGGGGCTCCCTGGTCAGAGGCAATGCTGCATGGACTAGCAAGCAGGCCTGCCCTGATTTCCCTCAACAGTAGACGATGACCTAGAAGTGGAAGATGAAAGAAACCCTTCCTTACCTAAGATGCTCTTGGTCAGTGTTTTATCTTAGAAACAGAATGAAACTAGAGCATATTGCTAATGTAACTTACCTCTTCCCTCCCTCCTTTCCCTACTCCTTCCCTCCCCTGCTCCCTCCCTCCTTCTTTCTGTTGTGACAGGTTTGCTATGTAGCTTAAGGTGGCTTTAGATTTTCAGTCATCCTGCCTCAGCCTCCCAAGTAACAGGATTATAGGCCTGTCACCCTGCATTTTATCTTTTTTACCATTTCACATATGAACTAAAGTTTGCACTTATAAAACAAAGAAATGCTCCTTCCTGGCCCGCACAGTTTCAGTGTTGAACACTTTCAACCCAAACAAACTGCAAGCGGCCACACAGGAGTGCAACAGACAAGCATGCCATCTTTAGAACCATCATCCGCCATAGTGTACGAGTCTGTAGGAATATGCTAGAAATGAAGGCAAGAGTCTTCCCCGCTCCTTTTAATTATCACATACCAATTACACATAATAATGGGTTTCACTGAGACACGTCAGTCATGTAGATAGTGCATTTTGATCACGTGTATCTTATTACCCTCTGTTGTCCCCCTCTCACTCCTGCTGGTCCCCTCCTCTTTTCATCTAGCCTCCCTTCTACCTTCTTGTCTTCTTTTTCTTCTTCTTCTCTTTTTGAGCCACTGTGTTTCATTATGGTTGCTTACAGAAACTCAGACATCTTCCTAGTGGATACACCGCTGGGAAAAAAAAATGCCTCCTCTTCCCTCAGGAACAGCCAAAGCTCCTCTGGAGAGCCTGGTATCAGGAGCCCCTCCCAAGGGCTGCAGTCTTGGGCTGTGTACCAAGAGTCTGTCAGCAACCCCTGGCCCTGAGACCTCCTGTGCAGCAGGTGTGTGAGAGCCTGACCACGGTGGGTACCCACCACGCAACCGAAGTCCTCAGCGTTAGTCTCCTGCGGAGCACAAGGTGTCGTAAAGGATGTGCAACACGAGTGTGCCAAACCGAAGCTTGTGTGTCCATTACTAAAACTCCACCGAAGGAGAGTTCTATCTCCGTGAAGCCTGCTGGCTTTGTTTGCAACTGCCAAGTACACGGTGATAACCGGAAGCAGACGGGCTTGTCCCGGTCTTGCCCTTGTCCTAGGACATCTGCAGGCCACACACCCACCCGCCACACCCAGGCTACGACTCTGCAGACTGCCCCTAGGATGCCACCACCACAGACCAATTGTTCTCTGAGCCTGCTCTCGCGTCATCATCTCCACTTGACCTGCCAACGAACATTATCTCTTGTAATCAATTTACTGCTTTTTTAACTTAACATTTTTCTTCGTCATTATGGTGTTTGTGTGGTGTGTATGTACACAGGCACCACAGTGACTCATGGAGGTCAAGGGCACCTTTGGTCCCTCCCGCCCCTTTTATTTATGTATCTAACTTGGGTCACCATGCCTGCACAGCAAGTGCTTTGACCTGCTGAGCTGTCTCAGGGCCAGCTTCACCCTCTCTAATGTGACTTCTACTCCCCAAATCCCAGTGAAGCTTTTCTTAGAGGTGACATCCTCCATGTCATCGAACCCAACGCATGTCCTTGAATGTGTGGTGTCATTCAGTCCTGTTGACCATGCCGTCTTCCTTCTCAAAGCCATACTGTGATACTAGAATGCTCCATTGTGTCCAATGCTCATAATGTTCCACTGGAGCATCAGACTTCTCTCGTGTGACATCACAATGGCCCAGGGTGATATCATGAGGCTTCATAATGCCATTACAGTGTTACATTATGACAACACAGTGCTGAATTGTGACATCAGAATATGCTCCACTGTCACATCATGTTCCATCACTACATCACAGTGCAGTACTGTGCCTTCAAAACACGAGCTGTGGCATCATGACATTCAACTTTGCCCTGCTGTGACATCACAATAAAAGATCCAAAACACTAATTTAAGGGAAATAACATAAAAATGGTTAGAAATTGAACATATTTATAGGTAACCCTTACTGCCTAAAAACTGGTAGCAATGACATGTTTACTATCAAAATTGACGAGGCAAACAAGTATCATCTAGGAAGAATTTGTAACCTTGAAACACCAATGTTGCTTGAGAAGGTGAAAAAGAGAAAGAGACAAAAACAGAGTCACAGTCCTGCCTCCCCATGCACTTTGAATCTGCAGGTTCCATGCAGGTAGAAGGAAAGGAAAAGATTCTGGAGAAAAGCTGTGCCTCAAAGTCAATGGACTCACTTTCCCTGACATTAGCCTATAAACAGCATGGCCTTGGGACTCACTTAATACATTGTTGCATTCGGGTCATATGACTTCCTGGGAAGATACAGAGAAATGTCTCTCCCACCCAGAAAGGACACTAGCACCAAAGAAATGAGTCCATCAAACTTTAGCTTGGGGAGCCAGTAAGTTTTCTGGGGTTCCTCACAGGAACATACGTGAGACATAACATGTAAGAATGGAGGTCATTCAGGCAGCCGCGTCATTGAAAAACGCTCCCCAGTACTGTTGACAGCTCAGATCTGTGTCACAGAAGACTCCCGTCCAACCCACTGGCAGTTCTATCACGGAGGAGTCCCCGCCTTCCCAGTTTGTCTACCATCCATCACTTCAGGTCGGGGGCTTCAGGAACCCCCCTTCCTGCCACAAAGGAATGTCCCATCATGAGGGTGAGCACAGTTACTCTGATTTGAGAAAGCAATGGGTAGGCTGGTGAGAGGCCCCAGCGGGTAGAGCCTCTTGGCGCCCAGCATGACTGGAGTTTCACCCAGGACCCCCAGGGTGAAAAGAGAACACCAACTCCCCTAAGTCACCTCTGACTTCCACACGTGTGCCCTGCTTGAATGAATATATACCCAACAATATATACTCACACATAGTTCAAGAGAGCAGCAGTCATGGCAGTTTGGAGGAAACAGCAATACAACCCTTAGGTCTTATAAATATGCTTACAAGAGATAACTTAAGGCAGGAAGATGTGTGCAGTCTGTATGTGCATTAGTTACCCTTTGACAGGAGCAAATCGAGGGAGAAAAGCTTTACCCCACTCTTGGTATCGACTTTCTGTAATCATTATCTCTATGTGAGATAGAGTCCCTCTCCATCGTGGGAAGAAGGCATGGCAGAAGTGTGAGAGAGCTGCCCACAACGTGTCCATGGGGAGCTGAATGTGCCTGGCTGCTCTCCTCCTTTTCTCTCTTTTTCTTTCTTAAGACGGGTCCAAGGGATGGTGCCTCTCGCGCCCAGTGTGGGTCTCCCTCCTTAGTTTAGACTCTTCGTGGAAACTCCTCACAGGCACGGGCAGAGCTATGTGTCCTGAGAGATTCCAAAGCCAGACAAGTTGGCACCGAAGATTAGCCATCACAAGGTCACCTCCTGTCAGATTGCTACCCAGACACATCACTGTCCGCTGTGGCATTCCGTTTCTGGTCTCTAAAGTCTCTTGTGGATCTCAGAACACAAAATGCATTTAGTCCAGCTCTCAAAGTCTCTAAAGCCTTAAGTTTCAAAACTGATCCAAAGTGTTACTGCACGGTTTCTTCTGGAACTTAGGGAACCTCTTAGCTGTCAGCCTAACATAAAATAACTTACAAGGTTTAACACACTCCTGATACACAATGGTGAACAGTTAGCATTCCTGTTCAAAAACGGGGGATGAGGGCATGGGTAGGAGAGCATGGACCAAAGGAAGACCAGACCTCAGCCAGGAAACACCAGGCCCTAAAGCTTTATGGTCTGTATCTGGGATTCCTGGTGGCATCAGCTAGACTCCAACAGCCTTGAGTAACCCTGTTCCTTCCCTGGGCAGGTACCTTTCATAGGCCTGGCATTTCCATTATACTGTAGGCTTTACCTTCCCAGAGTCACACAGTGGTGTTTCACAGCCTTCTTGCTATAACCAACCCTGCAACACACTTTCCAACTTCCACGGCTTTCTGGAACACTGGTGCCAGTGTTCACCACGCTGGAATTCACACATTTTTGCATGCCTGTAAACCCAGCACTGTGTGGGTGAGGCTGTCAAGTTCTGCTGCAAGCTCAAGACCCTGGGCGGCCCTTTCCCCCACGGCTGCAGATGGGCCTCCGTGCATCTCAGTGGCTGAGCTTGGGAAAGACCTGCCCCACTCTGCAGCTGGGAAGTCCCAGAGTGGCATTCTCCAGCCAGCCTTTCTCCTTTCAAATGCATCTGTGATTGGACAAGCTGCAGTCCCAGTCAGATACCTTTCCTGGTGTCCCACTAAAAGGTGCAAGGTCCCCCCTCAAGTGAACATTCCTGTCGCAGTTACAGCCATTTTCTCTGCACCCTCGTCACAGCTTTGACTGACTTACCTATCTCTGGTGGCTTGAATGCAAATGGCCCCCATAGGCTCATATACATGAATGCTTGGTCTCTAGTTTGGGGAAGGATTAAGAGGTGTGGCTTTGTGAGAGGAGGTGTGTCACTAGGGTGGATCTGAGATTTTAAAAGTGCACACCAGGCCCAGTCTCCCTTTCCTCTCTGCCCTGGGCCTGTGAACAAGATGCGAGCTCTCAGCTACTTCTCCAGCACCATGCCTGCCTGATGCTCTACTTCCTGCCATGACGGTCATGGACTCACCCTCTGACCTAGAAGCCTTCAATTAAATGCTTTCCTTTATAAGTTGCCTTCGTCATGTGCCTATTTACAGCAACACAACAGTAATTAAAGATACTTCCTTACCACAAAACTGAACTTTCTTTCATCTATTTCTGCTCCACTGGCTGTTCTCTGGAGCAGTGGCAGTAACCACACCACAGCCTGGATGCTACCTACCGTAAGATTTCCTCTGAGAAGCAAATTAGGCCATTACGCCTGTATTCAGCCTCACTCAAATTTCCAGACCGTGGGCAGAAGACAGCCAGACCCTTAGCCAGACTGTGACACAAGTGGCCTCTAGTCCAGTTCCCAACAGAGTACTTGTTCCACTCTGAGACCTTATGAGCTCGGCCTCTACTGTCCACATTCCCATCAGCAGCTTGATCTTTTGGACTCTCACCAGAACGTTCCACTAAGTTCTACTTACAGAATCATAGGGCTTCTCTGGCCCCAAGCTCCAAACCCTTGCACACCCCTCCCACAAACCAGTTCTAAATGCCTAAAAACCACACAGCAGCAGCCACGCTGCTAGGATGAGTTTTCTGGGGTGGTGACTTTTCTCATTGCTACCACAAACACAACAAAAAGGCAACTTATGAAGGGTTTCTTTATACTCACAGTCTAAAGGTTCGATCTATCGGGGCGGGCAAAGCACGGTGGCAGGATCAAGGCAGCAGGCTCCATGGCATACACGGGCTGGGACTACCTGTATTCTTCCTTCCTCGATTACACTACCAACACCCTCACAGACATGCAGCGAGCATCACTCCTGGATGGTTCCAAAGCCACACAAGCTGACAACGGCTTTGACTATCTCAATATGCAAACACTTGGACCTTCAGGAACTTCAGCATCTGAGGATTTGGCATCCATGGGGATAGGGATATTTATCCTAGATGCAGTCTCCATGGATACCAAGGCATGACTGAACCTACGTTAGAAAGCAAGGAGTAGCATAAATCAAAACAAGGCAAACAGAGAAAAAATATTAAAGATGAATGAATCAAGAGTAATAAAAACAAAGCAGCAAAGGGAAGGAAGTTTCAGAATAGCTATTAAAAAAGGATAATAGTCTTAAAATCAAGCTGTGGAGATCTGTAGGATTTGGAATGAGGAAACACAGAAGGCATTAAAATAACTTAACAAGAATCCTCAAAACTGTATAACAAAAAGGCTTAAGAGAGCTAAATCATATTTAAAACAAATTAAGCGTCACCAAAACTGACCTAAGAAGTGGAAAATCTGAAATACCCCAACTGGCAGAGAGCGGGTGATTAAAGGAACTAATGTAAAATGTGCACTCTCATCTAACCTTCAAAAACCAGAACAGGAAACCCCACTGTAATTTAAGTAGGACAAACCAGAAGAATGTGGAAAGCTCCCTGATCCATTTAAGAAAACCATAGACTTTTTTTTCTTTTTTACTGTAAAGATACAAAGACTCAAAATAGTAGCAAAAGGAACAAGACATATAAAAAGATTAATAAGTTAACACATACTGTAGAAATGAGATTCATTCCAGGGATTAAGGGTGGTCTACATCAGGAAATCTATTCACATAGTATATTAAGCTTAAAAAATGAAAGGGGACCTGGCAAGATGGCTCAGCGATAAAGGCACTTGCAGCCAAGCCTGACGACCTGAGTTCAATCCCAGCACCCACATGGCGGAAGGAGAGAACCGACCCTTGAAAGTTGTTGTCTGACCTCTACACACATGTGGTGGCACCAACAAATGTGCGCGCACGCGCGCGCGCGCGCGCACACACACACACACACACACACACACACTAAATACATGCAATTCAAATGTAAATAAATAAAAAAATTTAAAAACTAAAGGAATAAAACCAATATGGCCATAAAAATGATGCTAAAAGTGTTGGCCATAACTCAGCAGCCACTGTTCCTAATGGCAAACCACAATATCAACAAACTAACGTTTTCCCTGGCCTGCTACTGTCTACTGTCTTGTGGGGTGATGTCATATCTTTCTGTAGCTCCATTACTTCCTGCCCTGTCACAATCAGCTCATGTCCCTACAACATAAAAGCGGTCAGAAGCCCACCTGTCTTCTATCTTGCATGACCACCCTCACCCTATTCCCTCCCCCCCTTGCTATGTTGCTGGCTTAGAAATGCCTGGGCTCCAGGAACCCTCAGGCCCCAGCCTGAGCCACTAGGAATCCAGGTATGAGCCACTGGCCCAATTGGCCACCTTTACCCATGGCCTAACACTCTTGTGTGTGTGTGTGTGTGTGTGGGGGGGGGGGGGTGTTGGTATGTGGTGTGTCCAGTTTCTCTCCTTCCATTTCCTCCTGAACCTTCTCCCTCTCCCCCAGCTTTCAGCCCTAGCCCCTCACCAAAAGTGCTCGGGGCAACCTCTCCGCTGCTCCCGATTCTGCAACACGAATGTGGTCCTCCAGGTTTGTCAGAGGCAGTTGCTAGCACAACTCTGGAACCTACACAGCTCCATACCCTCAGGGATCAACACCTGCCTCTGAACGCCTGCGTTGCCTCCTCTTCGCCTGCCTGAACTCCATCCACATGAAGACCTCTACTGAGGGCATGTTCAGCCCGACAGGCCTGGGGTGGCGGTGAGCGCACAGCCACCGGAGGGCAGAGTCAAGTCTATCTGCCCACGCTGGGCGCGTCGGGTCTACAATGAGTCCCTGGATGGAGGGCAGAGGCTGCACCTGACTGCCAAGGCTGGGCTGTGTTTGATGTCTGTGTTTGATGGATCTAGAGTTCTGGCAACACAGAAGAGGAGGAGGAAGCGAACAAGCAGGTGTGGGAAATCAGTAACGCAGTTTATTTCACAGGAGAACAGTGCCGACTCTGGGGCGTGAAGGTTGCACACTCCGTTTACACAGGGAAGAACCGGGTATTTTATTTTCCGTTCACTGAGCAGCTATGACAGTCTTTATTTCGTCAAGGCACAAATGACACTCGAACACAAAGTGGCCTCCTCTTGAACACTGAGGTGGGATGAGTGTCCCACCAAACAGTTGCGGGCTGGTGCAAGAGGCTCTCTGCCCACTCCACGTAGGCCTGGGGCGGGGGAATCTTTCCCGATGGCTTCCTTATGTGATCTAGGAACTGGGGTGGCTGCTGATGTCTCGTTATCCGACCTCCCTTCATCTGCTAACTTCTCCCAGAAGAACTGTATTTGAGGCAGCATGAAATTGTCCCAGCAGAGTCTCTGCCACCATGGGCTGAGTACCAACTTCAGAGGAAGCAGGAGCTGTGGCAGGGACTATTTCTTTGGGGGCTTTGAGCTCTGTTCTGGCAAGCCAGCAACCAATGGTGAAAACCTCTGGAATACTTCCCAGCTCTGGCATGAAGTCTTTGGGGCCAGGAGAGCTGAGAACTCAAAATTGGTCTCCTTCACCCTGCATCCTCGCCTCATCTGGTCTCCAAACTTTGTTTTAGTATCTGCTCCTTCTAGGCTAAATATCAGAGGGATGGGCTGTGCCGCCACAGGAGACAGGCAGTTATCTAGAGCTGATTCAATAGCACGGTGCCAGGGGAAGGGTGTGATTCTCCCTGGGTTCTCCTGAAGCACCAGCCTCAGATGGAGAAACCCAGTTTAAGGGGCCCAAGACAGGGCGGACTTCCCCAAGCAACACTAGTTTTTTCTAATGGTCAGGAGATTTGAAGAGACTGTCCCATCAGGTGGCAGGGGACACTCATAAGCGATGCTTTTGAAGTCTCCTCTGTAGGAGACTGAGATCTCAGGCAGTGGGTTACTGATAATAAGACCACAGGCCAGACTTTGTGGGTATTGGGGGCCCAGGCTGGCCAGGAAGGCTGTGAGGACCTAACTCCTCCCCCTGGAAGCAGCCAGCAGCTCAGAGTATCCCACAAGGGAACAGACACCATCCTGCCCTCCCCAGGGAGCAATGACTCAATAACTAAAGACCCAAGCCACAAAAGTCCAGTCCAGGGAAAATGGCGAACGTGGAGTTCAGGAAGACAGGTCCTTGAAAAACACTATGGAACTAAAGCGCTCTTTTAGAACTGCCCTTACCTTATGCTCATGTTGCCATGTGTGAGCACATACACAGATACACAGATGCGTGTGTGCGCGCGCACACACACATACACACACACACACACACACACAAAGGAATTGGGGGTAGGGTGTTGGAGAACAGATCAGCTTTTTTTTTAATGTGTGTCTTGGAAGGATTAGAATTATAAATACAAAACCTTCCCCACACTTACTGGGTCACCCTGGATCTCAGCTACGTGTGTGACACGATTGTAGAAATTGGCTAGCTTTATTTAAAAAAAGAAATCAGAACTATAAGGTTTGATTCTAGTGTGAGGTGAAGCCCACCCTCCACCTCTTATTTGCTTTCTCCTAGGAAAGAGAAGCAGCAAAAGTGAAACCCAGGAAGGCCTTGGGCCCCATACCAGGCTTCCAGTTAGAACCAAGGGTAAGGCAGGCTTTGGCCAAATCCTGGTGTCAGGGTCCCATGCACACCCTCTCAGTACTCACAGTTCACAGTCTCTTCTGTAACTCTCCTTCCCCATCCTGTTCCCAGGGGGCCATGGCACTATGACATCAGCGTGTGGTTTTATTAAGAAGAACACAGTGGGAAGTATGATTTTTTTTTTTCCGTTTATGTCAAAAGAAGCCAGTGATGCTTCACACTTCCCTGATCACAGACAGCACGAGGAAAACCTGGATGGTTGCTATGTGTGGGCACACACTCAGCGGTGACTATTTCACCTCCCACTTGGGTGGAGTGGTTGGAGAAAGCCAAATAGAATTTAGAGGACTGCCTGGGAAATCCAAACACTGTAACTCGGGTGAGAACAAAGGGCCCTGTGCTGGCCTCCAGTCTTTTCCATGGCGGCTCAGCTTCTTCCCATCTCGGTGCCTGAAGACCCACCCGTGAACACTGACTGCATCTGCAACTCACACAGTACATCCTTCCACTGCCAACAACATCTTTCTACAGGGACTTCCCTGTGGGGGTTGTGTAGAGCTGGTGTGACAGAAGACCCAGTCCAACTTGACATTACTGTACAGTAACAAACCTTCACACACAGTGCAGCCCTGCTCGGAAGCCTCTATATATTTACAAACACACAGTTGTACATATATACATGTTAACAAAATACAGGGCATTCTAAAAATTAGATCCATCTTAATACATTTTTAAACGTTATTCCATCAATACTTTAAAAATGATTTCCCCATAATCTAAAGTAACTCCCTACCCCACAAACTAGTATGGTTCCTGTTTACATTTTTCCCTGTGAGAATTTCTCTCCTCTTGCTCCTTGATCCCTCCCCCAAACCTCTTGTGGCTTCCCTTCTACTGTGAGTTGGGCGTGGGCACCAGCCTCCTGGCTGGCTTCTGGAGCTTTCCTCTCCCGCAGCCGGGTGTCCTCAGGGGTCCAGCTCCAACTGCTCTTGATTCTCACTGAGTCTTAGCATAAGCTGCTGTTCATAGTAGAGGCTCTTTGCATAGTTTATTTCTTGTGATAACTTGACGGCAAGGACCTCAGATTTCACATGCACCTAGGGAGGAGACAAGGATGAATGAGCACATCACCCTGAGGCAGGGCAGCCGAGCACAGCCAGTGGGCACGGGCAGAGTAGAGCCACCCAAAAGCAGTTCCCCTCTGGGCATCCAAGATTCCCAGGGACCTGTGTCTGGTTCACTATGAGCTAAGCTTTAGAATGTCCCAGGTTTCTGCAGGCAGCCTATCTCCACCAGCATTGGGACCATAACTGATGAGATTCTACTCAGAGGGCAGGGACAATGGACAGAACCCCCTATTCAAATCCAAAGCCTGATGGTGGCTGGGCACAGAAAGAATCATTGAGCAAGTGCCTAAAGTTTTTCTTATCCAGAATGCTTCGCTGCAAGCCTGCCTTGAAAGGGGGAAACAGGGAAAGGTAGGCACAGTTGGTAGAAAATGGACACTCGGGGCATTAACTTGAAGTTAACAAACTCTAATTTAAGCCAATGACCCCAGGTGGCGATAAGCTCAAACCCATACCAGTTTATTCCTGAGAGAAATGGGGAAGGTGGAATGAGGAGAGACCCAGCAAGATGGCTTTTCTGGTTTATAGAAAGAGCAGAGGTGAACAGAGCTGCTCAGAAGGGCACGGCTTTAGGGATGCAGCAGGACCTTGGTCCTGCGGCTAGAGATGGAGCTTCTTCCAAACACCTGCTCTGCTGTAGGCTTGCTGGTCCAGCTCAGCAGGGCAAAGAGTTCTCCGGACTAGACACCAGTGCTGGGGTCAGGTGGGCCATTTGAGTCTGTGTCCCAGCTTGTGTTAGAGTCAGCTATGAAGCCCAGGGGAATCAATTTGCCCTGACTCCCTTGTCTCTTAACAGCGAGAAGTGCATGCTGGGAGACAACAGGACCATCTTCACCCAGAAGTTCTGACACACCTCCCACCCTGCAGAGAGGAAGTACCATTTTTATTTATAAAATGTGTCTACTGTATATACTTCACATTACTTCTGTGTGTAGACCAAAAGGCTGTGATACCAGTATGTGCTCTGTCACCCTGCGGGAGTCAAGGTATCAGCACGTAGCACCATGTTTCAGGGGACACAGCAGTTCATGAATCGTGTTACCTGCTTGTATTGATGGGTAACTGAGGCAAAATGCAAAAGAACACCCAGGGCTTCCAGCAGAGAGGGAGCAGGACACAGAATACAGTTCAAGCCTCCCACTGAGTCCTCAGAGAAGAGCAGAAGGTGGCAGTAGCTGCACTCACCATTGGCTTCTGGTGGGATGGGCCTGGGATGGCCACACCACTGCTGGAGTTGGCAGCCTTCTTGGTCACTTGCACATACACCTTCCCGTGATCTTTGGAGACAAGGCAGTGGTAAAGGTCATCGTACTTGACCTCAAGGAAAATGGCCTCTCGGTCTATGTAGTCCCCGCTCTTCAGGAAGTACACGGCTTTGGAGGAGATGAGCACGCAGTAGCTGTCGATGTTCTCCACGGCTATGAAGCTGCGTAGGGAGAGAGAAGAATGTGTGATGCTGAGCTGCTGTGCTTCTGGACCAGCCTGTCCCTTGATGCTCACAGGGCCGCAGCCTGCCGAGGCTGGGGTCCGAGGCCTAGGCTTACCCAGGCTTCCCAGTTAGCACCTCTCATTGTACATGTGCGTGGCTTCATTACTCTGGAACTCCGTTTTCTCATCTGTGAGTTTGTTTTACAAAGGACTTGGCCTCAGGAACTGCTGTGAGGCCTGTGTTCATGGCTCACAGCTCCATGCTGTCAGGTGCTTGTGACCACTAACAAGTAATGTCAGCCAGGAGTTTCACACACAGAAACAAAGCCCTGTTCTGAAATGGGTTTCACGAGTGCTCAGTGAACTTTTGGGTAGTTTATGAGTTAGAGAAAATGGAAACAATACTTTGCTGACAAGACTGGTAACAGACCAGGTAGACCATGCGAGAGGCAGGTAGAGGGTAGACAATGGTGGAGGGACAGGTCTACCAGACTGCAAACCATAGCCTTTGCACAGCTGCATTTACTTCTTCCCTCAGACAGCCCTGAGGAGAGGTCACCTGACTCCTGTTCAGTATGGCCAGGGACACGGAGCTTGTGACACCACTTCACTCTCAGAACTGTAGCCATCACTTCAACGAACTCCCCAGGCCGCTAAGAAACAGCTTAGCTTTGGAAAAGAGAAAGGGAAGACTGAGCCCTGGGGCACATCAGAGGCAGAGCTCACAGACTGCTATGGAAACTTATGCAGGTCACACTTCTCTGCTCAGTTGCTGAGCCAGAAGTAGTTGCCCTGAAAGCCAGTGACAGGCTTCTGAGCTTGGTGGCTGTCTATACCCTATGTTGGCCTTCCACAGTGTCCCTGGATGTCAGGGACAGCAAGGACACACTGGGCAATGGCAAGCATGCTAAAAGCTGACTGACAACAGGCTGGCTGTGAACCTCTGGGTTTTAAATTGTATTTGCTCAGAGCCAAGGCTCCACTCAGGACTGCCATGGATCCAGGTCCAGGGTAGTTTTGGTTCTAGGTCTCAAGGCAAAAAAAAAAAAAAAAAAATCTCCAGAGAGGGTAGAGTAGGGAAGGAGAAGGCCTGCTTTCTGGCACCCAGGGACTTTCCTGTCAGACCTGAGTGTGGCTGGCCTTCACTCTCCTCTACAGGAACTCTTTTCACTCTCCTTCCTACTCCTCTAGCCTGAGTCGCCATCCTCACGCTCAAGGCTTCCCCAAATGCCCCAGACCTTGGCTGCTGACATTTCAACACCTTGGCCTGCCAAAGCACTGCCAGAGGATTTGTTCTGCTTCCTGGCTAAGAATCCTGGCTCTCAGTGGCACTCTAAGCCCCGGTGTGGTCCACTGTATACCCCCACGATTTCCTGAGTACCCACCACTGAGTTAACCACCCATGAGGACTTGCTAAATATCCACGTTTTTCCAGTCCTCATTTTAATTATGGTTCCCAAAACAAAAATTGGGGTTTGCTGTTCTTGTTTAACTGGTTGGCAATGCTGAGAATGTAGACTTGTAAAGTCTCACTGCCAAAATTAGAAGTGCCCAGCGGCCCTTGGTGATCAGCAGGCTTAGCACAGCCTCCTCACATCCCACACTCTGAGTCAGGGGCAGCATTACTGCATGAGGAGAAGAGAGCAGGGGAGGATATGGACAGAAGGAAAAACAGAAAGAATAGGGAGCATCTCAGGGCCAGAGGGAACTGGATGGAAAATGAGCTGAACATACAGAACTTACTTTGCTCTGGAGCACAGGTGGCCAGGCGCTCAGCCATGAAGGCTGTCCTTCATGGCTCTAAGGAGACTCTAAAGGTGACCAGGAGGCAGGGTGATAGCAGGCACACACATCACAGCATCCAGCTGAAACTGGATCTCTAGCCTCTCATTAGACTTGGTGACACCCAGAAAGATGCCTTTACACCAAAGGGCAGAGGGGCTGGTCCCGAGCACACTCCCAACTCCCTTCCAGGAGGCCACCAGGAAACATGAGGAGCTGTGCTCTGAGCCAGGGGTGCTCCTAAAAGGTAGACAGCAAGGGACATCTGGGGAATCTGGGCTAGATAGGCAAGGAGGGGCTCTGGCCAGGTGGTCTGCATTCTGGTGACACATCCTCATCTCCGAGCGAGATGGTGCTGCCTACTAGCTCCTTCAGCTAACGCAAAATGGACAGGATCCATGTTGGGACAGAACAAATGCAGCACACCAGCCCTCATGCCCCACACCGACACTCTGGGCCCAGGAGCCCTGCTCATGCCCTGAGGTGCTGCTGCTAGTAGCATTCATTGTTCTAAAGCTTTCAAACCAAAAGCAGATCAGAACTACCAGGCGAGGTTGAGAGAAGAAAGAGAGCTGGGCAATGACCCAGGCAGACAATGGCTGTCTCCCTATCTTCCCTGAGACTTCCCCTGCAGCCCATTACCCAAGGTCAAGGTTTTGGGGTCCCAACAACACCACTGCTGTCATTCTGCTTGATACTCACCGCCCCCACACACCACCAAAAAAAATTCTGGAAACCAAAGAGCCACTCAAACTGCTCTGCAGCAGACGCTTCGTCTGCTGATCCTAAGCCCGAACTTGTCACTCACTCTGTAAGCAGTCCACTCAGGGCTCTTCGCTCTACTGACCTATCCTTCCCGGCCCCTTCTTTCTGTGGCTGCCCACCTGCAGCCTCTGCACCCACAGCCAATGGTACAACAGAGGCCAAGGCTGAACACCATGCCCTGATGGGGCTTTCTCTGCCTACAGCCACTCTCCACTGCTGCCGGCCCACAGCTGCCCAGGTGATAGGATGGACACTCATCTGTCTTTGAGGGCAGAGGAAAGATGACAGTCACACACAGGATAAGCTCTGTCTTTCTGGAAGAGGACAGAGAAGCCGTCTCTGCAAAACTAACCACCAGAGGCCCCATGACAAGTGGCTCGGACTTCTGTTAGGACCAGCAACTGCCTGTGCTACAGGCAGTGGGCAACAAGTGAGATAACAGTAAAATCTCCCAGTTTATCCCCTTTGTTATACCCCTCCCCCACCAAACATGCCTGTCTGACTTGTTAGGCTGTGGACTTATGGAAGAACACTGCAAGGCTGTATTTGGCCTGACACACAGCGAGACAATGTATTGAGCGAGAGTTCAGATGATGGCGAAAGGACACGAGGAGGCCAGGAAGAATCTGACTGCTCACAGGCGCAGCACTCGGTGTGGGATCCCAGGAGGCCACACTGCCCTCATAACTTCCTGCAAGCCTTTGACTTTTATCTGAGCAGCTGGGTGAGCTGCCAGACACAAGTCTTCAGGTGTCAAATGTTCCTGACAGGCTAGCTTCTGCCTTAGGAAGCATAGCTGGTGCCAGGCTGTGGCTGAGAAGTAACCACCTTCAGACATAAGGCCCTGGGGTCCATGCTCAGCAACAAAGGGAGAGAGGAAGTTAAGGAGCAAAGGGGATTTCACTATTATTTCTTGAATTCTATTTTATTTTTGCTAACCATGTAAGTGAGTTAGTTTCACTAGAAAAGAAAGGGATGGGCTGGGGAGATGGCTCAGAGGTTAAGAGCACTGACTGCTCTTATAGAGGTTCTGAGTTCAATTCCCAGCAAACACACGGTGGCTCAAGACCATCTGTAATGAGATCTGGGGCCCTCTTCTGGCCTGCAGGCATACATGCAGACAGAACACTGTACACATAATAAATAAATTAATTAAAAAAAAAAAGAAAGAGAAGAGAAAGGGAGCATTTTTAGCATGATTTTTTTTTTTTTTTTTTTTTTTTTTTTTGGTCAGGATCCTCTTCCTTTCTTGCCTCTAGGAGATAAGTGCCTAAGGAGAAAAACCTGTCTTTCTTTTTATATACTTTTCTGAATTGAAAAAAAGCATTAACTCCTAAATATTACTTTTTATCTTAATGATGAAAGAACCCAGGGAACACACTGCTGAACACAGCTTCTGGACCACCAAGGCCACTCCTGGGCCCTGTGTAAAGGTAAGAGTCACCCTTGTGCTTGCAATCTGACCCAGCAAAGTTGAAATACTGGAAGGGGAAGTAGGTACTTGACAACAAACAAACAACTAAAACATGAGGTTGGACACAAACCGGGCATCGCTCAGAAGAGTTAATCATACAGAAGAAGAGTTATTTTAACATCATCTGGGGTAAGACTGAGGAGAATGGGAAGTAACAGGGGCAGGAACCACTGAAAAGCCCGCCCTGAAGCCTGAGCAGAGCTTAAATCGGATGTCAGTGACAATCTGTTCAATACTGTTTAATTAAATGGAGAAAAACCCCACAAAAACCAAATGCAACTTGATGTGGGAGATCAAAGTTGACGCTGCTGTGGTGCTGGGGACTTTGTGGGGTTTTCGATCCATCAGGAAGTAATTACACAATATTTTCCAGAAGTGAAACAGTGAGTCTAACTGGAAAAAAATGTGGAAACATTTAGTTAGAACAGTAGAGCAAGGTATTAAAGACCCTTTTAACGGGTTAACTCTGAGGGGAATATGCAAATAATTAGGTCCTTAAACATGTTTTTAATTATAAATCGAGGGTAAAAGTCAGAGGTAGAAGTCGGCACCCGAGATTTTCCTGAGAAGGCCCTTCCTGCAGAGAGAGGACTGGACCACTCACACTGCCCTGAGTACAGGCTGATAGCAGAGCCCCTGGTGACCTCTCCTGCCTGCACAGGCAGACTGAGGTCACACGCCTCCCTCACCACACTCTGGCCAGGTTCCACCCTCAGCTTGGGTGGAGACATGGGGTTTTCATCTTCAAAGTCAAAATGCACTCAGCCAGTAACTGTGCCCAGATCACATGACCTTCCAGTGTTTCATGAAACTGACTTTGCTGATTTCATTCTGACTCCAGACCTCAGCTCACTGGCCTGTCTCTCGGGTGTGTACCATGTGGGCAGTAACTCCACTGTGACTGGACTACACAAAATTTCCCTAGTGTTTTCTGGTCTTATGTCATTCTATTATAAGTGAATCATGTTGCAAAGAACCAGGGTTGGTTTAGAATAGAGGTGGGTTGGTGAAGAATTTAAAATATAACTCATCCTCCTTTTTTGAGACAGGGATATCTATAACACAGGCTGACTATGGAAGGTAGCTGAGGCTGACCTTGAACTGTGGCCCTCCTGACCCCCTGAGTGCAAATGCCACCACTCTTGGTTTATGCGTTGTGGGATGAAACCCAGGAATCTATGCATGATAGGCAAGCATTCTACCAGCTTAGCGACATCTCTCACCCCTTCTTAACCTTTAATAGCATCCTTAAATCCCTAGTGTTTGGAAAGTGGGGCATATATTAACACAAATATTGAACTGCAGCTTTTCAGCTGAGTTTATGAGTGGTTTGAATCCAGGTACTCTTCTAGGTTCAGAGGGTTTCCAGTGAATGGAACACCTTAGCCATCATTGGCTGCCATTCTAGCAGAGTCTACACCATGTCCTGCTTGGCTGAGAAATGACTCTTTAGACCTTTGAGTCTGAAGCCCAAAGCCCCATCAACACTGTATATATAGGATGGTCTCAGCCCTCTCAGTCTTCAGAAATTGAGATCTAAGTTTCTGTCACTGAAGCCACTCAGTCCACAGCATGTAATTGGCCAGCAAAACAGGCTCACGGGAGGAAACACACAGCATTATCTAGAGAGGTGACACATCTAGGAAGAGCCACATCCCATCTCCTAAATCCTAGACTTCATTTTCCACATCCCTGTACAAACAAGATACGAAATGTGAGTTGAGGCCTCTCTGGTACTGTCTCCACCAAGGACACTGAAGACCACCCCAGGAGCTAATCTTTCCCTGAATGCTTCCGTCAGCCAACAACACCCACAGTGTCAAATCATTCCTTCACTCATTTCACCCTAGAGGAATGTGTTACACCTGCATAGTTCTATCCCCGAAATTCACTTCTCTCACATCTGATCTGGTCAAGTCACAGAGCACTTTACACTGTGAGGGTTTCCACAGAATAGTGCCAAGATTGTCATGGCTACCATGTCAGCTAAGAATAATCTCACTAGCTGAAAATGGGACATGATCCTGGGCTACTGAAAGAGCAACAAAACCATCAAGAAAACTGTATTTTTAGAATATTCCATGGGTAATAATTTGCTACTTGTGTTTCAATTTGCTAGCATTCTCTAGCAAACAATGGATACCAAAATTTAAGAAAAACTATGGGACAGGAATCGCTTAAGACTGAGAATATCCCATGTACTGGCCTCTTTGTACTGATGACAAAGAGACTCACGCTGCAGACACAACCTAGCGAGGTCCGCTCTGGAGCAGGCTGAGAGCAACTCCCCCCAGTAACGGCCATTTACAAGTAGTCATAGTGACACCCATCAGACATTTAGGACAAGTGATCCTTCAGCTTCTTCCAAGGGCTGCATCAGCATGAAGCTCCTGGTCATAGAAAAACTTCTCAGACTCAAAGAGACAGGGCAGCACAGTGGACCAATGGGCTGTTTCTCCAGTCCCCACTTACAACTCATCCTGGATGTTGTCCGTTAGCTTGAAGAGCTGTTCCTGTCCTTCGGCCTGGCTCTCGGAATAGCGTGGGAGCAGCCCCTGAGGGCCAGTGCAGCACCGTGGTTTCCGGACCCTCTGGGCTTGGGTCCTAGAAGGGCAAACAGACAGGAAGAGGGTAAGTGTCAAGGTTAAAGGGACTTTCCTTCCTCATTTGAGACAGTATTGTTTAACAGACAGGAGCAAACTGCTGCAGGCCTATGTGGTCTATGGCCCGGCCACTGTGAAGTCTGACTAGGCCTCACAATCCTTTGGCTACACGGAATATTGGCTCAATCGGCTGACTTCCTTAGCCCTCCATCTCACTTTCGGTGTAATGGGGCAACACAACCTACCTCTTGGCTGGAAAATCGAATAAAAAAGTGGTATCAGGCTTGTGCTAGAGAGCACAGGTTACCTATGGCTACGGCTGTTTACAGTGCTTTACTGGGAACCTGCCAGACTCCTGAGGGGTGAGCTCAGCCTCCAGGTTAAAGGGTAAAGAATACAGTGGCCACGTGAGGGGACCAGTCCCAGGCCACAGCAGCAGCCCTAACTCAGGCCACTTGGCTGTCGGTTGCCCAAAGGAATCTGCTTTGCTATGGCTTTCAGGGTCGGCTGCTGTTGTCTTTTTCCACAAACCACAGACAAGGTAATTGGTAAACACTTTTTGGTGTTTTCCTAGAAACAGGAGTCCATATTTGTCTTGGAAAGACAGTGCATACTTCAGATGACTGATAAGAGTGTACCGTGTCTGTCCTTAGCCGTGTACTTGCTGTACTTTTTATTATTTGTTCCTGGAACCCACTGAAGCAAAACATCCCTCTCTAGACATACCTCAGAGAGAGGAACAGGCGCCACACTGAATCAGCACTTCAGACCACGTACTGGTGGTGGTAGTGGAGATGGACTGAGGGCAAGAAGTGCTCTGCGGGGCAGGTCGGGGTTAGGGCCCTGGAAGCGGTGGTCTGGAACTTGACACAAGCTATCTGCAGAGCTAAGACCAGTGCTAGTGTTTCCTCTGAACCTGGGTCAGGCTAAGTTTCAGCAGCCTGTGGATCCAGAAGGTGCCATGGGGGACGGTGTCTGATAGTTGTTAGGAAGCACCCCTAGTCAATTCTCAAATATTTAGGTATGAGGGCATCTAAGGTCCTTTGGTTGTGTTTCTCAGGAGTGAGGAATGCAATGGAAGATGCAGTGAATCCCCAGGGACTGGGTCATGGGCTTCATTCAGAGCACATATCTGCATATTCCCGCTGTGTTTATTCTCAACCTCTTCTATAAGGTGTAGGTTTACTAATGGTCTCAGCCCAGAGTTCTCCCTGAAAGCAGGGATGGTGGTGTAGGCACACACTGCAAGCCCACTGGGAGAGGGACTTCATCACCCCTCACCTATGCTAGTGGATCACCATAGGCAAGAGGTCCCCAGGAAGGTGCTAGGTGGCCTTTTCCAGGAAGCCTGCTCTAGTCTCCTGGCCTGGCAAAACACTCGCTGCCATTGGTCTACACAGACTAATAACGTCTTCCCCAAGGCATTCCCATGGTTCTTCTGCCTAAGAGTCTCCTGAAAGGGCCACTGGTTGGCAGGCAGAAGACCAAGGACCCTGCCAAGAGGAAGAAGGTGAGAGCACCTTCCTACTTCCTTTCAGTGTAAGGTTTGATTACCCCCTCACTCTGCTTCCCAGTTTGCAGAGATGCCTGCCGGCTAACCTCCAACACATACTTCACACTAACCAGTCTCACCTCTCCACAGTACCTAACCAATGGCCTTTTGGGTTTATTTGCTTTGAGCCAGGGCCTTGCTATGTTGCAGCCCATGCTGGATCTGAACTTACTCTATAGCTCTGGCTGGCCTTGAGCTGGCTGCCCTGCCTTAGCCTCCCAAACCCCAACCCCCTACCTCAGTTCGAAGAGCCCTTCTGGAAACATAACTTAGAGCAAGCCAGTCACCTGTCCAGAGCATATTGCCTCACTCAGATACGTGTGTATTTATTGCCTCCACATGACCAACACCAAGAAAAAGCATTTTGCCTCAGCAGCACCTGGCTGCCTGCTGAGTAGCAGCAGGATGGCAGATGCTTTGTGGGTGGGGAGCAGCTTGGGGTCTTCCCTGAGCTACAAAGCAAAACTGAGGTTCTGAGATTTGAAAGTCAATGAGCATCAGGCACAGGCAGAGAATAGCAGAATTTCATCTTTGTAAGAGAAACACACAGGGTGCCTCTGGATCCACGAGGGAAAGGAAAAGACAGATATGAAAGCGGAAACTTTGTGGACATATGTCCCAGTCCTTACAGGAGACTAGTGTTTCCTTAGTGCTTAACAGTGGGGTGTGAGGGTGGGGGGACAGACTGTGAACTCTGCATCCTTCTGAAGGGACCGAAGGAAGTCAGGCAAGCCAGTAAAAGGTGGCAGGCTCCTGCTCCTGAGCTCCTAGAAGTCACATCTCACACCAGCTGAAGGCCAACTCAGAATGAAGGAAAATGTGCCCCCTATCACCAAAAAGTTTATTCCTTACAGTAGTAACTCCTTGAGTCAGCGGCTGCCACTAGATCCCTTTTTAAGTCTTTATCTCCACTCACAGTTTAGTTCTTATCTTCCAGGCTGCAAACTACAGCCACGCAGAGACATCTAGAAGGAGCAGGTGGAGCAGCTCTCTCGTGGGTACTACGCCTTTACCATGTGCTAGGCTTATCTCCTCCCTGTTTTCCCGCAGATGACAAACTACTACCAGTTTTTCTGGTCCTCTCTTGGTAGTCTGTCAAACAGCAAGGGCCAGGCTGGACTCAGTGCTTAGTGTTGGGGCCTGCAGGAGTTCACTGGGATGTTCGAAGCTCACTTCATGTCAATATGATATACAAGGGGGGAAGAAAACCCAAAAACCAGCCTCTCATCGTAGCCCTACTCAAAGAGAGGACACAGCTCAGTAAATGAGGGGTTCCCCACAGAGGGGTGATCTGCAGTTCCTTCTTGGTGTGATTCTTTAGAGAGGCAAAAGGCAGATTAAAGGTGCAAGATCTTCCTCATTCTTCTACAATGTTGTGTCAGTGACTAAGGCTAGTTAGTTCTCTAAAACAACGAAAATGTCAAGTTCTCAAGTCCAAGTTGGTAGGTCGTGAGCACGGTTTGGAGGATGGTGTTGAAAGTCACTATGTGAACAAATCTGAACCTAGACTTAGAGTTAAAAATAAAACCTGACCATAAGCAATGTTTTCAAACACAGGAGCTAGCAGGAAGGTGACAAAGTGACCTTCACCAGGGAAAAGGTACCGCTGTGTGGCAGAACTGCTCTCACAGTCCATATGTATGGTCACACGTACTTGTAATCCTAGAATCTGGGAAGCAGACATGAAGACAGCTGCAAGATCAAAGCCAGCCAGTCCCACTTAGAGAAACTTCATCTTAAAAAACTCTCAAAAACCAAAACCACCCCAAACACGAGCAACAAATAATATAATAATATAAAATATATACTGGTAGAGTCAGACTTGTCATCATTGCACAACAAGGTCCTAAAAATACATATCATCACACATATGTATAAATGTACATACATACACACAGCCTGAATTCAAATCACACTTAAAAACAAATACAAGCCCAGCCCCACCGCTGTCCACAGCCTGGGTCTTCTACACCCACACTCCCGCTCCTCCTCTTTCGGCACAGCCAGATTCTGAATCTTGTGTCTATTGCCTGTGCTTTTCTTTCTTAGGCAGTCTTCACATACTTCAAAGCATGCTCTGGTACACTGGTGCATCTAAGTTTCTAATTACATTAGGCACTGGAGAGCACATGCTTTCCAGCTCTCTATTGAGAGGATTCAGTCACCTCCTTGGGCAGCTGTAATTCACTCGTGTCTGTTCACTAATACCCCATGGTATATGTATCTGAGTACCGGCCAAGGTCTTGCTATTGTAAGCGATGTGGCTATGAACATTCTTGTGCATGTCTCCTGGTAACCTTTGGGTTCGAACACACACGTGCACATATGCATACTTTCTGCTAGATTTCAGGCTATCAAAGTTTGAGGGAGAGAATGGAGCCACAATGCAGTTAGGAGATGCTAACTATCCACGCCAGTGCTTGATACTATCTAGGATGGCACATGAGATGAGGCCAGGGTAACAAAAGAAGTAAATTTTAAGTTTACTTTCACTTGAGAACCTGTCTACAAGCAAGAAACAAAAAAAGAAAGAAAAAGAAAGTCAGGAGTGTGCTATAATCTCAGCACTCAGGAAGCAGAGGCAGAAAGATAAGCAATTCAAGGCAAGTCTCAGTTAAAAGCAAATTAAGAACTAGTCTGGACTAGTTCTTGAAATCCTATCTCAATTAAGTTGATTTATACTTCTGTTGTATCTTAGAGAATACTGATCTGCATGCTTGCTTTCTCTCTCTTTGATGTGTGTGTGCACGCGTACCCATAGCATATGTGAGGTGGTCAGAGGACAACTACTGGGAGGCTCTCACTGTGGGTTCTAGAAATCAGGCGCAGGTCAGGCTTGGGCAGCAAATGCTTCACCTGTTACGCTGTCTCACCAGCTGGGTCTAGAGCCTGTTGCTTGAGTGGGTATGAAACGGCTTCAGTGTTTTCTCACTCCACCTGCTCCTTTTCAATGACAGGACAGCGGTGTTCTGTGATGGCTAGTCTCAGTTGTGGCCTTGACTACATCTGGGAATCAACTAAAACTCAAGTTGCTGGGCAATCCTGGGAGGAATTTTCTTCACCTGATTATTTGAGTACGGAAGAGCCACCTCAGTCTGGGCCACACCTTATGGCCTCAGCCCACATCAAAGGCTAAGGATGACAGAAGCTTTGTATTTTGCCTGCTTGTCCCCACTCTCTCTGGCAAGTTCATCTATCCTACTAAGGCAAGCACCTCTCCAGGAATCCTCCAGATTTGAACAGCCAAGACATCCATCATCATGAACTGAACAACTACCAGATTCTCAGCCTCTGTATTGTGGGACAGCCATTGCTGGACTGCCTGGGCCACAGCCTGGAAGCCAGTCTGCCAGCTCCCCTTGTATCTATACATTCATTCTACCACCTGTGCTTCTTTAGAGACTCCTGATTAATATGGTATGCACAGGCCAGTATGCATTGGTGCTGGGGCATGAGGGTCAATTCTGAAATTGCTCTGCCACCCCACTCCTAACTGATGGGTGGCCACTTGGGCAGTGTCTGGTACCACATTAAACAGGAAGTAGAAAAACCCCCTCACTCACCTCTCCATGGTTAACTGTGTTTCTTGACCAACTCCAAGAACACGAGTCAGTTCTGTGTGTGCAGCATCTCTGCCTCCACAGCCTTTGTTTAGCCAAAGGTCTGCGGTGCACTTAATTGCTGCCAGCTGGGGGTTGTCGGCCATTTTAAGCCTTCAGCTGCTGCGGTTTATAAATTTCACAGCATATAGGAAGAAGCAGCCCTTCCAGTCAACCAGCTAATCCAAAATGTCAGCACCAAATGAACTTGAGCTTTGAACTCCATGAAAATGTCAGGAAGCGGTGATACACCATGGATGCCTCTTCCCCCAGGGAAGGGGCTACTCACACAGTGGCTGATACACTGCAGATACCTCCCCGGGGAGGGCTGGCCATGAAGACTCCATTCATCTGGTGGGGGTGACAGATACAGGAGGCCCCCAAACCAAAGATGAGAGAAATGGAAACAACCTGTGTCAGAGTCTTGAAGCAACAGTAAATCCAAACAAGGTGGCGGGCAGATCTAACCAGTCCCACTTGGTTGATCTTGCCTTTCAGCCTGAGGTCAGCAGTTGGCTGGGCCACGATTTGTTCTTTGCTTCTATGATGAGTAGCTGTGTCACAGGTCTGTTACTTGGAGACAGATGGTTGTGCATGTCCATATGCTGGCATGGTGCAAGCTGATAGCTGGCTGAGAAGTCTGTCATGGTCAATGTCTAGCAACCAAGTGATAGCCACACACCATCAGTAAATGAGTAGACGGTCTGTGCAGACTGTGACAACCAAGCACAGTAGATGTTTATTCAACTGAGGGCTGCCATCTTACTGAAGGTTGTACATGCTGACCTCTGAGGAGTGATGGACGATGCTTACATTTATTTTATATCCAGGCCCAAGACTTTTGTTTTCACTAAGTGTTTTACTGATAGGCAGTGTGCTCAACCAAGTACAAATAATTAGACAGAAGGTTGACCCAGACCCTCGCACACTGACTGTTCAATGGAGACAGCTACAAGGTAGCAGGTCTCGGCTGAATGGCTCCATCACACATTTGCCATTGCTCAGAATGGAAGCAAACAGTCCACCCAATGGCACCACCTGCACTGTTGAGCCCCATCTGGTAAAAATGCACTCTGATGCCCACTGCAGTGTAGTGTTTGAGGCCCAAAAGATCTGACATGTAGCTCTCTCCTCTTTGCCCCAATGAACCAGTTTCCAAAGACCATGAGGAAAGTGCTTCTCCTGGACAAAAGACCTTACTCCACCCAGCGTACAGCGTGGTGACAGACGGCACTACATGAGGGTGAGGAGCTCTCAGTGGGCCTGTTTCCCATGCGGAAATGCCCCGGGAATGGTTAAGGGCAGATAAAATACCACCATTCAGAAGCTACTCACAGTGGCAACCAAGCTTTGGTATGCTGAGTCTTGAAATGAGAAAGTGATATCAAGTATTTGCTGGGATAACTTGGATTTTGGACACAGACAGAAACTAGGTCAGGAGAGATTCATTCTTCCCTGGAATTATTGAGTAAGCATTCAAACTAAGGTATCGAGAAAAATACACCTGCTCAGATGCTCGAGTGTAACCATGCCTGCCTCTGGGTCTCTGCTTCACCCAACCAGGAAGCTTGGGTTTGAAGGGCAATTCCGTTATTTACAAACTATTAAAATGAAGCTGATGACTGGCTCAATGGGGAAAGGTACTCAGTCCTGATATCCTGAGTTCAATCCCCCAGGACCTACATGTGAAAGAAGAGAACCAAATTCCATACTCCACCACAGTATATGCACCCTTATACCAACCACCTGCATGCATGCATACGTGCATGCACACACACAAAGCAAATTAATAAATGTAACAAAAATTAAAATGAAGCTGATGATAGGGCTGTTACTGGGAGTAACTAAGTAACTAGATGTACAGTGCTTAGAATGGGGCCTGGTTACAACACACGCCACAGAATGGCACCCACGGCACAGGGGAGCCCTAGCCCAGACAGATGGGCCAGGCGACGCTCACAGCTTGCCACGGAAGTGCTTCCCATTCCCCTTCCTGTTGACATTCCACTCTGTTCCCTGGAGCTCTGAAGTCACGTATAAGGCAAAACATAAAGCCCCACACCATACTATTGCCACTGAAAATGGAGGGAGATGTTGACTCAAGGAATCATAGAAATCCCATTTATATTGTTAGGTTTTAGCAGTCCAGCAGGGACGATTTCCTGGGCTGGGTTTGCACCCATCAGTGGGATTCACACCTGACTTGTTTATAGGGGTCAAGGCTCTTTGTAATCTTATGCATTTAGGGACCCCATGACACTGTGACCAGGACAGCTGGCAGGACTAATGGCAGCAGATGTGCTGCTGGGACTTCAGCTTGAAGACAAGGATACTCCAGACTTTTTTCTTAGTCAACTGCCTCCAGGGTGAGACTACCTGTTTACTTCAGCTGGGTTTGGAGGGCCAAGAAGGCTCACTTTATAATGAATTCAGCACAGCTGTGAGGCTTGGGAAAGGCTCCCCTAATCTCATAAATGTGCCTTCATTCTGGGGCTGCTTTACTTTATAAAAAGGCCCACAACTTTAAGGGTTATTACAGGAAAGGGGCACTTCACAACCACTACTTTGGAGGGATGGGGGGTCTGTGGCATGACTCCCAGTGAGAGTGACTCCTAAGGAGCGTGTTAGATGCTGGGCACATGAGCATTTTCCCTGCTCTATTCAGTTATTAATTTCCTGAAATAATGTTTGTAAAGAAGCAGTGCTAATCACCTAGCACTCAATAAATTATAACGAACATCAAATTCTTAGAGTTGGAATAATCTCAGAGTATTGCCTTTAGGAAAATTCACCATACCCAAGGGTGATATAACACACACACACACACACACACACACACACACACACACACACACACACCACTAGCAAAACACTTTCTCTAAATGCAGTCTGTGAAATAACCTCTCCTGTACAACCACTGCTGTTCAGAAGCTTCTGCCCCCGGGTCTCCTTCAGGGCCAATGCCAGGCAGACCTGGGGTGCTACAGCTTAGGGGTGTGCTTCCTGCTCAGGCACAGGGCTGCTCACACAGAAGGAAGAGGGTGGAAGGCAGGGAAGGTAAAAAAGAGAAGGGACAGTAGGGAAAGAAAGGGAACTCCGAAGGAGTGAAAGCTGTGCAGGCGTCAGTGCCCTGGGGTTTGGGCCTTGCAGCTGAGCTGTGGGGGCAGAGGGAGAAAAGGTCGAGGACAGGTGCACCTTCCAGCCCAGACACACCAGACATGAATGTATAGCCCCCAAACTGTAGGAGCTGGTGCAAGGAGAGCTGGGTGAGTTGAGAGGGCTGGTTGATGGCAGGGCCTCTGGAGCCAGAGGAAGGAGAAGGCTGGGAGTTGGTAATGACCCAGGGACCCCTGGAGCATAGGAATGCTGGACATTCCACTGTGGGGGGACACGAGGAAGCTCCTTGCCCAGGTCACATGCTCCCAAAGGGTAACTGGCAGCTTGGGGGAACTGTGCAGTATCTGTACTTTTCTGAGAAGGAAAAAATAAAACAGGCTTGGAAGCCTGGCAACTAACTACTCTGGGTCCAGCTCCTCATGGGGAGTCATCGGCACCTTGACACTCAGCTGGCCAATAGCGCAGAACTGTCTGACCCAGTGATCAAGACTGACTCATTCACATCCAAGGAGAGGCTTCCTCACAGTCCGTCCTTACATGGCTCCTTCGATATCTGCCCAAGCTTTAGGTTCCTTTGATCTTAGAGACAACCAGTCCCTGCCAGTCCCCAGTGTTCCTTCTCACCATCTGGGTTTCTTGCTATTGATGTTTACACTTAACCTATGGCTGCGAGCTCACAGAAGCCAAGGCCACCATCCAGCCAGCCTACCATCTAAAGTCAGAGATGGCACTGTCATAGAATTTGTGTCTGTCTGGCTCTGGGCCATGAGTCCAATGCCCCCAAAATGATCCTAGTTTTTCATACTAAAAAAGACCCCTCTCTTTGTTCTGACACTTGCCATAGGGTCAGACACAAGCCCCTGCAGGAAGGGGTGAAGGAGAACAACTTCATGTCTGAATGGGAACTGGGTTCCCAGCAACGTCCTTTCTGGACAGGAAAGGAACAGAACAACGATGGCATCTTGGCTATATCCTTTGGCCTCTCTATGACAGGCTGATTTCTGTTTGGGACCAGGATGGTCCACCTGTGACAGAGAGTATCCTTTATTTGGTGATAAAACGGTCAAGCTGTCTGTTAATTACATGCTGACCGGTGTTAACCTAAGCCGGTTGACTGTCATAGTCCACCAACCCTTGGCAAACTGGTTTGTTTGGTCTGGATGGCAAACAACATTCCACACTACTGGATTTTTTTTCTTTCCCAAATCCCCTGCGGCCCTGTCACTGCCCCCCACAACCTTTTTAAAAATTACAGTCTGTTCTGCTGTCTCAGGTTACAGTCTGTAAACAATAAACAATGCTGATGAAATGCAAAAAGCTGAAAATTTGTAAAGCAGAAAGGTCTGCGGGATGTCCCCCACCTGTGTCACATTAAACATGCACTCAATAGATCCGTTGAGTCAGGCCCCCGGGGCGATGCAGGCCAGAAGGGCTCTTAATGCTGTACGCCGAAGGCCACTGTGCACAACAAGGAGGGTGGAAGGTGGCATCAGGGAAAGACGCCCAGCTCACCCTGCAGGTCGGCTCTCCAGCCGGCCTCTGCTTTGTGCACGTTGCAAACTGGTGGGTCATGTGGGGACGATAGCTCAGACCTTTCTTTAGCCCTCGGTGGTTAAAGTAAATAACAGGGTTTCATGACAAGGTGACTCATTTGAAAGGCTGACTTTTCATATATTAAAATGACTACAAATAAAAACAGAATGGAAGGAAAACATTTACAGTATACTTGGCAAGATGTTTAGAGGCTACTGGAGATGATAGTTGCTACGTTGGGCAAAATGAAACTCATTTTGTTGATCCCAAGCAATTTACACAGAGGCCCATGACACATACTCGCTCTCTCTTAAGAAAATGGTAGAACATGAGAGAACAACTGGTGTGTTTTAAACTGTGGCACTGTGCTGGTCTATGGATGACTCAAACACAATGGACCGGTGTGTGTATGCCCTGAGGCACTGTGAAAAGGCCCCTACATCATGTACGGTTATGGCCCTAGCTCTTGCACATGCATTTTCTGTCAGCCTCAGGTGAGAAGACATCAGGTAGGGACTGGGCAGCTGGCATTTGAGGTAGGGCTGGGGCTGCAGGTATGAACGTTTTGACTGGGTCCCCAGATACCCTAGCCTCATACTGTTCTTCTCAAGGCATATTCACTAGTATTGCACTTTATAGTGAAGAAAACATGTCTTGCTGAAAGTGGCAAACTTGACCAAGGATCTTCTGATTCCCTTGGGCTCAGTAAACTTAATGGATATCATGTTTGCTGAGGAGACTCTCAACGCAGTCCACCGCTGTTAGGCATCTAGACACCAAGAAGGGATAAAAAAAAAAAAAAAAAAAGCCAATTCTGAGAAGCTTACAATCAAGAAGGTATAGTCTACATTCTTGCCCTTCAAGCGTGTGTGTGTGTGTGTGTGTGTGTGTGTGTGTGTAATTGTTATATTTATATGTGTGCACACACACATAGGAAGTAGATGTTGGATGTTTTCTTCTGTTGTTCTCTACCTAATTTTTGAGGCAGAGTCTCACTGAACCTAGAGTTCAAGAACTTGACTAGCTGGTTGGTCAACAGGCTTTAGAAATTCACCTGTCTGGCTGGAGAGATGGCTCAGATGCTAAGAGCATTGCCTGCTCTTCTAGAGGCCCTGAGTTCAATTCCCAGCAACCACATGATGGCTCACAACCATCTAAAATAAGATATGGTGCCCTTCTCTGGCGTGCAGGTGTACATGCAGACAGAAAATTATACACATGATAAATAAATAAATCTTTAAAAAAAAAAAAAGAAATTCACTTGTCTCTTCAACCTCTACTCCCAGTGCTGGATTACACATGCAAGATGTTACATGTACCTTTTACATGAGTCCCAGGGATCTGAACTCAGGTCCTTAAGCACATTACCAACAGAGCCATCTTCCCAGTACCCATGGTCTATATTCTTTTTTTATATTTATTTTATGTTTGTGAATATTTTGCCTGCATGTATGTATACTGCATGGATGCCTGGTACCCACAGAAGTCTGAAGAGGGTGTCAGATTCTAGAACTGGAGTCATGATGGTTGTAAGGAACCATGTAGATGCTAGGAACGAAACCCAGGTTCCCTGCCAGAGCATCAAGGACTCTTAACTTCTAAGCCATCTTTCTAGCCCCAGGTTGTGTAGCAGTTTCCTCTGAAATTAAAACAATCCATCTTAAATGGAAGTTCCTTAAAATAGAAACTAAACAATTTATAATAGCTTCAGGAAGTCCCTGAAACTAACCAGATTCACTAGGTCCATCTCCCTCCTTAGCAAACAGTAAAGACAGCTGAGAGTCAATCTTGGACAATCCAAGCTGCAAAGACCTAAGGCCAGCCTATCTAAAAGAGCAGAACCCAGTCAAGCTGCCTGGAAGAGGCTTGAGCCTATTGAAGTACCTGGAAAGGACACCTTCCAACCCATTGAGCTGCTTGCAAGGGGTACAGCACACTCCAGGTTCCCAGCTTTTGTGCTGGGCTGGATTTTGATGATGCAGTTATATTTGAGCCATTCCTGCTTCTGTATTTAACTACTCACTCATATTGCTGTAAGTAACCCCAATAAAACTCACTGGTCTGCTGTGAACTTCCTGTCTGGGGTGAGTAGATGTATGTGTTGTATTTCCCCAGGAAAAGTCCATCGCACAGCACCCCACAGTCTACAGCCTTGATGACTACAGAAGCCCAGACCTTGTATCACTGGGTGAGTGCAGCAGCTAAGTGGAAGGCCTGGAATAGCATGCTACAGGTTTTTGGGAAGGTCTGGCCTCAAGCAGGGGCCTGATGTAAGGCCAGATGGAACAAGGTGTAAATAGATACTTAAGAACAGGTGGTAACAAATAACAAGACAAAAAAAAAAAGTCAACAGGTCACACCCACACAACCAAAACATCTGCCAGCACTCACTCTTAGAGTCGCAGCAACTGGCGTCACTGCAGGCAGAGGCGTGCTTTCACATGCTCTTGACTTAGGCTCCTAGGCACATGGGCAGGGCCCACCAGCAGCAAAGCTACCTCTTACCAACAGCTAGACTGAGGGACTGGCTGGCTGTACGGCTACTGCTGGCAGGGTGGAGGAAGACACAGTGAGTACACTAATGACGACTTGACTTCAAGGTATTTAATTTTTTTCTTTTCTTAAAAAACCAAACACCTAATGCATTCTAAGAGTTCTTTTAGACATCTCTCAAATATCTTCCCTCTCCCCTTTTCTTTGAGACAAGGTCTCACAGACCTGTAGCCTAGGTTGGCCTCAAACTTGCTACACTGCAGAAGATGACCTTTGATTTCTGATCCTCCTGCCTCCATCTCTTGGGGTTACAGATGAGCAGCGTGCCTGACTTCAGCAGTACTGGGGCTCAAACCTGGAGCTTTGTGTGGACTGTGGAAGCATTCTACCAACTGAACCACTCCAAGGGATTTTTGAAAGGATTGGGAGAAAAAAACATGAGAAGTAATCCACCAGTGGAGACCTGGAAACAGCCAACAGAAATACCGGGGATGGTCTGACACTGCTGACTTGAAGACAAGTGTGAGCAGCAGCGGTGCTGACATATCGCCCTGACTGGCAGCCTTAAAAGATAAAGCCTGCTCCTTACTATGGTGTCTGGCACAGCAGCTACCCCGAAAAACCAAGACACCTGCTCTGAATGAATGAGCAGGCAGCTGCTGGAAAAAAGGCTCCACTCAAGCCCCGTAGGTCAAGCACAAACTGCCTCACCTTCCTAGGAAGCAATCTGTACTGTGTTACTAGAGAAAGCACACACCACTTCAATCCAGCAATTAAACGTTCAGAAACTGACCCTGAGAACGGCATTTGACAGCTATGAGAGGATGCTGAAGTCTGAAAGGCTGCCAAGCACAGTATATGATGGCATATTTGCAACATATTACATAAATGTTCAATATAACTTGCTTTTGGAATGGAAAGGTGCTTTTAGGTGAGATGTTGGAGTTTGTACTTGGGGCTGTAGGTGCTGTTTGGTTGCAGAGGTAGCTTTGCTTAGGACGCCTGAGTCTACAACAACAACAACACACACATATGCATGCATGCACGAACACATTTACACATGTACCTATTTATGTGATACTCATACACATGCACATATTTGTGTATCTATGCAGGGAGGTGTATGGTAGGGTTATACTAGTAACTTTTTGGTGGCTATTAATAGTGGGTTACCTGAGATAAGGAGAAAGGGAGAAAAATAACAGCACCTATCTCAGTGGCTTGCTGCAGAGATTAAAGAGCTAACAACTAACAGTGCCCCAGGCTTCAATGTACATATACCACATGCTATTTTACTTAAACACTAAAACTATGCTTTTTAGAAACCACAATGATTCAGGAAGCAGCTGAGTCCAAAAAGAAACATGTCTAAAGTAGAGTCACAGTAAACCCACCAATGAGTCCAGGTTTCCATTGTAATGACTGTACGGCACCTGGGCCATCTAAGGTGGGGAGAAGCTGCTGAATGGCTTTTCTTCTGGACAATCAGAGGGGAGTGACCATCACTACCTACGTCTCCTCCCACAGCCTAGCCAGCCCTGCCTTGCCCTGGACACGGTGAGGAGGGTCATGGATGGGGCTCTGCCATGCTGAAGTTGCCTACAGGACTCCTCCCTGGCCCAAGAACTTACTTTCACTGCACTGTCTACCGTTCTGACCCTGAATGGCAGGGAGGTGTCTGTTCCTTCATACGGGAGCCAGAAAGCTGAGCATAATGTGCTCTGACTGAGGAGCTGGAGGTGTTGGCAGGCCCCACAGGGACCTGGGTATGCCTGGTACAGTTGTTAAGGGGTCCCCAAGGTAGAGCATGCAGTGCAAATGTACACTGTAAGAATGGGCAAGAGCACATGCGGCCTACCTCCCAGCATGCCCCAGTCCTAACCCATCAGAGCAAAGGGAGAAGTGACATCTGGAACTGGTTTTGAGGCTCTCCAGCTGCAGATCCATGAGGCTGAAGGGGCTTATGGCTGTCCCTTCTGATTCTCATCAGGGCAAAGCACGAGCCAGAAAACAAGCTGGTTTAGAGACCAAATCAACCTCACTTTGAAATGCTCTTCACTTCCTGACCTCCTTTGAAAGTAGAATTAATGGTCCAGGTGGAAAGAGATCAAAATGAAAGATAAGGGCTTGGATCCTCTCAGGTGTTTTTGGAAGTTTCATAGAGATCAGATGTACCCTGGGTCAGAGTGGACACCAAACCCTCCCAATGCCTGTCCTCTTAGGAGACAAGAGTCAGTAAGACTTAATTCATTTGGATTGTTGGCCTGGGGAAGGGGTGGGGGTTGTCTCTACAGGCCTGAAAAAAAAAAAAAAAAAAAAAAAGCACACACACATGCAAATTGTGTTAGAAACCTGTTATGAGCCAGAGAGACAGGGGTAAGATGCTAGACTCTGCCAGACAGATGGGGCACTAGGCAAAACCTCCCAGATCTGGTGTCAAGTACTGCTCACACCCAGCATGTGCCTTTCTAATTGGTTCCCTGTGTATGGGCACACACAGGCTTGTGAGCCAGGCAGGGAGGTCAGCAGTGGGCCTTGCTCTCTTGCCCTGGCCTCCCTGTAGCTCAGGGAGAGGCAGGTGCAGCCACACCTCATCTGATACCTAACACTGGACACAAAAGCTCTGCCCTACCTCTCCTCGAAACTTAGTGTTTTCTTTTTTCTTCTGGACCCAGGCACAGACAGCAGACAGTCGGGACAAGCATATGGCTGTCTAATGACTAAGTTCCTTGGGGAGGGAGGGGTACAAGCAAGCCTAGAGCAGCTCTGATGCTGACCAAAAAGGAGTCATACCAGAGGCTAGAAATGACTCTTCAGTCGTTGATGCTCAGACCAGGGAGCTGGGACCAGGCTTCCCTCTATGTGTCACATAAACCACTGAGGACTTTCTGGTGTTCTGACTGCAGATTTATACAGATAAGAGTATCTATAAAGCCTAGTTAACATCTGGCTAACTCACGGCATCTTCAGTGATTAATAAACAGAAACAAAGAAATTCCGAGAGCAGCAGAATTTCTTCATACAATTTGGCCTCATATGCATGGTGAAGAGACACATGCAGCTTGGGTTTAGCAATTGTGTAATGGAGTCCAGATGACAACATCCTCCATGCTGGAGTCACCAACAAGCCTCTTGAGGCCTTCAGAGCACCCTGACAGTGGAAGCATGACTAACAGAGGACCCAAAAGTCTCAGGCTTGCTGGCCACTGTGTCTTTTCTCCTACCTCTAATGCCTTTTTACTCAAGCCCACAGCACCAAAATAAACAGAACCCCCTTGGCCTCCCAAAGAGATCACAGCACAGTGAGCACGCCTGACTTGGAACCCTATGGAGCGGCTTCCTGTGCCAGCTGTGCAGCAGCTGGAGCTCCCAGGTGATGGGCAGATAAAGATGACCTTCTGGAAGGCAGAGCAGAGACAAGGCTGGAGCCAGGGAGTGTCAGTGCTGCTTTCAGGAATGGGCAGATTCTGGTGTGGAAGGGAGCAGCACAGCCGCTGGGCACAGAGCATGGTGACCTGATCTCTGGACATGAGCCACAGAAGGTAGGGTCCCTCTGCTCTGGAAATGACAGAGACACAGAGCACGGACAATGTCCTCACTCTGGCCAAGGGATGTGATCAGCTAACAGACAGGATGGAACTATCCCAATCCACTTTCCCTCCTAGGTCCTCTGAATACAGGTCTTGCTGGGATATCTACTTCTCCATGCCCGTCATGGTGAGGGCATAGAGTCCCTTTGAGACCACCCAGCACCAGGCCATTCCACCAGGCAGCCTTCCACCTGCCCTGATCAGCATGGGGCTTAGCCTCAAAGCGCCAGAGAGTGAGGCCAATCCACTGGCTCCATGCAGTGGGGCAGCTGGGAGGAGAGCTAGAACCATCTCGGCCTCGGCAATGCTATGAAAAGACACAGCATCCAGGCACCAACCACTCTGCCACCAGCACAGCCTCCTAGGAGACGGCTAGGTTTCCTGTTGTGTCAGCCCGGTTTCCTTCAGCAACATTATACTGCAAACAGAGAGCCGCTCTGAAGAAAGCACCATGGTGTCCCATTTCTGGGCTGGGGGCCGGGGGAGGGATGGAGGCAGACTGCCTAGCTGCTCCAGAGGGGAACATTCCAGCCCCGTGACCCCCTCAAAGTGGCTCTCCTTCCTTCTCCTCAGACCTGAAATGCTGTTTGAAGAAAGGAAGCATGCGGGCTTCCCTGTGTGACCTCAGATGGGCAGGTTCTGAATGGCAGCTGGGTCCATTACATGCCGTGTGAGAGGGTTAAGCAGGACAGCCTCAACTCTTTATAAACTTTTGCCCTGTGGATATGTACTCATTGGCGGCAGTACAAGACTCGAGCTGTATTACACGCCTTAACGATATGGTTCAACTGTCGGTCAGGCTTGGGCCTGGCAACGGGCCAGACCGCAATCAATGGGACACAGAGCCTCCCCCTTTCAGATCATCACGAAGGCTCATATTATCTCCTTTTCGTCGTGCTGGTTAAATTTATGGAGCAGAACCCCGAAGCTGCATTCCTCGGCCCGGGCCGGCCCACGCGGCCCTCCCTCCCTTTGTTCGGTACTGTAAGCGAGCCGTGCTTCGGAGGACTGCAGGGTTGTTAGTTCAGGCCCTGACTGTTTGCTCATGACTGAAATGAAGAGAGTTCAGTGGAAGGGCAAAAGGACAGCCTGAGTGTAAACCCCATCCCAGCAGGCCCTGGGCCCCTATATATAGGCCCCGAACTGCTCTTCAATGCACAACTTCACTTTGTTCTCACAAAAGCAAAACCTTCAGTCCGATCCCTGGCAAACTTCCTGTGAAACAGCCACCAAGTCATCATGCCTTTGGACCTCCACTTGAACTCAGCTAGGCCATCAGGAAGAGGCATATTCTATCTCTAGCCATCTTCTAGTCTTCCTGATTCCACAGGAGACAGGAGTGCAGACACTGACTACTAGCTGATGATACTTTTCAGAAAGCAAACTTGGTTTTCAGGGCTTTGACTATGAAAGTGGGATACGTGAGTACCACACGTGAGTGCATGTGTTCTGTTATGTGTATTTTTGCATGCATGCGCGCCGTATCTGTTGAGCAGTTGATCTTATGGATTCAAGTAGAAGAATATATCCATTCGTTTGCCCTGAACCCAGGGTCTTTGACTGGCACATACAGAGCTGGGTAGCCAGCCTGCTCCAGCAGTGCTTCATTTGGTTTGAGGGTCTACCTGTGAAGAAGGCCCTCTTTGTCTGGCTCTAGTGGCTCATGCTCAGCAATGATGGATAATGTGCACAGAATGAAAAGGGAAGCTGATCCCAGAAGTTCACCCAGCTCCTCTTACCAGTCAGTGGGAACCTGTGGCCCCTCGTGCTGCCCTCTATGTAATGAGACTGCAGGTTGAATTTTGGAAGTCTGGAAATGGTTATTAGATCTCTTCTAAACATAGTTCAAGCATAAGAAAGAGAGGAGCAGGAGGCACATAGAAGTGGGAAAAAAATATCCAAAGTCAAGAACAACCAAAGACACCATAAGAAGATCATGCAGGAAGCCTCTGAGATCACTACTGAATGGACAAACCTTTACAGTGCCTAAACCATCTGAGAAGCAAAACAGACCATACCAGTGACAGCACGCCCACAGGCATGCTTTAACTCTGGGCTGAGGTGAGATTCCTTAGAGAAGGCTACTGAAGTCAGAACTTTGCTTCAAGCTGAAGCTGCTGGCTCCCTCATTCCAAGCAAGCCTCATATTTCTGAGGGACACTCTCAATTGCCCTCAAAGGCTTCTTTGTCCACATCCCAATGCTGAGAGATTGACAGATTTTGGAATCTGTCATTCAAAAGCCCAAAGCACCTTTTTCAGGGGTCCATGGGCAGTGCCTAGGAACGAGAGGATCTTGCTCTTTAGAATCCCTCGTGTTTGTGGCAACTCTTTTGCATATTCTTTATGCTGATTCGTTAAAACTATTCCTAAGAATCATGTGAACTAGAAAACAAGAAGCAACAAAAAGATAGGCTCATCAAGGAAATTCTGGAGAGAAATGATAATCCATGGGACTTGCCTCCATTTACTTATATATGTGGTTACAGTTCTGTTAGCCTTAGCCATAAAGACACCTCACATCTCCCAAGGCAGTCAACAGAGCACCTGTGTCACATTGTCACATGGGTCATGTCAATGTAGCTAAGTGACTTCAGCCTCTGTTAGATATCATTAGGTAATACAAAGATGCCTGGTGACCTGATTTGGCCCACAGCGAGACTCCATGCATCAAGAGTCTGTGGCATATTAAAATATGTGAAATCAGGCCTATCCCTGAGAATGAGTCCATCATTAGCCAGCACTGACTTGGAGAACTTATAAACAGTGGACTCAATGTCTCCACTTCCTGTTGGACCATTTCTATCTTAAGATCACTTTTATGACAATATTCCAGGGACATTTAATCAAAAGCAAACAAGGAGAGCAGACTCTGAAAATGCAGAAACACAAGTTTCTACGTAGCAGCAGTAGCAGCTGATCTATACGGCGTGAGCTTCTGCCTGTAGACTCAGCACTACCCACCTGTCTCTTCTGGCTGTCTGCAGGCTACCTATTCCACCAGCTCCTTGACGTTGCTACCTATATTGCCTACATGGTTAGCATAAGAAGCACTGCTATGATATAGGTTTTGGGGACCAGGAGAAAACAGATTTGGGATTTGTTTTCCAAAAACACACACATCCGTTCTTGCTGAAAATGCTTCTCAACATCTTTCTATTGTTTTGGTACTCACCTCTTGACCAGCAGCTAAAAAATTAAACAACAACAACAACAACAAAAAAGAAACCCACTGTGAACATTCAAGTACCTCTTCAAGGAAGGAGCATACAGGAAGTGGTCCATTTATAGCAGGCTCCTGGATGTTACATCTTATGTAGGCTGCAAGTTTCTCGGTGGTGAACTCTGAGGGAGGGCTGAAGTAGCGATGGGTAGGCTGGGTCAATGACTCAACTCTTCTGGGTGATTGTATACAACCAACTTAAGTGGTGGTCAGTCCATCTGGGGACAGGACTAGAGCCACAGCTGCTGAAAAATGTTTTAAGTACCCCATTGCTCAGACTTAATGCCTTTCCTTTTAACAGAACAGTACTGAACTTTTATGTCTTGCATGGGCTTTTTTCCCATTATCTGGAGAGCCAGCTCTTGGAAGGAATCCTCTCTCTGATGTTCCCAGAGGGAACTCAATAGGTGTTTACTATGCCATATACACATGACCAGGATACACATGACCCCTCCCCTTTGCCACTGGAAAGAAGGACCTGGGTAGGGAAGGGAATGGTCAGAAGCTATCTGTACATGCATGCAAACAAAGCCTGCAAAGTGCCAAGTCTGGAACTGGGGTTTGAGTCTTACCATCTGCAACCCTGTTCTCACGCCCAGAGACCGGCCCGCAGTTGCACCCAGTGGGAACATCGCATAGGCTATTTTGATCACAAAGACCTGAGTCAAGGGGAAATCGGTCCTACACAGGCAGATTAAAAGCGCATGAACTGCTGTCACGTCAACACAATAAATCAGGGTGATGCTCCAAGCTATCCTGTCAGCTCTCCCACTGCAATTTGGGAATAGCAATCCTATGAACCCTTCCCTGAAACTTAACAAAATCTGTGCTATCTATGACTTCGATATCTTTTTTTCTTCAAATTGTCATTAGATAGAACACTTCATATTTATTTCATGGTCCAAAAGAGGCTCAGAAAAAAATGCCTGGCCTGAATGTCATGTTCCAAGAGCCACCTCTCTTGCCTAATGTCATTCAGAATTTCCAAGGAGGCTCAAGAGGTGACAGGCTCAATTTCTGGGAATAGGCCAAGTGGGAGGATGAGGTTTGAAATGAATTGGGAATGAGCATTTATAGTCTAGAGAAAGTTCATCTTCAAGAGCTCAAAGCATCAGAATAAGCTGCCCACCATCTCCATTCTGCCAAAATTATAAATAGGGGACAAGATAGAAATGTTTTTAAAAAGCCAAACACACTGAGGTAAAAATAAAATGGTTTTTCCTTCTAAACACATAGCCTGAAACTTGAGTATACTGTTTTGTTTGCTTTTAAATAGGTGTTGGAGCCCCCAATTGACACGACATTACAGTTGAGAGAGTGTTCAGGCAGATTCAGACACACAAGCCCTCAACAGTGACAACGGCCGCGATGGAGGAGAAACCAGTTGTACAATTTAAAACCCTTATACAAAACTGAGCCATAGATTGTCATGCGTCTGGAAAATATAACCATTTTTGAAGAATGCCTTCCAAACCATGTAATGCTTTTAAAGTTGTTTATCCCAAGAGCTCGATGTATAACAGTGGCCAAAAACGGTCTGTCAGCTGTTACAGGTCGCATGCCCTGCCCACATTTCCGTAAGCACTCAATCATTCTTGGTTGCCCTACCCCCAGCAGACAACAGATGCCAGTGTTTGGAGACATTCACTACATAACTTTTACCCGACAAGCCTGGCTCCAGGGCAGATTTCCATGTCATGTGGGGCCTTTGGCTGAACTCTGCTGGAACCCAGAGGCATCTTATTACAGCACACACTAACAACAGTTTGGGGTCACCTGCTCATCACAAGTGGGTTCAGGGCAGGTTCGTGGCCTCTGCACGCCTTCTTTAGTAGATTTATTGAACTTGGGCTGAGGGCCCAGGTGAGACCGGCCAGCCAGCAGTTCCAGCCAGGTTCCCGGGACTTATTTAACTATTGATTTTATGTGATAAGGACAAGAAGGACAAAAACTGAGCATAACACAGAACTCCCAAGCTTCACAGCTGAGTGAGGAGTCAGTCAGGTTTCAGACCGATACAACTGTTTGCTTTACCTCTTTTCCATATTCCATACTCAGGAGAGACCACTGAAGGAAATACCATTGCTGGAGCCTTAACTGTGAGGCACATGCTGGGCTGGGTGGTTTGCACACATTATATAATTCAAACCCCATCACGACCCACTGAGGTAGTTATTATTATCCCTTCTCCTTCTGAGTCAAAGGAATCTCACCTTTGATTGAGTGAGATTAGGAACAGGACACTGACTCAGACCATGGATGCCAGCAGGGCCTTGTGCCACAGAGATGTGGAAGCCACCAGGGCCTGGAACTTCTCCTTTCTCACTGGTTGTTTCATTTCTGTCCAGCACCAGGAAGAACCTGTAGTTTTATGCTCTTCCCACATCTCCTTCTGAGACCAGCCCTTCTCTTTGAAGAAGGACCTCTTGCCCTCCGAGTGTCAAGATAAGAAAACTTTCAGCAACTTCCCTCACAAACTACAAAGCGCCCATCAGCACCCAGGATCTAAGTCACTCACCAGCTGCCAGCCCCTCTGAATAGCTTTTATGGTTCAAGGAGGGGTGGTGACAGCGCCATGTCACTGGCATTGGGTGTACTATTTCTTTCATGTTCCTTGAATTTGACAAGAGCATTCTACAACCTGTTTCTTTACAACACACCAAAAGAGAGATTAAAGAGCAATACCAGACTCAAAGCTGAGGTCAGACTGGCAACAATCATTCCGAGAAAAGGGCCAGACTGTCTTCACAGATGTCCCAGAGTTGCTGTGATGGTGAACTGAGATAATCCATGCAAACCACAGAGAATTGGGCCTGGGTCACAGAAAAAGCTTACCATGCTAGCCATGTTATTACGTATTAACATTACCAAATATGTAATGGTGATGTGAGCAGAGAGAATGCTCTGGGTTTCAGGAAACTACCTCATGGCAGAGCTACTGGAAAAAGGACAACACTGAGGATGGATGAGTTAGCATCAAGTCTGCATTACACAGCTTCTGAGATATATGGCAGAGCTGGTCCACAAACCCCCTTGGAAGTGAAAGCCAGAGGATGCATATGGCACACACCCAGCTGGATAAAGGGAAGGTGTCAACAAGCTTTAGACACCAAAAAACAGATGGACACCTGGTGGTGAAATGTAAGCCCGAGGGAGGAGAAGCCACAGAACTGAGAGCTAATTAGTATGGCAGAACCTGTAGGTTTCAGAAAGATGAAGGCCCGAAGGAGCCCGGAAGGCCTGGGTATAAAGGAGGTATAGGGAGGTGTCTGTGTGAGATGGTGAAAGCAGGAGGATTGAGCCAGAGGCTGTACGAGGAGGAGTTGGACGTACACACCTTGGCCTGATCCTCCTCAGTGGCAGAGCTTAGCCGATTGGTTCCACCAGCTCATCACATGACATTCCAGAGCCCTGTTTGGCCTTAGCGAGAGGGTGGGTAATCACCAACATCCAAGGACTGTCTATTCATAACAAAATAACAGACAGAAACAAATACAAACAAAAAGAAAAAGCTCTGAGCAGGGTTAGGACAGGAATTCTGGGAATGATGCAGAGAAGGGCCAGCCATAGGAAGGACCAGTCCTGGGGAGGGCCAGCCATAGGGAGCATCAGTCCTGGGGAGGGCTAGCCATAGGGAAGACCAGCCATAGGGAGGACCAGTCCTGGGGGGGGGGGGGCGAGTCCATAAGGTGGATGAGGAGCTAGGTCTAGCGGAATTCTCATGAAAAAGAATGAAACTGATACTGTCTAAGTTGTTTTCAAATGCAGAGATGAGTTTCTGAGTAAAATAGCAATAGAAAGATGGGAATTAAAATACAGAACAAATATATCAGGATGCATCCAGAAGATGCAGACAGAAAACTAAACAAATGGCAATACTAAAGGCAGTTACAGACTTAGGGGTGATGGGGGATGGGCTGTGGATCCAGCAAACCAAACAACCTAAAAAGGAAACTATAATAAGTATGTGGCATCACTGGGAACACCATTTACATGGTCATAATGTAAAAACTAAGTGTTGATTTATCAGAACGGGATGAGAGAATTATACTGAAAATAAGAAGGAACATGTGTATCACAATAGAAAGTTTAGTAGGATGAGGGACTAGCTGTTTAGGTGTTCATTCATTCATTTTAGAATTACAGAGACAGATGCCTCCAAATTGAAGAAACAATAGAATGCCAAGAGGGTGTTGGAGAGGGCTATCTCGGAGTACAAGATCCTCCACCCTCTTCAGAGGATCTGCAATTACTTCCAAGAGACCTTGCAGATGAGGCCTGCTGAATGTAACCTTCCCTCACAGGAAGCACTCGGGGACGGTCAGTGGACCCTCGCCTCATCTCACTCACGCCTCTCTGTGCTTCCCACGTACTTCTGCCCCAGTGACACCCAGCCTCAGAGTCTTGTGCTAGAACACACAGACCACGTGGAAGGGAACCAAAGGGGCACTCGACCTGTGCAGCTATGGGAATGTCAGCCCCATGCCCCTCCTGTAAGAGACTCACCACCCATCCTCTATAAGCCCAATAAATGTACTCATACCCCAAGCTGGACTTCAATGGACACACACTGTGGCTTGCTGTTTGTGTCCTATACAGAGGAGGTGGACATTTGTTTCCATCTCTACAGGGAGAGAGTTTGCACAACAGGGAGGCTGCCCCCTGAGCATCAGAAATCATGAACAGGGAAAAGTGGGCAGAAAACTGTAGGGTAAGCTACTGAGACATTAGAAGGTCCCCCTCACCCCAAAGAGAAGCTATCTCCTTAAAAAGTGTTATAAGAAGACAGTTCAGGTCAAAAACGATGGGACGCAAATACTGTTCTTTAAAACTGCAAAGCAGATAATATTGACTGAGTAAACACCATACAGATAACGGAAACATCAAAGAATCATCTGTTAACTTTAAAGACAGTGACTAAACTGTTTTGAAAGTGCTGCTGTAAACCTGGAAATAAATGGTGGTGGTGGCGGCGGGGGTGGGGTGGGGTGGGAAGACACCCATAACTACCCCTAGCTGTAGTTTAACAAAATCTTTTTAAGCCATCAAATCAATAACAAGTGTATTTTAAGTAGCTGGCATTTACTTTGGTGAACACGTAAGAGGGATTTAAGAGTATCAACAGGGCGTTAGAGATGGTTCAAGGGTTAAGAGCATAGGCTACTCTTCCAGAGGAATCGGGTTTGATTCCCTGCACCCACATAATTCCAGTTCCAGGGGATCCAATGCCCTCTTCTTTCATCTGTGGGCACCAGGCATGCATGAAGTACACACGCAAGCAAAACATCTATACATGTAAAATAGACAGACAGACAAATAGCCAGTATTACCATACACACTAAGCAGTTTGGTGATGCTCTACCAGAAGACTTCAAAGCAGTTTAGCCCCAATTATTCAGATAATTTACTTAATATCTTACTTAATATCTGCTGCATGCATAGAAGGAAGAGTTCAATAATCAATACTGTCAATTTGCAATATTACTATATCTGGAAAATCAGAAGCCAAGAGTTGGTGAACCTGAGTTATTGGGGTCCTCAACAGTTCAAATAGACACAAATAGACTATTCAAGGTTCCTATTTTCTAAGGCAGTGGTTCTCAACCTTCCTAATGTTCCTCATGTTGTGGTGACCTCAATCATAAAATTATTTCTTTGCTACTTCATAACTGGAATTTTGCTACTATTATGAATCATAATGTAGAAATCTGATAAGCAAGCCCTGTGAAAGGATTGTCACCCCCGGGTTGAGAGTCACCCCTCTAAGGGACAGAATCACACATGTGACACGTTTGCTAGTTCCACAGTAGGAGATGGGCAGGTGTCAATTATTCCCGCCCAAACTATATCTTTGGGGTCAACTGGTAGAATCTGGGAAGCCATGAGCCCTGCTCTGGCCATTCTGCTTTACTCAGCAAGGCTGACTGGATTCTAGCCAGGATCCCCAATCCCAGGCTCTTCATGAGAAGAGGTGGGGCTCTTTTCTGCCTCTTTGAAGTTTTCTGTGGTCACTAGGATTTTATGATATGACCCGGGTCGCCCCTGCCATTATCGATGTTTGAAGTCTGTTTGGGGAAAATGTACCAGGAGAAGACTCCAGTGTGAACAGAGAGCAACAGCCTCATAAAAACAGCTTTCCTCCAGGAGTTCAAAGTGCTTATCCAAATGCTGTGGGCTGGCCCTGCTGCACCAGCTTCACTAGGGTAGAAAGCTATCGAGTGGACAAGTAAACTCTGAAATGGAGATGGTCTTCCATCATCCTGAGAACAGTTGGGGCTATGCTAAATCAGTCCAGGGGTCTTCCAACAGGATGGGCTCTCTGCTTTGCACTTATGCTACCAAAATTAAAGGTTGTTGGATTGGGCAGGTTAAGGTGAAGGATCAAATTAGGTAAATTATTATAAGACATCTTTCTGGTATGTGATGAAATCTTCCCAAGCATTACTTTGAGAAAACTGGTAAAATCTAGGAGCGAGCCAGGAGGGCTGACATTGGTTGGCAAGAGTCCATAGCAGAGCATCATGTTACCATTGCTGCCCTTGCCTCTTCCAGATTAATACACTGTCATTGAGAAGTGCTGTTTATCAGCAAGAGAGGAACATCACTGTATTTTCCAAAAAAACAGCTTGCGGAGGAAATGAACCAGGTACAGGCATACCTGTCACCAGGAGAGTGTAGAGTCACCAATGGTGAGGGGAAGGGACTGCTTCACAATTCTGCAAATCTCTGTGAGTCTTGCTTAGTTGAAAACAGCTGTATTCTCTGTCTGCTCCTACATGCACTCTGTTTGGGTTGTGGAAAATGCCACTGTACACGCATTAGAGATTTCCAGTATAAGACTACGGTGTACCTATAGTTCATAGAAGTATGTAAATATAAGAACAGGGTGGTTATGGAGCTGGGATTCCTCGGTGGTCCCAGCTCTAAAAGGCCCCACACATGCTCAAATCTGCACTAATTAAAGCACTTCCCACTCCCCATTTAGTCCACTCAGGATGCTGACTGGTAACACTGTCAACAGATTTGATATATATAGCCCTCTATGGTCGGACAGTTTCATCCACAGTATACTGCCACTGAAAATATGGCACTGATCTGATTTTATTCTTCTCCCATAAGCCAAATTAGTAAAAAATTTAACAGAATTCTGTCTCTGAAAGGTGTTTTGGAAGAAGAAAAAAGGGGAAAGGGACCTGCAATGCCCAAAGCCACCTGCCAGCCTCCAATCCTTCACCCCTCTGTCAAATCACTCGTCTGCAGCAGGGCAAGAGTTCTGTGTAGCTCAGAGTTCTTCCCATCTGATGCTCTCTGGGAGAGAGGCTTCCAGCTCCACCTGGAGCCGCTCTTCAAGGAAGATTCCAGTCTCATCCCAGGCAGGGATGTTGCTGCAGTCAGGATTCAAGGTGCACAACAGGCATCAAAACCTAGAAATAAGGCTTCTGAGGCCTTTGCAGGGGACTCCCGCGGGCAGCAAGTGGCTCCCCATCCTTCTTTAGGCACAAAGTAGAGACTTCTCTCTGGGATAACTATGGACATTGCTTGGCTGGAAATTCAGACTGAAGACATCGAATGTGAGCCTTGTGAACTCACTAAGCACAGGGGACAGGGACTGCTGTGGCTGGGAAGTCCAGCTTGAGAGTCATCACACTGTTTTCTTTGTACAGGACATATGGGGTTAGACCTAGGGCCTGGGCTTAGAGGTACTCTTTCTCGTTCCCAAGTTCAGTTGACTTTTACTTTGGGAGCAGGATCATGCTGTTTCCATGAAGTCAGTCATCCTGGCATGCCAAAAATGGCAAAAATCAGATGCTCTCCTTTCTAGAAATGATTATAATGTACCATGACCAAAAAAGTGTTTTTTTTCTCTCTCCTAACAGATAATCTTGCATAAAAATGAGTCATGGGATTTCAGAAACGGAAGGCTTTTCTCAAATGTGTGTGAGCATGAACACACACACCGCCTTTTCCTCGCAGCAGTAGCGCTGAGCTTTCCATAAGTCATGCTATAATGAGGACGGCATTGTCTGGGGCCTTTTGAGTGAAGGGGAGTGGAGGATTTAGAGTTCACCAAGAGGGAAGAAGTCTGTCTCAGAAAATAAGACTTCTCTACTTGTGTTCTTGCGAGAGAATTTTAACTTATAAGGCATGAAGGCCTGTTAAGATGTTTCTTAAAAATATCTTCTCCTGTAATTCCCTCAGCCTGAGTTCAGACCTGAGTGAGGCAGCCACTCTTATTAACACAGCTTCTGGCATCACTTCTGGGGTGGCAGGGAAATACTAAGGAATGAGAAAATGACCTGAACACTCCATACCTGCTCCAGAGAGACCTGGTCTGGAAAGTTGAGAAAGGGAGGAGCCATGGCTCTCACTTTGTAGCCATGAGCAGAAGACAGATGAAGTGGAGGCCATGATGTCCACTGTGGCCCGAGGACAGCAGAGAGGCCGGACAGCCCCTCCTTTTGTTTGGAGATAGTAACGATGTTCTGGTTTCATGGAATGGGGTCCCAGTCATATTGTAACCACGCCACACCCCAGCAGAAGGGTAGCAGGCTGACCCACAGAACTACCTGAGACAGGATATGGGGCCTCACGGTAAACACACAGAGAGCTCCAGCCTTCACTCTGTCAGTATCCACATTTGCATCCCTGCTCCAGTTCACAGGACTCATCAGAAGGTGCATGCTTGCACTTAAACAAGTGAGAGTCGGGAGTCTAAATAACCCAGTCCATCTTCAGAAGGGATAATTTAACTGGGTAGCAAGTGAAAATACTTTCTTCTTAAAACAAACAGAAAAATGCATAAAATTCATTCGCAGCCTTAAGACCAAACAGGAACTTCCAGAGAAATGCTGGACCTGTTCAGACAAGGGGTCGGCCTCCCCATCTCAATGGGAACACTGCTAGGGAAACTTAGGACACTTGTCTGTTTTCATGGACACCTTCACTCTATTAGGCTTTGGTGTCTAGAAAATCACTCAAAGCTCAGGTCAAACCAAGCCTGCTGGAAGTCTCAATGTGACACCAAGTGCAAGGCAGAGGGACCCAAGGCAGGACCACCACAGCCGGGGAACTGCTGGGATCAGTTCTTTCCCACTCCTGAGAGCCAGAGCAAAGTGCAAACGCCGTACCAGAAGGATTCTAACTTGGGAAAAGCCATTTGGTTTCCCACCAACAGACCATTGACAGTGTCATTAATAAATTTTGGGTGGTGTCTTGGGAGTGTTTTTATTGAAAAAAGCCAAAGATGCCCCACATAAATCCTCTCTGTGAAACCAACCCAGGCTTATCCAAAGCTTCCCAGCAACTGGAATCTATCTCGGAGCTTGGTACAGGGTCCTGAGATTCCTGAGCATCAGTCCTGATGGCTATATTCTTAAACACTGATCTATCACCATCCTTCAGACTCCCCTTCCTACTTATCTAGCTTAAATAACCAGATAAGCCCAACACTCCTGGCTTTGCTAAATGGGTTTAAATATTTCAAGTTCTGCCAACTCCCATTTTTCCTGCCTTTTGGGGTCTTGACGAAAAATGTGAAGAAATATTTTGGAGAAAACCTCAGGGTCTAGCTTCATAAATCTCTGCCTGCTACTTTCCCAGCATGCTGTGTTGCCAAGAGTCCACAACACACAAAGGAGAAGTGTGGGACCAGACAGGCAGTGCCGCCTTCACGAGGAAGTAGTCTCTTTCTGGACATCTCCCTTCAGTACCACTGCATTCAGGTAAAGAGCTAGGCATGCATATGGCTGGCTGCCCTGCTTGGCCTGATCTGCTTAGAGAGTAACTGCCAGGGGCATCAATGGCACTGCAAGCATCTCTGACATTTTTTTATAAACTTTACTTGAGAACAGAAAAATGTGGCCTGTTCCACGTAGACTAAAGGACGCACCCTGAGCCAGCAGAACACTGCTTTGGAAAAAGCTTCCTGTTTCGGTTCCAAACCACACATACTTGCAGAGTTAACAAATGCAGCAGGGATATTGGTCTGCAGCATGGATGCGGGGGCCAGAGGCGCTGCTGTCCTCCGCCCTCTTTCCCCTCCTCCCCCACCTGCTTTCCTAAGGACTGTTAGACTGCATGGGAACACTGGAAGAAAGTTAGGTGGCTGTCTTTTTGGAATGCCCAACAAGAGGAACTTGGAAGTATTTAATCTGAAAGGACAGAGGAGGGGGGTTCCCTATAAATAAAACTATGCTCAAATAAACACGAGAAAGAGCCAGTGTTTCCTGTAAGGCTACTATGCAGATGGATTACTGGAAGGAGTACTCTTTCACAGTTTTATGACTTCGCTATCATCTACTCAAAAGTTGGGTCATTTAAAACATAGATGGCTAAGATTTAAGCCTTCAATGGGATGAAATATGGCAAAGGGGGCGGGAGAGTCTTTTCCAAATACAGACTCAGAGGCAAAACTCTTGGACTCTTGGGTTCTGTTCCTGGCGAGCTCCCTGGGCTCAGGTCAGTCTTCGGTCAGAATCTCACTTTTAATCCCTTCAAATCATTTGTTAGTCCCTGTTGTCTAAACAGTGGGGGAAACCCTGAGTAACACCCCTGGATCCTGTTCAATCAACAGGGATGGCTGGAGATGGTTCTACCTCACTTCCAAGAAGCCCGGGTGATTTATCCCTTGGGTAGTGTCAGGATGTTCTGGAGAGACCTCGGTATTATCGGAGCAAAGCCCAGAGACGAGGACACATTTCTCCACGTGCAGGGAGCTCTGTGCATGACCTGAAGATAATATTGCCCAGCCTTACTGTAGCTCTTCATTGCTTCTATATTAAAATAACCCTGGTTGGGCGTCAATCCCTTGGGAGGTAGACTTAATAGACAGGTATATCTAATCTGTGATTTATAGATGGAAAATGCTGAGGTGTGGACAGGCGGGAGATCAAACCAACGAGTCAGGGTTAGTAAGTGAGCAGGGTTGGGACTCTGCCCTGCTGTTTTCTGGGTCAAGTGTTCTGCTCTCTCCAACACATGGCTTCTCATTAATAACCCAGACCTGGACAAACACGCAGAGGGAGCCTGGTGAGAAGGCTACTGCTTGCCCTTCAGAAGACCCTGTTCCACCTTTTCAGTACAGTAGATTGATCTGCTGGCCTGTGGACATGGCTGCTGTGACTTTCCCAGTCACTGGCCCTGCAGGAGCTGAGAAGACAGACAAAAGTGAATAACTCCTCTGTTAAGTGGCCCATGCCCACAGGCCTTCACTTAGTTTTGTGGCTTGTTTCTAGACAGAGAGAGAGAGAGAGAGAGAGAGAGAGAGTGTGTGTGTGTGTGTGTGTGTGTGTGTGTCCAAGCAGGACACTACACTGCAGGGGCTGGACTGGGGTCAGGGGGTAGGCTGCCTGAGTCTGGCTTTACCATCTCCAGCCAACTGTGGCTGTGGACAGACCACAAGGCTTTCTCAACTATAAGCAAAGCTCAAAGATAACTGAGACTGGCTAGGTGGAAGCCTTTATGCTTAAAGCTCTGTAAGAAGCCATTCTATGTGGCCTGTTCTGCCAGGTTCCCTTTTGGAACTTCTTCCCTTTGCCTGATCAATCCTTTCTTGCACTTCAAGGCTTTATCACTAGAAAAAAAGTACATCCTGCCTTCTCAGGCCTCTGGACCAGCCATCCCCCCGGGCCCTGCACTTTGTCTGAAGCCCCATCACCACACCACCTCTACAGGGCATTCTAGCATCCTTCTGCAAATGATGATTTATATGGTTGTTTGTGTCTGCCGTCCTGATTAACCCCTAGTGTTCCAAGGCTAGGGGTAGTCTCATTTCCTGCTGCATTCTCAGTCTAGAGTTCACAGGAAAATGTCAATCAACATTTATTGACTAGAAATGAATAAGTGCATGGGCACTGGATGGCACTAAGTCACACTTTCTGGAGAAATGCTGGATAACTGGTAAAAATGACAGTAATATTTCTATTTCTATAGCAACCATGTGACATGATTTGTGCTCCTAGAAAGAATACAAAGTGTCCCAGAGGCTTGCAAACTGATGCTGTGCAAAGGTCAAACCATTTCTCCTTAACCTTTGCAGCACAGATATCGTCTTTTCAAGATTTCATTATTTAATCATGTGTATATGTGAGGAGAAGGCGTCTGTGCATGTGTGAGCTCAACGGGCACACCCTGGAGCTAGAGTTACAGGTGGCTGTGAGCCACCCAACACGGGTGCTGGAAACTGAACTCTGGTCCTCTGAAAGAGCAGTGCATGGCTCTTACCCACTGAGCCACTTTTCCAGTACCTTAAAAAAAAATTTTTTTAAGCAAACACACCAATCCCTTGATATTTGGTGTTTCAATAAATAAAGAGTACTTCTTTGAGAATGTTTGGGGGTCTTCAGCTGTATTTACACTTTATGCTGAAGGAGATGTTTTGGGCTTTGAGAAGAAATAACTAACTGGAAATACTATGGAGGTCCCTCTACGGCCTGCCCATCCTCACTACTATACACATGCCTCAAGACTGACATTGGGGCTGTTTTAGCTTTGGATCTGAGAATAGAATGTCACTTAACTTTTAAAGTAAACTCTGTAGGCCTCACCCACTTCACCCCTTATCACTCCCAACCCCCAAGCAGCTGCTTCCAGATGGAAGACACTTTGGCACAGCAAGGGACTGGTCTATAATCACAAGCACTTCCCCTAGAGAGCAGCACATCACTGATGCAGTTCCCTGGGGACAGACACAGACAATGGCACTCATTTTAATTGGGGTTGACTTCACTTTGAATCTTACTGAAGAAGCAAGAGCTGTGGGCATGGCCCAGCCCGGCTTCTGAACAGGTACAGTGCTTTACCTGAAGATCATCAACTATGTAGGCTGCACCGATTTCTCTCAGGCACAGTGGAGTCCCACTGAAAACAGCAACCCTCCTTGTCAGTTTGGTCTAAAACAGACCACTAACCAAACACCTAAGTTAAAGTGGCTGGGTTCCATGGGATTTGGCACCACATGGACCATCTCGGATTCCCAGGCCTAGCTAGTGTCAAGACAAGACAGTATCTCACAGCGGAACCACCAATTTGTTTATGGGAGTGGGGATGGCTCCTTTTCCCAAGGCTGGAGGACTGGCAGGCATTTTGACTGGAAGGGAATCTAAGAAGGAACACCCATGTGGTGAACTGCAACTGCATGTATTCTAGAACTACATCAGGTATGTGAGCAAAGAAAGACTACCAGCCTTCAGGAAGCCAATGGACACAGGGGAAACTTACAGTGAAAGAATCAAACATTGTATTCTCTTATCTATATCCAAAATAGCATCATCTTATCTGTTTATGGAAAAACCCATTCCACTTTTTGTGTAAGTGGGTAAAGGGAGAGCAGAATTCATGCAGCCCATGCTGGCCTTGAACTTGCTATGACCTTGAACTCTTGGTTCTTTTGTCGTCACTTCCCCAGTACTGGAATTACAGACATATGCTATCCCTCCTTCATGCCATGGCGTGCCTCCTTTTCATATATACATATGAAATATAATATATAAATATATATATATTTTTTGCTACATATATATTTAAGTTAAACAAAATATAACTAAGCCAGAGCATATCATTAAACAAGTCACTATGAACTACAGAAGCCTCAAACCTGAGCTCAAAAGTAGAGATCCACTCTCACCATGACACTGACCTGGGACCACTGAGTGTGGCTGTGTCTCTCACTGCCTGGGCTGTTTCAGATGCAAAATCTAGGGCACCTGCTACTGGCTTGGTCACAGTGCCCACGAGTCCCTTGCCAAGGCCAGATATGAAGCCGCTGACACCACCTTCTGTTTTCACACCTTCCACTGTCGATGTTATAACGCTGGTCAATCCACCAATGATACCTAGTAAAAAAACAAACACACAAAACCAAACATGGTTTCTGTCACTTGGGCAAAGACAAAACCCAAAGTATTTCAAACTAAACTCCCAGTTTGTGCATCTGAAATGATAAAGGCAGTCTGTTGATCTCTATACAGGCCAGTCAAGGGATAGGGGACTTGTCTAGGAAGTCCAGCATCAGAGGATGTTGTACCAGACTGTGAGATAGAAGGAACATGTATCCTGGATAATTATAAAAAAACAAACAAACAAAGACCAGGAATCAAGGGCTTGGTGAGCAGAGTGCCTGCCTCATGCACAAAGCCTGGGTTCAATCCCCAATGCTACATAAAGCCAGGTATAGTAGCACACATTCATAATCCTAGCACTAGGGAGGTGGAGACAAGAGGACCAGAAATGCAAGATCATCTTTAATTCAGCTACACACTAAGTTCAAGGACAGCCTCGAAGGGATAGATGGATGGATGGATGGATGGATGGATGGATGGATGGATGGATGCATGGATGCATGGATGGACAGATGGATAGACAGACAGGCAGGCAGACAACAGAGAAATAATCAGTCCATTAGTCAATCATTAAAGGAAAGAAAAGGTGGGAAGTCAATGGTGGCTTCCCCCCCCACACTCCAAATCTTAGGCAGCATATGGGCAATAAAGAAAGGATGAAAGAACGGGATAAAGCAACAGGAGACTAGGACTAATGTCCTTGGGAAAGGTTTGAGATTTTATGCAACATAAGGATAGCAACATAAGGATGTTTCAATTTTCCATGAATACTGTGAGACCAGCCAATACCACCAGAAGTTTGACATGGTTTGTGTAATGCTGCGTGCTTTGCTGAAACCGTTAGGGTGAATGATGAAGAATTCATTAAGGCACCCCAAATAGCTGCCAAAGCTAACCAGGACCCTGTGGGTTGTATCAAGCTTAAAAGACCAATCTAAGTGAAAAAGGCATTCAAACATTTTCAAAGCTGACAGCAATGGTTGAAGCAGGCCCAGAAGTGGCCACAAGTCAGCAAAGGCTAGAGAGGTCTCAGGCACTGCAGGGAAGAGGCGGGCCCTGTTCAGTGAGCATTCCCAGGACTTGGGCCAGGGACACTCACAGTGTGTTTACCCTCTGACAGTTGGGGTGTGAGGAAGTGCTCTGCACTCTTCAGCTCTAGTGAGACAAATTGGTAAAGGAAACTGGTTGGGTGAGAGTGTACTAAATTCATAGCGTTTCCTTCAGATTCAGGGTCCTTTTGCTCCAGTGAGGCAATATCCCTATTATAACTTTCAAACAGCATTCCTGGCCAAACAACTAGGACTTAAGAGATAGGTCCAATAGGACTCCAGGTTTTTATTAATTTATTTTGTATGTGTGTGTGTGTGTGTGTGTGTGTGTGTGTGTGTGTGTGTGTCACACTAACAAGCCAAAGTGCACAATGGAAGTCAGAAGACAATTCCCAGGAGTCAGTTCTCTCCTTCCACCATGTGGTCCTGGCTATTAACTTAGTTCATCAGGTTTGGCTGCAAACATCTTTATCCACTGAGCCATCTGATCTCCCCCAGGACTTCAGTTTTAAGCTAAGGAGACTGGATGGGTTCTGGTCTTATTATCACAGGAGTCCCAAATCTCAAAGTGTCCTCTTGGATAAGGTGGGCACTGGTACTGGGCTCAGATTGGCCCAAGTGGCTCCTGGAGGGGCTGTGTATAGCATCAGGACAATCCTTGATTAGAGATGACTTTACAGCTGTGAACACATCATCTTATAGATGCAGAAATACAAAGGCCAAATGCCCAGCAGCCACTTTTACATTTCAGTGTCTTTGGAAGAAACAAGTGGCAAGCATTAGCCAGCCATGTGTATGGGTGTCTGTGCATGTATGCAGAGGTCAGAGGTCAACCTCAGGTGTCATTCCTCAAAAATCATCCACTTGTTGATGGAGAATGTGATTTTTACTTGGCTGGCTGGCCAGCAAGAGTCAGGGATCTATCACATCTGGCTTTTGATGTGGGTGGTGGGGATTAAATTCAGGCCAGGTGCTTGCCGTGCCAGCACTTTACCAACGAGGCCATTTCCTTGGCCCTCTGAATGCATGCTTAAAGTGGAAGGTCCAGACTCCAAGAGGACATTGGTGCACTGTACCTGATGCCCTTGGAAACGGAAGTTGGAAAACTGGGAGTGCAATGTGCACAGCATCCTGAAGAGGGACAAGGATTTTAGGGAAAGGGCAGAAGTCTAGTGGGCTCACCAAGACACCATGCCAGGACTCCAATGCTGCTGGTTTTTCTCCCTCTTGCACTGAGATGGGTATATATACACACTTCTGAGGGGCCATGGCAGGAGGGGCATTCTTCCTTAGCCTAACTCACGTGACTTACCATGAGCCAGGCCATGGATGCCAGCCACGAGGTGCTCCCCACTGGTGGCTGCATGGTATCTGATGTACTCTCGCTCTGACTGGTGTCGATTGTCCATCGTCTTCCCCAGGCCATCTGATAATGTCCCTGCAAACTGGAATTTGAAAATTAAAAAACAAAGAGGAGTTTTAAAGCCTCAGCATTATTTTTCCTTTTGAATAAATACCTTCCCTCACCCTTAGCTAGGAGTCAGTAAATTGTGATTACACAGAATGATTAACTGCTGAGTTATATACACTGTTTGCTTCAGCAGAGTGGCTCTCAAACCCTGGGTGGCAGACACAGTTCTGGAATAAGAGGAAGAGCCATTACAAGAATTCTCTCAAAGCATGTTCACATCTGTTCCACAATATAGGCTGACCAACCAAAATCCCCTTTACATGCAAAATATTCTAAATCTGAATTTTTTGAGTACTGATACAGCACTGCAACGGAAAATTCCACTCCTTGACCCACGTGAAGCAAGCCAGAATGCTGCTGCACCAAAACCACTGCAGTCACTTCAGACTCTGCATGTGTGACGTGTGAGCTGGGTATGAAACCTGGGTGAATCTCACATCTAAACTTGGGTCTCCTCCCCAGGGAATCTCACATGTAAATAGTCCTGAACTCAGAACTCAGAAATCTTTTTTTTTTTTTTTTTTTTTTTGAGATAAGAGTTTCTCTGTGTAGCCTTGGCTGTTCTGGACTCACTTTGTAGACCAGGCTGGCCTCAAACTCACAGTGATCCACCTGCCTCTGTCTTCTTGAGTGTTGGGATTATAGGTGTGTGGCCACCATGCCCAGAGCTTATGCGTTCTCTCTCGCTCTCTCAGATCTAAACCTAGAAATCTTAAAGACTTTGAGGCCCAAGTACTTTGAGAAGAGCTACCTTACCTGTACCCCTGAAAACTTATTAAAAGTTAAAGGTGTGGGACTGGAAAGATGGCTTAGCAGATTAAAGCACTTGCCAAGCAAACACAAGGACCAGAGTCCAAACCCCCACCTCCCATGTAAAGTCAGTCAATGCTGCACAGGTGCCTGGAACACCAGTGCTGTGGCAGTGGTTAACTGTAGGACCAGGAAGTGGTGGTGTACACCGTTAGTTCCAGCACTCAGGAAGCAGAGGTAGGCAGATCTCTGTGAGTTCAAGGCCTGCCTGGTCTACAAAGGGAAAAAAAAAAAAAAAAAAAAAAAAAAAGAAAAAGAATTGAAGTAGACTTGAACCTATGACTTCAAGTGAAAATCCATCCTCTCCACACATCAGAGGATATTATCTACCCAGGCATACTCTGGCCAAAGACAGCAGGGTTGCCGGGGCTTGATGACCACTAGTCTATCTTTAGGCTTACTGAGGGACCCCATCTCAATCAGTAGAGACTGACCTCTGTGTGCATGCGCAGGCACACACATGTACGTACACTCACATACATAGACACACAATTAAAAAAAAAACTAAGTGAAAGATTTATACAAAATGGCTGTGGCGAGCGGGGCAGAGGAGAAGGTGAGAGCCCCTTAAAGGTTAAGAACACAGTCCGCTGTTCTAAGAACTAGTGTACTTCAAGACAGGAGACTCCAGATTATCCGTCTCTGGAGAGGTGGGTAAGGAGCATCTTGGTGGAGTGCAATGAGCATGGGGTCCAACAGGGCAAAGAAAAGGTAGTATGAAGACCCCTAAAGCTGCGTTTTCTTTCACTCTGCTCAGCAATCAGCAAGTGCCCATCAGGTGCCCATTCATCAGAGGAAGAAAACAAAGTGGATGAAAAGATTAACAGCAGACTTGAACCCATGACTTCAAGTGCAAACCCATCATCCCCCACAAATCAGGGGATTTTATTTACCCTGGCATACTTTGCCCAGAGAAGCTGTCTCATCCATCAAAGCTGGATAAAAAGGACGTAAAACTCTGTTTTGTCACCAGACAATTTGAAAAGGTTTAACGTGACAGTTAATAAACCACAGGGTACTTATCCTCATCATTCAGGCATAAGAAGAGAAGGGTATCAAATATATAATTAGCCTTCTCAGGAAGGATCTACCAAAACAACTGGTTTAAGTGCCAGTGACCCAGGACTAACCTCTCAGAAACTCACAGGAATGTTATATAGCTCAATGAGAAGACTATAGGCCAACAGCCTGCCTGAAGGACCCAGGACACTGGGCAGCCATTTGGGGGCCAACATCATTCTGATTTGATGGGGGTGGAGTGAGGAAGGGGGCTTCTGGATCAGATCAAGCCTGCTCTGGAAACCATCAGTCTTGAGGCTTCTTGACATGAGTGGCAGGTGAATTCTGGACTCAGGAAGAAGTACTTTCTGGCGCCAGCTATGGGAAAGCTCCTCCCCCAGACCCCACCCCACCCCAATGCTGATGTAATCTAGGGCATCAATCACACACCTTCCTGGAAACTTGATCCCCCATCACAGTTTGCTTTTCAGCCTCACCTTCTCCATCACTCTACAGTTAGTTACAGGAATAAATTTAACGGAAGTTAAATCTTACAGCTTCCTTTGGGGCAATGGGAGGCACCAAGCCATCACTTCAGATCAAGGAGCACAGACTTTGTCCTTGGAGAGCCATCAGAGTACAGAGTACAGGAACCTGCACACGGGCCAGATGGCAGGCCCCTCTGTGCTGAGTCTCCATTTGCACTGGGGCACAGCAATGGTACTTACTTCAGGCTGGCAAGATCAGCAACAGTAACTTGGGGCTTGATGTCCAGCTAGCATTCTTACTGTCATTAGTCAGCTGCTAGTCCAAGGACAATCACTCTTTCAAAGGGTTGGAACTGTGGCCAGCCACCCTAGGGTTTAACTTTAACAACCCATACTTCACAGCAGATAAACACAAGCCCCCAAACCAAGTTTCCAGAGTGGGACCACCTATAAAGTTAGAGTGCTCAGTGGATAGGTTCCAAAACCTTTCTAGCTCTGACTTCAAGCAATCTACACAGCACATGTCTTTAGAAAGCACACAGCCTGGACCAGCATGGGCTCCCAGTGGGAAAACAAGCACCAGCCTTGGAGCCTGTCCTGTAGCCACAGGTCTCATTACAACGACAGTGATGGTCTAGATGTATCAGCCAGCACTGCAGATCTGCCACACTAGCATTAACATAGTCTGGACAAAAACACCTCTGTGCCAAAGCCCCAGAGGTGGTGGCCATGTGGAGCCTGTCAGTGACTGACTGAAGGATGCCCTATAGCTCTCAGGCTACCTCCAGGCTCTTACTCAGCTGGAGAAGAGGTAAGCACTGGGAAGAAGGTGTAAGCGAAGGCCACTGTACCTTCTGTAACAGCTGATGAGGAGGAAGATAAGAACCATCTTGTCTTTCTCTGAGAAAGTATGGGAAATCATCTAGGAAAGATACCCAACATGACCCTGGCTCCTTCCAGATCCCCTCCATGAAACCAGTTAGATACCTGAGGCTCAGGAGGGAGCCTATGACAAAGGCATCATTGCCACCTGATTCTGCCCCAGCTGCCCTGCACCCAGCACCAACAGGCCCCTGAGAGAGAATAATCTCTGTTCCAAATGTCAGATTCTTCCAGATGCTTTTCTGGTGCGTCACCTTTTCTTTTGTTTTTAAGACAGGCTCTTTCTATGTGTGCCCAAGCTGGTGACTCTCCTGCCTCAGGCTATAGGTATGCAACATCCTGCCTACTAGGAGCCTCACTTTTGTTATGAAAGATGTCCACACCTACATCAATTTGCTATTATCACTTTTCTGTTATAAAACTATTTGTGCAAGCCATCTAGATTTGCCATTTTTCACTTGTCAGTTGAAAGCATGAAAAGATATTCATAGGCTACTATTATAAAGGTCTGCCCTCCTAGAAAGCAGCCCTTCAGTTTGGTTTGAGATGGTCCTGGATAAGCCTGCACTGCTGTAGAACCCCTAACCCCCTGCCTCCACTCTCAAATGCTGGGATTATGGGTATGTCCTGCCCACCAGAAAGTGGCTCTGAGAATAGAAAAAGGGAAGATGTTTAAGTCTGCTACCTCTTCACACCTGTACTGATGGGAGATTTATTAGTTCTTACCAACAGGGAAAAAAGCAAAGCCTGACAGATGATGGGCACAGTGACCAAGACAGTAGCATTCAATAACCTTGGGGACGCTTGCATGGTCATCTTTAAATCACTTCTCATTCCCATGCAAGTTGGTAGGTGAAACACACCACTGTCTCTCCCTCACAAACGGCACGCTGATACGCAGGCTGTGGAGAAATAGGGTTCTAGGATGGCTCCACAGCCTTGTCTCTGCCGTGGCTGGGACACTCCCTCACCATGCCCTCAACTTTGAAGGTGATCAACACGGTGCAGATTCTCACAAGAACTACAGTGTCAGCACCAGAGTGATCTAACTGACCCAGCACAACCATCTCACTCCCTTGTCTCACTGTCTTGAGATAATGAATGCTGGAGCCTGGCACCCAGAGTATTCAAGGGAGATTTTTTAGGAGAAAGGATTGGTTTTTAGGACAAGAGCAGCTTTAGCTTGGCCATGTGGCTAGTCCAGCAGGCAGCAATCCAACATGGCTTGGGCCACTGGGGCCACCTAGAGGCTGGACTCACAGTCAGAGTGTGTCTGTCTCCTGCTCAGGGGTGTGTGTGCATCTGTGTTAACAGAAAGTCACACCTGAGTTCAAATTCTGACTGTGACACTTAATAGCAGAGGGACTGTGAACAGTCCCCCAAATGGGCATAAAAATATCACTGGATGTGCTAAGGTTGGATGATGTGGTACCCAGCACTTAACACAGGAAAGATATATGAAGGACGCTCATTAAGACAGTGCTGAGCAGCTTCAACCTCAGTAAAATCATAGACACACTCTACAGAGCCTCCATGGCATGACAGAGGTTCCTCTAGTGTGGTGCACGCTGTCTGCAGAGGGCCCGAACAGCTCTGGAGCAGAGTGTGCCCAGGGCTACCAATGGGAAAGCTACTGGCACCCCAAGGTCATCTGTGGGTAGGGCTCCACTCTGGTGGTTAGAATCAACACCTCCATGGCAGAGTGGATCTGCAGAGTTAAGTCAATCTAGCTCCTTAAAAAACAAAACAAAACAAAACAAAAAAAAAAACAAGTTCAAGCCTACAAAAACACTTAAAGCTTCAAGTGAATGTCAGCCTAAGGTAAAAGGTGCCGAGGAACAGAACGTCCTCCGGAAACCTGCTCACGCACTTACAGCGGGTCCTTCTGCGGCTGAAGGAAGCGTCAGCACTCGGCACGCTTGTGCATTTTGGCCACAGTCCAAAGTCATTAGGTTCTATGAAGCAGTGTTTTCAGCACAGAGGTGAACACCTCAGAAGTGCTTCGAGATGCCTGGTCTCCTGAATGCTAACACGCACTGTGCATCGACACTCCCCCTTCCAAAATAATCCTGTTGTCGGTACACACGTAGTCTGGGCCTGGGACTTGGCTCTAAACCGCTGACTTCAGAAACTTAAGTAGATAGCAGAATGGCATGAGAAAGAAAATTCACACTGTGTCCCTCAGTTCTGTCCTGTCTGTTTCCCTAACCCTTGCATGATACTCAGCAAGCATGGATGCCAGTGGTGTTTGGCCAGTGTAACAGGAGCCCCAGCTTCAGTTTCTCCCTGTTCTCTAGGGCTCCTCTTTCACAGTTATTTACCTAATGGAAAGTTCCTCCTAAAGATCCTTGCAAACTGCGGGTGACAGTATCTTCCTTGTCACCAGGGCAGGTGGTGACTACATTTCACGGGAACAGAAAAAGAAGTAACAGGACTCTGCGGCATGGGGGAGAGGTTTTCTTTTCATCCAAGGGCAAGGCTGCACAGCTGTAGTCTAAGTAGCACAGCGCCAAGTCCACTCAGCGGTGCCCAGGACACGCAACCAGGATGGCCGTCGACATGCAGTGCCACAGGCTGGCGGGGGTTCTGTGCAGTGCTGCCAGGAGGCCAGCATGCTGAAACAGAGCGGTGGCATTTGCCTGTCGCTAACAGCCCATCACAGTGAGAGTCACCTAGCTCATCTGGGTCTCCGTTTATCCACCTTTCAGTTTCTGTTCCCAAGCTCTGATTTGAGAAGTAGTAGAGGTAATGGAAGCAGAGTGCTGGGCCCAGTGTCTGCCCATCAGTTTTACCAAGTTTCTCAGAAACAGTTTGGGACTTTAAACTCCAAAGTAGTTTTCAACTCTGTTGGTAGCTAGCAAGAAAACCTCCAAGTTAGTTGAGACCGGAAATGACTTTAAAACTAGGGTCCAGGCCAAGCTCTTCTGCTCAGTATCATTAAAGCAGCTGAAAAACAAACCTGCTCTGGGCCTGGGACTGTCGCTCAGTGGCAGAACACTTGCCTGTGTTCAAACCCCAGTACCACACACAAACAGAGAGGGGCTGAGGGCGGAGAAAGCTTCCAAATATTATTTTGTGAATTTTGTCTTGACACTGAACCTTCCTGTAATACTTATGAACAGGGAAATTAAAAGCAACAATGACCCACCACCACCACCACCAGTAACTGTCTGTTATTGACAAAAGGCAAACCACTAACTGCCATCTGGCCAAGGGTAAGGGGTGGAACAAATGGGGACACACATGAGGCCGGCGGGGGGGGGGGGGGGGGGAAGAGGCAAGGAACAAGTTGGGTTTGATGAAAAGGGGGTATTTAGGAACCCCAGATTTCTATCTACAGGAGACAGAACAGCCTGTTTCCACTGTGTTTGGTTTGATTCTATGTAGTCCCAGGGACACAGACCTGTCAGGGGAGCCCTGAGAATAGCCCAGCATTTGGAGGCTGGGCTGGACACTCACTCTGTGTCAGCAGCACCTCCAAGCCCTGACCTTGCTTTTCCCTCCTCCACTCTCTGGAATCCTGAGGCCCTCCAGCCCTGGGACATACCCTGTGTAGCCATTTCATGGACAAATACTTATCAGGACAGGCTGCTCCTCCTCATTAAGAAACAAAGTTATCCACAGGCACCAGATTATCTCAGCGCACAAGGTCTTAAGGTATCCAGTAAGGTCTGGGCTGGAGATGCTGGGGTCGTAATTGGCCCGAGGCACACGCCAGCTGAACTGGCAAGTCTCTGCTGTTCTGCAACTGTGACCCAGTTATGAACTCAGATGTTGTTTCAGATTAATCCGGAAGCTCAGAGTGGTTTGAAGCACTTCCATAATAGGATTTGGCTTTTTCTCTCAAAAGGACTGGTGGAGTTTGCTACAAGACTGAAAGCTCAGAAACAGCAGAAGGGAAGCAGACTTAGGAGAGTGATCTCAACAGAACAGTAGACAGGCTCAGTCAAGTCCCAAGGTTTTTCCACACTGATTACAACAATTGTGCAGGCAAGGTGTCTCTTTGTTTTATCATATTTAAAAATTGCACTGATTGCCAGGGGTGGTAATTAATGCTTTAATCCCCAGCACTTGGGAGGCAGAGACAGGTGGATCTCTGTGAGTTTGAAGGCAACCTGATCTATATAGTGAGCTCCAGGACTGACAGAGGGACCCCATCTCAACAAACAAACAAACAACAAAAAGCTACATTCACTGGTTTATTTATTAGGGGGGTAAATATGTTCTAGTGTGTGTGTAGAGCTCAGAGAACAATTTGTTGGAGTTGAGTCTCTGTTTCCACTATGCAGGTACCAGGGCTCAAACTCAGGTCACCAGACTTTGGCAACTGCCTTTACCCTCTAAGCCATCTCACCAGCCCAAGGCTCCTTTAAAGTTGTGTAAGGAGCTTGGCTTTCCCAGCAGATGACTGGTAGCTGTGTTGAGGGCGCCCCACAAACCCACTGCTGTGACTCCTATGACACACACAGAGGAAAGTTTAAGGTGGCTCTGAGCAGCTGTGCCATCTTAACACGATTTGCAACATATACCAAAGGCTCTTGCCCAAATACTGAGCCATATTATGAGAAGAAATATTCTTTGGAGTGTCACATCATGGTCATTGCTAGATGGCTAAATTAGCTCCACTCTAGGGAGGCCCATGGACAGCAATTAAAAAAAAAAATTTTTTTTTTAAATTTTATGTATATGAGTATTTTTGCCTGTATGCCTCTATACCACCTGCATGCAGTTCTCAAAGAGATCAGAAGAGGGTGTTGGATCCCCTGGAACTGCAGTTACAGTTGGTTGGGAGGTGCCATGTGGGTGCTGGGTTATTGAACCTGGGTCCTCTGCAAGAGCAGCCAATGTTCTTATCTGCTGAGCCTTCTCTCCACCCCTGGCACACTGACTTTGAAAAGGAGTCCCAGCCACTTCTGCCACTAGCATTGACTAGATGAACTGAAAACCTCTCTTTAGGAACTTCTCCTTTAAGAACGAAAGACAAACATGTCACTTATAAGTTGGCCAAAATCTCAAAGTATAGGACTTTAGAAACCGAATGGGGCATTCTTCAACAGGAGATAAACAAGCTATCTTCACTCGCTCCCCTGCTGCCACCAACAATGAACAAGGGCTCCTCGAGAGGTACAGTCTGTCTTGGATGCCAATACCAAAGCCTGGCAAGAAATGAGGGGGTGAGGATGTGATTAAGAACCATTTGGCACCAGGCAGAGATCCTGCTGTGAGCCCAGATGGGCCTGAGGGCTGTAGGAAGAGAACAGTTCCAGCTTCTTCAAAAACCTTGCCTGAATATAAACAAGGGAAAACTCCCAGCTGCTGAACACCATACATGTACTTTGGAACGGTACTCATTGGCCTCCAACACCAGCTAGCAGTGGGTGCTACCCTGTGACAGCACCAGTGAGATCACTTAGCTAGTCCAGTCCTCATAACAGGAAGACAGCTACAGTTCCCACTACCCGGAAGAAACCAGGAGTGTGAGCATCACCAACCAAGGTGTGCCAGGTGCTGCCTCCCTGAACTAGAGAGGGAACTTGGCTGGAGGCTTACTATTACCTCTGTGGGAAAATGCCTTCCAGAATGCCATAAAGCTCACACAGACACTCAAAACATTCAATCTTCCTCTTGGAAAAGTGAAGCTAGTAAACCCCAATGGAACTCCTGGGGTTAAAATTTATCCAGGCTCTGAGTGAGGTAACCCAGAAACAGAAAGACACACATGGTGTATTGCTGGTGTAATGTTCTTGTGGAATGTATACAATTTACCCTTGTTCATTCAAATGCTGATTTCTCTACTCCACTCTCTGGTTTCAATAAGAACACTGCATTGTGATGTTTATTCTAAGCATCACCTGTCTCAAGTTTGTGTAAGCATGTCACCATTTGTTCCCCTTATTGTCAATAAAACAACCAGCCAGTGCTGAGCAATGGAGAGAATAGGGTGAGAGCAATGGAGAGACATCCTGGTCTGGAGGGGAGGAGGAGGAGGAAGAGGAGAAAGATAGTGGAGGAGAGGACTTGGAACCACCAAGAGAGATGAACCAGACCTAAGATATGACTAAAAGCAAGGATAATGTGGAAAATCTGAATGAGAGGAAGCTTTGTGGGCTTGGAGGTTCAGGATAAAGTAATTACTGCCCAGCATTGTGCTTCTAGATTAATTAAATAAACTTTAGTCTCTGTGTGATAATTTGGGTATACAACAGGTTTAGGAATAACCACTGTTTAACTAAAGAATAAATTAATAATAACTATTACTAATCAACAACAGTACATACTCACTCATAAGTGGTTATTAGATATACAATATAGGATAAACATAGTAAAATCTATTGTCCTAAAGAAGCTAAATAACAAGGAAGACCCTAGGGAAGATGCCCAATCCTCATTTAGAAGGACAAACACGATAGACATCAGAAGCAGGAGAAGACAGGGAACAGGACAGGAGCCTACCACAGAGGGCCTCTGAAAGACTCTACTGATCGTGGTATAGACACAGAGGTTGAGACTCATAGCCAAAATTTGGGCAGAATGCATGGAATTTTATGAAAGAAGTGGGAGATAGAAAGACCTGGAGGGTGCAGAAGCTCCACAAGCAGACCAACAGAGCCCAAAAAAATTTGGCCCAGGGGTCCTGCAGAGATAGTACTCCAACCAAGGACCACTCATGGAGATTGCCTAGGACCCCCGCTCAGATGTAGCCCAGAGGCAGCTCAGTCTTCAAATGGATTCCCTAGTAAGGGGAGCAGGGGCTGTCTCTGGCATGAACTCAATGGCTGGCTCTGTGATCACCTACCCCTGGGTGGGGGCTGGCTCTTTGATCACCTACCCCTGGGTGGGGGAGGGTGCAGCCTTGCCAGGCCACAGAGGAAGACTCTGCAACCAGTCCTGATGAGACCTGATAGGCTAGGGTCAGAGGAAAGGGGAGGAGGACCTCCCCTATCAGCGAACTAGGGGAGGGGCATAGGGGAAGAAGAGGGAGAGAAGATGGGGTTGGGAGGAGAAAAGGGAGGGGGCCACAGCTGGGATACAAATTGAATAAATTGTAATAAATGATAATAAAAAACCAACCAAAAATTAAATAAATATGCATTAAAAATTCATCTAGGCTCACTTCTGCCTTCTTCCCACCCTTGCAAGTCCTCTTGTCTTCCTAGAACTCTTGACTCAGTAAGAACAACAGATATGCACCTACATTTTGGAAATGCCATGCACAGAGCCACCGTTCACTGTAGGCATATATATCTCTCTATATACATACATACATACACACACATACATATATGTATCTATTAGCTATTTTTATTTGGGTTCTTATATATACCACCGTTCTCCATCCCAATCTCTTCTAACCCCCAACACAAGTAAACTAGAAAGAAGGTTAGAGAGGAAAAGGGTCATAGATCTCTTTAGACTACTTCCTACTGATCATGGTCATTGGGTTGCTAAGGGCAAGACCAATTTACTTTGTCAGAACACCCAGCGATCCAGCAATCTAGTAATCCAGCTCATGTGCCAGGCATGGAGATGCAAGACTGTGATCCCTGCATTAAAATGACCGAGGCAGAAGGATCATGAGCCTGAGGCCAGTCTGGATTAAACAGCAAGACTACCTAAAAACAACAAAAACACTAATAATAATGATTTCAAAAATAAAAGGGTGCTGATCCAGCCAGATGTGGTGGCACATGCTTGTAATCACAGCTACTTGGGAGACTGAGGCAGAAGGATCACTTTAAAGCACATGAGTTATAGACCAGCCTCTCAGTCCAAAACCTCATGTCAAAATAAGGTTCTAATGCCAATCAGGAGGACTCTGCCTTCACGACCTCATCACCCTCAAATGCTCCTATGTTAATAATATCACCTTGTGGGTGAGGAACCATACACACGATGGAGGTGCGGATGGGGGTCTGTGCATGAACAGTCAATCCTTAGCGTATGCAGTTTTCTCCAAGTCTGATTGATAACGGAGACTTACTCTACTCAAGTTCTGGACACAGCTGGCCAGCTATGAAGTTTCAAGTTTTGGGTGATGGGGATGGGCGTACAAGGCATGCTAAGAAAACCAGGGTTTGGGATTCCATCCTGACAATCTGAACAGCTTTGCACCAGGGACTTTTCCTTGACCATATAGCAATGAGCCCAACTTCAACCCTAAGTCAAAGAACTCTGCCTGCCTCCCAGCCCAGCTGCTAGGCAAAGGACTGCAGGGCTATGACTGCGCCCTGGAAATCATGGGCTCAAATGATCCAAGCAGTCACCTGGCCTTCGTCTACACAGCTGCAGAAGTAGGGTCACATGTCCCTCAAGATAAACGCCCTCTTTTAATCCATGTGTGAAAAGAAAGATCCCAGCCACGCTCTGGGCACTATTAGCTGCACTGGATAGAAACATGAAAGAAAGGATTTCCAGAGAAGAATATGCAGATCAAAACACAGGAGAGCAGAGGTTGGGGGAAGAGGCCATGAAACATTCTTCCATAGGAAACATGCTCTTCTCTCTCAATTGCAGGCCACTTCTAGTTTACCTATATGCTAAAATGGCTAGTTAAGTCAGGTCAAAATATTTCCCAAATGTAGTCTGGGGATCAATGGAACACACTACACCTGTTGAGCTCCACTCCACAGCTTGCAGAGCAGCACACCTGAAGACAGAGCCACTGCCTCTCTTCCTCCTGTGTTCCAGCCACTTCACTTCTAGGCCAAAGGCCCCTTGAACGATGCCCTTAGTCTGCTGGCTCTAGCTTCAGGAGGGTGACTTTCTGCCCTCCTGAAACTAACCAAGCGGAGCACTCGGTTAAGAAGTGCTGAGGTGCCCAGGTAGCACCTCCCTGGCCTTACAGCGAAGTCTGGGGCATCTGCAAGCCACGACAGCAAGCAAGCAGACACAGTTCCTTTTGTCATGAGCTTCAGGTACGTAAGAAGTGAGGCACCAGGAAGGCTTACTTGGTGCTTGCTGCCTGATGACCCGAGTTCAATCCCTGGAGCCCACAAGGAGAGGACTGACTCCTTCAAGTTGTCCTCTCACCTCCACATGAGCATGAGAACACGCACACTTAGTGAATAAGTAAGTAAATATTTTTTTTAAAGTGAGTCAGGTCTCCCATCCCCCGGGTTTGGGAGGCTGTCAGTTTGGCTTGTCCTGACTGTGAAATGTGTGACTCTTTCTTCTCAATACACACAATGCAATCACAGAACAATAACTCCTCTATGTGTAGATCACAGGTATCATGACAACAGGCTCCAAATGTTGAACACTCAAGTCTCTTTCATTTTCATTTCGCATGAGGTCAGGGGCTAACAGTGCGTCAGTCTCTAGGTAACCCTTAGTCGAGTGGTCCACGCCCAGGCTCTGGCACAGTAACCCCCACACTCTCAGCCCTGTGCTCCGCATACATACTCCCTTCTTTGATCTCTTCCTGTCTGCAATTGATTGTCTTTGTGGCACCCATCTCCATGGATTTCCCGTTCTGTGCAGCTCTCCTTGCCCTAGCACCTGGATGCTCCCCTAAATGTTCTCACTCTCTTCTTTCCTGTATTGTGGTGCCCTTGAGGGGCAAAGACTTGGCTTTCTCCACAAATGTTTCCTTGTCATCTAGTACAGACCCTGGTGTTTCTAGCTGTCTGTATACATCTGCGAGCTAAAGGAAAGGCATAAAAACACCAAGCCTGTTGGTATGCTTAACAAGTTTTTGTATAATTCTAAACAGTTAGGTCTCTGTGTAGGGCTTTATTGAGTGTCTTGGGTTCTGGGATGCATGCTTCATCCTGGATAGGGCTGCAGCATCTACCAAAGCACTCCTGTGCAAAAAGAGACCACAGGAAATGACATTCAGCTGTACCAGGTACTCTTTGCACCTCCTGGAGCGAAGCACCTACTATGGTTAACTCTCACAAATAAGGTTCTTAAGGGGGCCCAGCAGGGAAGCCTGCTGACAGTGTATCTTCTATGCACTGTCACAATATAGCAGGCCTTGCTTCCTGGCCTCACACTCTTGTTCTAATTTTGAGCAATTTAACTAATATCTCAGTGAGTCTTCTGTAAAGGGACCAGTAGGGACTATGATGCTGAAGATGAGGCAGATTAGACTGGGGCTGCTGAGGTGGCTTAGTGGGTAAGAAGCAAACTTCAGAACTCAGGGTGTTAGGAAAGAACCCTCTGCTCTCCACATATGTGCTGTGGCATTCATGCTCCTGAGCACCCACAATAATAAATGATATATTTTTAAAAACCAAATCTGTTCTTGTGAAAGCCATCACCGAGCCCAGCACACACTAGACAATAAATGTTAGCTACTACCTTAAAACAGAACGACACTGTTTAGGATTAAACCCAGGGCTTCAAACATGCCAGGCAACACTGAACACTGAGCTACAGCCCTAGCTCAGCCTATACTTTTTGACAGATGCTCATTCAGCCACTCAGTTAAAAATGAAGCTACCTACAATGGCACAAGTGCTGGCAGCTACCCCCACATCTTCTGTAGAGCGACACTGAGGAATAAAGGGAAACGCAGTTCACAGATGACAGCACTCCATGCGGCCTGCGTCTTTTCTGCGCTGTGGCCACAAACAGTGTGCAGGTGGACAAGCTGCCTGCTCATTTTGGCAACAAATTATGAGAGACAAAAGCCAAGGAAATACAAAATTAACATTGTTTTCTCCTTATCATAGCATATAGAGCCAGATGTGGCCACAGTCCCTGATGAAGAATAGGAGCTTCTGGCTTTTGCCCGGAATTTCCTGGGACTGTTATCAGCAGTGCAGAACTAAGTTAAATGTTTCTTTGCACAAAGTTATGAGAAATGAATCACATGCAGCAAGAATGGCTTCTGTGAGAACAAAACTGCTTTTAAAAAGTGTATCATCAGAGGGCAGATTAGGATAACCCAGCCTATAAATACAGTTAACTGTTCACTGGAAATGATGGGAAGATGCAGGCTAAGTAAATACACAGATGAGCAAGGAAATGGAGCATGTGCAGGTGTTTTCTGAAGCGGGTGGGCTGAGCGCATGTGTTGTGTTGGAAGTGCCCGGGACTCTCCAGCCTGTACACTCTGACTTGCCACGCTGCTGCATCGCTGCTGCCAACATGTGAGAGCTTGGATGGAGTTAGGTGCTCCGAGCTCCTGGCAATGTCTTCTCCAGCTGGCAGGTGGATTTTTTTTTTTTTTTTACAACAAAGGGGAGAAATCTAGATCACACCCATGTACATATTTGTTGCTGTATGTAATGTATGAGACTCAAGCTATTGGCAGGTTTTTAAGGCCAGGGTCAAATGCAGTGAGATGTGCTCTTAGTGGTCCATGAAGTCCATGGAAAGAGCAGGTAGAACCAACAAATATAGTTCCAGGTAGAAGAAACAATTTTAGATTAGAAATGTTCAGACCCATGGACTGACTGTTTTCTTGTTTTGAGGAATTAAGAATGAGCTGGAAATTTGGGGAATGTACTCTGAATATTTCTTCCTCCTCCTGCACCACCCCCCCCTTCTCCTTCCTGCCCTCCCTTCCCCTGTCCCCCCTCTACCATTTTCCCCCTCCTCCCCCTTTCAAAGCCTTTTTAAGCTTCTATGCTACCCAAGCGGCATGGCATGGCCGGCTAACACTCCCTGACACTGGCCTAGTGGCTGCAGTGGTCCTGGGCAGGCCTGATTAGAGCTCCCTTGAGCCTCTGTGGCTCTTATCTCCACAGATGCCTGAGGAGTTTGGTATCTTCTCTCCCCGCCCTCCTGGGAAGCTGGCCCAGCAGGTGCCCATTGGCAATAGTTTTGTGTTACAGGCCTGAATGAATGATCCCCGCAGGAGCTGCCGACTGTTTTCACAGACACAGAGGCAGTCAAAAGTCCACCGCGTGAACTTGGAATGACCCCAGCTGCAGAGTCACTGGCGGGTTCATCTGGAGGGCAGGCACGCTTTATTAAACAACTAATACTCTTCACAGATAACTTTGCGAAAAAGCAAAAGTGTTAACTCTTTGCAATCTTGCTCTGACAAAACACCTCAGCTGTGAAGAGGCTCCAGATGGAGGGGGCATGCAGGTCTAAATCAAAACAAGAACACTGAGACAGAAATGGCACAAGCAGACACAGTGCTCATCTATCCTAGATGAGGGGGTCAGGATTCAATCACCATTTGGTCTGCTGGTTTGGCAGAGTGTTCTGGAGTAAGGTAAAAGGACAAAATGTTAAGGTTTCACACACTGACTTCAGTGAGGATCTGGCTGGGAGTGGCCTGACAGTGACAGCCCTTGGCCAAGGCCGAAACTATGAAATCCGGGACACAGATGTATCTAGACCACCCTGGTTTGCTTTCCAACTCCTGGCACCCACAAAGACATAGGAGAGCCATCCAGAGCCAGCTGCGCCAAAAGGGGAGACACAGTCAATGGAGGAAACACAGCATGGGCACTTTGCTTCCAGCTGCTCCTTCCAGAGGGGAAGGAGACTCAGCAAAGGCTTGTGGATCAGAGAGCCATAGTCTCACTGAGCACACAGTCTTTACATTCTCAATGGCAAGCTACTCCTAGATTCTCTTTTTATGTAGACTTTAGAATGAACTGGTGACAACTGTTAAGACACAGATAAACCATGAACATTTAGAGAACCCTTGGGATTATTTTAGGCACCAAAGACCATATGCCTTTTAAAGTTTTCTGTGCCTCAACTCAACAGCTAACCTCTAAGCCTGGTTACGAAAGGGCTTCCTACTTGGCTTTGTTTGTGGGGAGGTGCAGTTTTGCCTGGGTTTACTGGCTGGATGAGATCCTGTTGAAAGACTAGCTAGGTGAGGTGCTTCAAAGCAGCCCCACCTCCCTCCCCACGCAGGTGAGAGGATGGGTTAGAGCAACAACCTGAGGATATTCTCCACATGGTACACAGCATAGCCCTAAAAGGACACAAGGAAACAACCTGGATCCTGTCCTCCTTAGTCTGTTGTGGAAGACAGTCATGGAAATACACAAACTCCATGAAAAGAATGCTAAACAAGGTGCCTGCTGTGCAAACATGAGGACCTGGGCTCAGAGCTGGGGCCCAGCACACCTGTAATCCTAGGGCTGGGGGTGGGAAGATGGACAGATCCTGGGGTTCAGTGGCCTGCCAGTCCAGCCTAAGCAGGTGAGTTCTAAGTTCAGTGAGAGACTCTGTCTTAAAAAGAAATAAATAAACAAATAAACAATAAGGTGAAGAGCAGTAACAACACTTGATGTCAACTTTTGGCCTCTGTACATGCATGAACAGGCACCACATATGTGTACACAAAGGTGTATACCACACACACACACACACACACACACACACACACACACACACACACACTGTTTAAAAGTTTTAAAGAGGGATGCCAAATAAATATCTATAACCCCAAGACCCTAACCCCACTACTTTTCTCTCCTTCCCTTCCAAAGGAGAAGATGCAGGCAGCCAAAAGCTGCCCATCCAGTCACAAGGTCAAGGCCTGCATCTGAAAGCCGGCCCTGGGACTGACCAGCTGCGAACCCTCACAGGCACAGTGCCAATTCTGATATTCTCTCCCACGTCCACCATCCTCAGAGGCTGTGTCTCGGTCAACACTGAAGAAAGGCTGATTCCTCACATCCACTCAACTGAGACTTCCTGGGAACATCACACGCACTTAGGGAAGACACAGGCTCTAGCCTGCTACCATGTATGGTGTCCTCAGGGCTTGGACCTCAAGTCTGTGCTTGTGACACTAAGCTGGCAGGACCTTCACATACACACACACACACACACACACACACACACACACATACACACACACACACACCCATTTTCCACAGTGAAACAGGTGGCAAAATATTCCTGTATTTTGTCCCAAGAACTTTTATCATTTATTCAGAGACCTACCAACTCACCTTATAAGTTGATTAATTTGACTCGACTGGTCTCTCTTGACAATTATTTCTATAGCAATCTAAATTTTCACTTGTGCAGGCCGTGGGGCATAGAATCAAAGTCACTAATGTCACTAGCAATAGGCTATTGGACTCTACCTGCCTTTGTTTCTCTCTGGCTGTGTGACCACAGCCTTGTGTACCCACCCAGGGCTTTAGAGCCACTGTTCACAACCCAGCATGGCTATGAAGAGAGAGGAGCCTGTGAGGCTGAGTGTTCCTGGAGGATACTCTCTGAGTTCCCCGGGGTAGCTCAGGCCAGAGGGCAGAGAGGGGTTGGCAGCCTGACCCAACACTAACTGGCCCATTTAAGGCTGGTGACTTACTTTCCCACCACTCAGAGGAAAGTGATGACAGCCTGGCCTGCTGGCCCCATAGGGATGTTGCAAGCCTCGTTAGCCAACAGACATGAAAGTGGTCCTGGTCCTGAGCAGGAAGCAGCAGTGACTGTTATGGGAAACAGCCTAAGGCTGCAGAGGAGCTCAGGGTCCTGTCCTTTTCTACAAGCTCCATTTGACCCTCCAGAAGCTAATTATCTACACTGTGACTCAACATTTTCATCTGTCAAATGGGGATAACCCTTGACCTTTAATGTCTAAGTGTGTGAAGATCAGATGGTGACAGAAGCATGCTACAAAGGTTAAATGCCTATAAAAACCTCATGGAGCCGCTGCACCTCCTTTTGTGACTTTTTTTGGTGTATGTGTCATAATCCTTGCCAGTTACCAATAAAGAGGAAATCACTCCACTGGCTACAAAACCCAGCTTTGAACATCACAAAGGAAGCAGAACTGAAACAATGGTTTGGTTTTGACAGCACATTCTGCTTAACATTCACTTCCACAAAAACACTAGAGGTTTAATGCCTCCAAACTAAGGTCTTAGTACACAAATTTAATTTACCGAAGTATTTCCCCCTAAGAAAGCAAATAGCTCTTTTCTATCCACACTTTTATTTACCAGATCAAGAGGAACCAGGTGTGTTTTCCCTTCTTCTGACAGCGTGCCAAGGCTTCCTGCGATGTTGGGCAGAGCCAGGGCCTGCTGGAACCCTATGTGATGAGAAAGTGCTGTGGACTGTGCTGCAGAACTGAGGCACAACGGGGCTGGCAAGAGGGCACATCCTCCAAGTCAGTGTCTCTGAGATAGGGTCTCACATTGTCTCCCAGGATGGCCTTAAACTTCTGGTCCTGCAGCCACGAGTTCAGTTTCTATTTTGGTTAGCTGCAGGCTTCAGATATGTTTGGGGCACACTTGTAAATCAACCGTTCTACAGTTTCTGTTTATTTCACATTAAAAACTAAACAACAGATAATAAAAAGCAGGCCGATGTTTTATTTCATAACTTTGCTGAACATACACAATGCAAAAACACTGAGCCAAATAAGAGACATCCATACTCTCCAACCTGGCTCACTTCCATTTTTCCTACAGCAAATATTTATGGCTAGTCTCAAGGAATATTGGCCAAAAATGTTGTCAGATAAGATCTCTGCCCTTGGGCAGTTTGAGATCTGTTCAGGGATGCAAGCAATAAGCAGACTTCTACAATCCACATTTCCTTAGACTCTAGACCTCATCCTTGAAGAAAACCAGGGTATTCTTATCCTATGGCCCCCACAGCACTTTCCCATGTGACTGCCCCTAGTCTGCATAGACCCCACTGCAACCCTCAACCTTCTGCAAGGACCTCTACTCCATCTATGTGTATTCTCTCTCTCATACACACATACACACACCACATCATCATCACCATCCATCATCACTATCATCTTTTGTTAGTATCTTCCACAGCATCAGGCACTAACTGAATGCCAAGTGTCTGCTGACAGGTGCTGGAAGAACGCATGCCAATGCTTATATCCATTGCTGCTATAACAGAAGCACAATGCACCCTGAAAACTTAAGAGTGAAGAAAGAATACTTTCTTGGTAGCATTTGGGCTGGACCTTATAAATACAGAACCTTGCCCCATGGCAATGAGCAAAGAGACACCTTGTTGGTGGTGTTTTGCTTATATCACCCAGGGACAGAGCAGATGTCAGGCCTTGTCCCTCCTAGCTTGATGCATGGCTTGGTGGCCAAAGCTGTTTTATGCCTAGGGCTCATCAAGATCAAATCAAATCAAATCCAGACATCACAGCGTGGCAGGAGAAAGACAGAGACTTATGGACTGCCATACCACCCAGGGACCTGCCCTCCAGTGCATGGCACAAGTGGACCATAGACACCTGCTTGCCGACAAGCCACACAGTGTAGATGGAAGATGTCACCCAGGGGCCTGCCAGCCACGTGGCCAGCTTGCAGCTGGAACAACCACAATGTGTGAATGGTCAGACAGGAGAGAAAAAGAAGTAGAGCAGCTTGACCACCATGAAGAAAGGTGGAATTGGAGACTCAAGGTGAATGACAAGCCCTGCCTGCTGGGGCCGTGGTGAGGTCCCAGCCCAAGCTGCCACTTAGGACCATGTCTGAGTCCATGACTATGCAGTGGCAGGGGTTGGTGTTGATGGCTATGGATCATGTCACCACTAAAAAACATGGGGGTGTCTCTGGTTGGGGCAGCCACTAGAGACCACCTGGACCACCTCCATGAGTCCAGAGGCTATGAAGAACTGGTCCTACCCCACTCTGGATGTGGGCCCCAGAGAGCTGGCTCCATCTCTCACTGCTGGCAACACTTGGGAGAGTGGGCCCTCACCTCACCTAGGCAGCACAGTGGAGCTGGCCCTGATTGCAGTGGTGTGGGTGAGCGGGCCCTGAGGGCATGAAAGTAGGAGAGCTGACTCATCTGCTGCGAGGTAGCACAGGCACAGAGGTGATGGCCCACCCCACGCCTCACTACCTCTGATAGTCAGGAAAGCTGCCCACAGGGTTACGAGCAAGGGAGAGCTAGCTTTGTCCCTCACTAGCTATAGCACTCAGGAGAGTGGGCCTTGAACCTGGCTTGGACAACATAGCAGAGCTGACCCTGGTGGGTGAGCCAGTCTTGAGGGTGAGAGCACAGGAGAGCTGCGCCCACCATTGAGGTGCTATGAGGGTGGTATGGGTGCAGGGTGATGTCTTCCTGCTGCCACCTGTGGCAGTAGGGAGAGTTGGCTCAAGGGTGTGAGAGCAGCAGAGCTGGCCCAGGCTGCGGCACTTGGGAGAGTGGACTACAAACCTGGGCAGCACAGTGGAGCTGGCTCTGGAGGCATGGGTGTAGGTGAGCTGGCCCTAAAGGCATGAGAGTAGAGAAGTTGACCCTGCCTGCTGGGTGGCCTACTCAGAGCAGTGCTGGAGAGCTTATCCTGGTGCAGATAAGGGAGAACCAGTGGGCGGACCAGCTCTGTTACCACCTAGGCCCAGATCCAGGGCTCTGAATTGGCCCACCCCAAAATATATATCATCTGCAAATACTGTAACACATGAAAGGGCTAGTCTTGCTATTCCAAAGCTGCAGGATCTCCATGATACAGGGTAACAACAGGATGACTGGGAGGAGTCCCAGTGAGGATCCAATATTGATGGTATCATAAATGCCAGAGATCTTGAACCAGACCAATGACTCATTGCAATGAACATTTGCAAGTGAAGAGATATGGACAGAGGAATATGCTGTGTGACACACTACAGCTTTCACAATGAAATGTTTTCTGTGCTTTTTTGTTGTTGTTGTTTGCTTGTGTATGTGTGTGGGTTTTTTTTTTTTTTTTTTTTTTTTGAGGAGAGGTTATTAGGGTGAAGGGTGGATATGAGGGGACGAAGAGATGAGCTGGACTTGGGAGCATGATGTGACACTCACAAAGAAGATAAGGAAGGAAGGAAGGAAGGAAGGAAGGAAGGAAGGAAGGAAGGAAGGAAGGAAGGAGATACAGAGCCGCAAGTTTGAGGTGTGGGATGGGTGCCACAGACAAAGGCAAAATGCTTAAACAGTACACAGGAGAACAGTACACAGGAGCATGATCAGGCCAGCCACCTTTGTCTTCCTGCCTTTACCTGACTCTCCAGGAGCTTCCTAACGTTTGGCTTATGGCCACTTTGCTCATGTTTAATTAGACATTTCCTTCTTAGAAATGCACAGGAGGGCTTCCGCATAGGCGCTGAAGAGAAGAGGAAAGGGCACGTCACATTTCCCACATGCCTGTTGCAGAGTGTGGTCTCCTGCTTTTCTGCACTAAGCAACAGTGCTCTCCTGCGGCCAAGCTGAGATGTCCTTAGTTCCCTACAAGCTAGGCCTGAGCTTGTTAGCGAAGAGTCAAGGCAAAGAAAAGGCCCATCTTCTACAAGTGCCTTTTTCTTTCATCGTCTGTCTTCCCCAGCACTGGAGCGATCACTTAATATAATGCCTTGATAGACGTTCCAGTTCTCCGTCCCTCATCTACAAAGATTCTGCTCTGATCTGTTTTTACCTCCACTTTAATGAGTTGTCAAATATCTCACACAAATAATATCATGGGTAATGTGTGATTCCTAAGCCTCTGAGAGAAAAAGTCATTTTCTTTTTCCTCCTTTTCCTTGTCTATGAAAACCACTCTGCAACAGGACTTGCTATCAAGGCTCATGGAGAACACTGATGGGAGAAACCCCAAAAACAGGATCATGCCTGTTTCTGTAGTACAAGGGAAGACTCAAAGAACAATGTCCAATAAAGTTTGAGAAGCTAGAGGACCTAGGGAGAAATCCAAAGACTACCAGCTTCTGTTATGACATCTTGATCAATTTGTTTCTGGGTCCTGCTTCTTCACTTGTAAGGTAGTAGCGGTAACATCTCCCTACCTTCAGACGTCTTCAATGACGAGTGACTAAGACAAACAGAGACTAGAGAGAAATGGTGAATGGCCAATGAATGAATATGATTTTAACTTTCCTCCAAGAAGCAAACTACAGAACAGGTCGACAGAACTTAGCATAAACTCAGAATGATACACTGTCCCCAGTTTTCCCCTCCTGGCTTTTTAACTCAATTTGCTAAATATCTGAAAGTCGTGTGCTTACAGAACTCAGAAACAAGATGCTTCTACAAAGTTTAAAAAGCTCTGGAAGAGACCAAGGGGAGGAAAGAGTGAAGGGAAAAGGTCTACTGAGAAAACTAAATTAATGTTCTGCCATTGATTGATAGTAGGGAAACAGAATGTTTCCTAGTTTCAGGCATTATTCTAAGCTGAATTTAAATATTATCTCTTATATTATTTTTTTTAATATTTATCAAGTACAGTTTATTCACTTTGTATGCCCCTGTAGCTCCTTCCCTCCTCCCCTCCCAACCCCACCCTCCCCCTCTATTCTCCACCCATGTCCCTCCCCAAGTCCACTGATAGGAGAGGTCTTCCTCTCCTTCCTTCTGATCCTAGTCTATCAGGTCTCATCAGGAGTGGCAGTACACAGAGGTCTCATCCTCTGTGGCCTGGTAAGGCTGCTCCCCCCCCTCAGGGGGAGGTGATCAAAGAGCAGGCCAATCAGTTCATATCAGAGATAGCCCCTGTTCCCATTACTATGGAACCTACTTGGACACTGAACTGCCATAGGCTATGTCTGTGCAGGGGTTCTAGGTTATCTCCATGAATGGTCCTTGGTTGGGGTATCAGTCTCAGAAAAGACCCTGTGCCCAGATTTTTTGGTTCTGTTGCTCTCCTTGTGGAGCTCCTCTCCAGGTCTTTCTATCTCCCCCTTCTTTCTTAAGATTCCCTGCACTCTGCCCAAAGTTTGGCTACTGAGTAAGTGCATGCACTCGTGTGTGTGCATGGGTGTACACACACACACACACACACACACACACACACACACACACACACACACACA
>NW_026592710.1:8176246-8230861 GCF_907164565.1 Psammomys obesus | reverse complement strand
ACACACACACACACACACACACACACACACACACACACACACACACATCCATGGAGACCACAGAGGGTGTCAGATCCCCTGAAGCTGGTTTAAGGTACCATGTGGGTGCTGAGAACTGAATCTTGTCAACTGCAAGAGAAGTAAGAGTTCTTAACTGCTGAGTCATTTCCCCAGCCCTTACATATTAGTATTTTAAAATGATATCCTGGTTGCCTAGAAATCTTTAAAGTAGTGAAGTAGCACAAAGGAATTTTCCACTTCAAAGAAGAGGGCATCAGGAAAGGGGTCTGAAGACCAGAGTCAGGTTACACATTGTGGTTTTGACTATGATACTGGTCAAAAAACTACTTCTTATAAGCAGGCTGAAACTGTTAGAGATGATAATTATGAAAGTGAAAACAAAAAAACAAAACAAAACAAAAAAAAAAAACAACAACAACAACAACAACAAAAAAACAAAACTCCAGGGAAACAAAATCTTCTAGACACAATGATCCTGATCTTCAACTGTCAAAATTTAGTTGATGTGCTCTTCAGAAATTTGTAAAAACCAACTATAGTTTATTTCAACCAGTGCACTGACTACAATACTTAGGGAAGATCAGACACTGATATGAGGACATGAAAGTGCATTACTAAGCTTGATTACATTCAATTTCTTTTAGTCATCGTCTTGGTACTTAGACATGGAAGCACTGCACTGGGGGAGACACTGGTCTTTTTCTTTTGGTCTCTCTAGCTTTCCATCCTTTCACACAGCTATACTCTGAGTGATGAGGTGAAGCCATTTGAAATGTTCACTGCTCACTGTTAAGGTGACAACAGCAGACTTCCACACGTGACTGACTGACACTAGGAAATAAAGGGCTGTCACTACTTTCCACCAGCCTCCTTTCCATTGTCTGCCCAGTAGAAGGAGATGAATGTCAAAGCTGTTCTTGGGAACCTCGGTCCTTTGGAATTCCCATGCCACCTAACTGCTCCCCTGTGCCAAGCATGCTTCTGACCACCCAGATGTTTGAGATTCGCCTGACCTAGGATGGATCAGTCAGCACCAGAAAACTGCCTCTAACTCCACAGAATTCAAAGCAAGGGAATCCTTTTAGCCTTCATGGCTATTAGAGAAAAATTAAACAAAAACGCTGATGCCAAACATGTGAGTCATTTCTCCACATGTGAAAACCTGAACATACCTCATCTGGGGCAGAAAAGGAAACCTTCAGGTGACTTGGGATCAAAGTGATTTTGAAAACAAAAAAAGCTACATTCTCTATGGAGTAGATCACTGTCTGAAGCTAATTTCACTCAACTTAAAACCATGCCAACTCAAACACAGTAAAACCCAATGCTTACGAGAAGCCATCCACCTATTTCTCACTTATAGGTACATGGAAAAGCTATTATGGGGATAATCAGCTCGACAATAAAATGGAACAGTCACACGTAATGACAAAAACAGACACAAGCCATAAATTGCCATTCCCTTTCAGAATCCACACAGAACATTCTTTTGTGCGAAGATTTAACTTTCTCCTTAAATAAACAGTGCCTTCGTCTCGTCTGAGCCCTATAAATATACTGCCTGCAAAACAAACACAAACAAATGCTAGTTCCTAAACAAAAGGCAGCTGGGCTGCCCTGCCTGCTGCAAGGCCACCACAGATGAGGCAGGCAGCAGGGCAGGGCTAGTCAGAGTCTCTGGAATAAGAAAGTCTGTGTCCACTGGTCAGTGAGATGTCCCAGATCTGGTTTCCTGGGACAAAGGGCCAGTGAAGGAGAAATGGCTCAGCTGCATACTGCAGCCCAAAGTAGGGAGGAAAGAAGCAGGAGACCATCATTTGAAGTCCTAGCTGGACTGTGCAGAAGTCACTCAAGGCCAGCCTCGTTCTCTACCTGCCCACATTATTTTAAGTGTTGTTAAAACCCTTGACAGTTCAGACTGAGAGCAGGTAGAGCCTTTGGTTTGTTTGCTGAGACAGTGTCTCGCTTAGTAGCCTCTGCTGGCCTCAAACTCATGAACCTCCTGCCTCAGCCTCCTGGGTGCTAGACTCTGAGGGTATGTGTCACCACTCCTGGCTATGGCATTTCCTCTTGTTTACTCTTTACCTTATTGTTTTATTTTTCAATATGCATGGGCGTGTCTGACATACCCTTAGAGGTGATGCTCTTATATCGAAGTGTGAGTCAATGAGGGAGGGCTTGGGGAAGGGGCTCCTGGCAGTTGGTGGCTGAAGGAGGAAGAGTCACTTTCTTTCGGAAACATGGCTGTGGTAAGTTACCCACGCCACAGAGAACGATCTCACAACCATGCAAATAGGAGCAATACCAATAGGATTCAGGGGGTTATTCATAATAAAATGGGGCAGAAGTTGGGAAGGAGACAGAGTGGGGCCACTAGGGGGAGTTGGGAGGAGGAAGTGGTAGATGGACATGATCAAAATGCACTGTAGCAATATATGAAATTTTCAAAAAGAAAGAAAGAATGATGGAAGAAAGGTAAAGCTTTCTACAGCTGTCTGTAGAATGGGGTCGATCCTTACTTCTGAAATTCAGTTTCTTAACTGACATACCGGGAATAACAGTGTCTAACCCAACTGGGTTACCTACATGGCCACATGTCACCAGACCAGAGCCACATTTGTAAGCACCAAGCTCTGACTGCCTGTGTGTGTGGGTGTGGGAGGGGGAGCTCAGGCACAACCCTCCCTCCTCCAGGCCTGCTGGTAAGAGGACAAAGGGATAGGACCACAGTAGACTGACCAGCTAGGAGAGCAATGTTCCTGTCCAGTAACAAGCTTCCAGTGGGAAGCGAACAATTACTAATATTTTAGGTTCTCTAAAGGGCCTGAGAAAGGACCTTAGACACACAAGTGGAGTGGGGGTAGGGAGCTGGACTTAGATCAAGTCCACTGCTGTCATTTTTAGTTACTTGACCTTGAAAATGTTTCCAAGCCTTTTAAGCCTCACTTCCTGATTTGCAGGCTAGAGATTAACTCCAACTAGACAAGGGCCCCTCCGTCACAGGCCCAACAGGTAGAAGACCTTCAGTAGTTGCTTGCAAGGTGTAGATCGTGCGACGTGGCCGTGCTGTGCTTTGTCCTGGCCCAGCATCTTTCCCTGTTAATACTGCTGGCACCAGGAATGCCACAGAGATACCAGTGCTTTGTCCCAGATACAACAACAAAAAACTGACTCCAACACCACAGCAAAGCGGGGTGGCTGACAGTAGCTCCATGAGGGACAGGGGCACCTTCTGCCCTCTTCCTCACTGGAACTCTGCATCTCTAAATCCTCCACACACAGGCTTGCCTCTTGTGTCATCTGCACTCCCTCATGAATGTGGAGAAGCAAACACAACAGCTCAGCAAGGCAACATTAAAGGTCTGGTTTCAACCCCCAGCACTACAGGAGAAGGGAGAGAGCGTTTACCCACCACACACATAGCATCAAAGATGGCCTGGTCTGGTGTCGGTAGACAGACCCACCCGTGTGAAGTACTAGCTTTCATCTTGCAGCTAGATGGACTTAATTTTGTAATAATAAATCCAGAGTTCATCAAAATAAATTAGAAAGCAATTTCCCTCAGTAGCAGCTTGTAACTCCAATACTGCTCAGCTGACTGAAGACAAGATGAACTCATGAAATACGCCAACTAAACACACACTGAACAAGGTTGGCAGTCAAGCCCTAGAAAGCTCCTTATGCAAAAGCAGTAACAACATAAAGTATGATATCCAGTAAAATTTAATACAAGCTTTAAGTGGCGTGCTTACAACAGAGTCTTGCAGGGCATGGGCTGACTTGGAGTCCGGGCACTGAACGAGGGCGCCTGGGAGCTGAGCTGTGCTGCACTGTAATGTCCAGGGTCGAGGACAGTGTGAGAAAGACGCCAGCAGATGTAGGCACTGTCTTTCAGACCTTGCCCTGACTTTACCAGCATCTAAGCTGTACTCTGAAAAATTCCTTCCTCTTCCCCTTTCTCTTATTCTGAAAGCAAGATCTCTCTGTGCTGAACCACAGGGGAGTACTTTTGCTGACCAAGTAACACCACAGCCCCAGGGACACTGATCTAAGGGAGGATGTCCTCCCTGGTGACATTATGTAAAAAGATTCCCCATTCCCTGCCCCACACGCCTTATGAACGAGAACACACACAACACAGAAGAGGTATCAGCTGTACCTTCCTGCCTGCTCTACAGCATGGGGTGAGTAGAGGGGTGGGGGTAGCAGTGTCCTGCCAGAGCCTCTGTTCCTCTCAGCAGCCCTTGATGGAGTATGACCTGGGCCTCAGAGGCATCAGGCTCACAGGAAGGAGGAACAAGTTCCCAAAAGTACTTCCTCAAGTCTCCTTCACGAATGACAGGCAGTGTCCCCATGGACAGATGGTGGGGCAACAGGAAAGGAAGGAGACAGGCTCTCCAGGGACAAGATGGGCTCAGACAACTTGCATATGCCATGGAACAGCAGCTGCACTCCACCACCTCTGATGCCCACCTTCACACAGCCGCTGGATACCAACAGCGGACCATCGAAACATCCACCAAGCAGGATGCCAGGAAACCGAGAGGTCATGGGCTGCAAGACTCTGGAGAACAGCCACACTGTCCTCCCACAGCTGGGTTCACACGGCTTGCAAGGCCACAATACTGCTGGAGCCCATTTAGTTCAGTTGCGGGGATTGGCTGGTAGGTCTCAGGCAGAAGGTGCAGTCCAATTTCATACTGTTTGGTTTGGAGGTTTTACCTTGCATTAAGGATGGTACCCGAGGCCTTGGGCATGCCAGGTATGCCCAAGTTGGAGCCATACTCCAACCCCTCAATTTCATGTTCACAAAAAGCTAGCTCATTCTGTTGGTGTTGGGAAGAATACAGAAAGGGCAGGGTCAAGAGACTTCCACAGTGAGCAGGCAAGCTCCAGAGCTGAGTTATGGAAGAAAAACCTATGCAGTAAGGAGGCAGAGGCTGTGACTGCAGCTTCTCTGGGCCAGCAAACCACCAATGAAACTCCAGTGGCATGGAGGCTCTTGAGGCTATTCACAGGATTTTTCAACACTCCCTTACCTTTGCAGCAGAATTGGACACTCCATGCGTAACATTTCTTATGAGGCCCCCGACATTGCCATACTTTATCAGTCCAGTGACCCCTTCAGAAACATCATTCAAAAGACCCATGGGATTGCCGAGGAAGTCTACTGATCCTAGGATCCGAGCTGCCTGGCTGAGGAGTTCCTGTGGAATGAAGTGGGGGAGAAGAGCCACGTCAGTGCCAGTGTCCCCAAGAAGAGGTTAAGCATCTATCTCATCCTCCAGCACTGTCAACAATGACTTTTTCAGTCTTTGTCACCCACCAGTGACCTCCTGTGTTCCCATGGTGCCCCTAAACTTCACCCAACACACACACATGCTGGGGACTCTTATGTAATATACTTAAAAACATGCTTCATGGCTAGTTAGGAGAATAAAAGCAGCTGTGAGACTGGAAAGATTCACTGGGGATTTTTATGAACAAGCATCAGCTTCTCCTTCCCATAAGCCTGCTAGGACAGTCAGGCAGGAGCGAGGAGGGGTGAGTCTCTGCTCACCTGGAGCACTTGAGGAGAGAGGCTGTGGGCCTTTGCCTGCCTATGCACCTCCTTAGAGGCAGCCAGGGAAATATCTCCAGTAAGGGAAGGAAACAAGGGAGGTGGGATGAGATAAGCTTTGACTGGGGAAGCTAACAAGATCTGTATGGTCTGATGATCTACTGAAGGCGTTCTATTCGGGGCTGGGCAGTCTAGATTAAACATATAAAATGGAAAACATCCAATTTGCTTTAAGAAACAAGTCAAGTTCAACTAAAGGTCAATGTCTCAGAGGTGCTAGGAACAGTGGTGTGGTTGTTGAAAGCAGCCCATGCCTGGCACACAAAGAGTTCACAGTTCTCTGTGTTGTCACTGAAGCATCAACTAAACCACTAAGAACTGTGACTAACCTAGGGAATCCCCTGAGACTGGCTCTGAGGGGCAAGACAAACAGCTCTTAAGTCAATCTTGGGATTCTCAGGATATCTAGTGTGTGTGTGTGTCTCTGTGTGTGACCTGACCTTCAAGACATGTGACATGTTTTGGTAGTGACATCTTAGTAATGGATTCCCAACACCCAAAACAAAGTTGCTTGGCCCTGGCTGCCCCCAACCCCACTGCACCCCACCCCTCCCTGTCTGCATGCACACCTCTTGGAAGTGCTTGAGGATGTCATTGATGATGAACTCCTTGGTCTCATAGGGATGCACCCGAGTGAATGGGTCCAGATTAATCACAGCATCTTCAAACCGAATCAGTGGGAATCCCAGGGTACTTTTCAGGGCCTAGTTAGGGAAGAAAGGAAACTACAGACTTCAGCCTCAGGATGTTTTTCTTGGTTGCTACAATTCTATAATCCATGAAAAACTATGTTTTAGACATAATTACAAAAGCAAAATATCACAGAAAGATAGACATATCTATTAGCCAAAGTTATACACATTGAGCATGACAGTATTAGCCAAAGCCACACACATCTAAGCATGACAGAAGCAAACACCACCAGTCTCACGGCAGAATTCCTTCTAGTTTGTTCGGAACCTGTGTTTGCCACACTCTCCTTTTTGACTAACGCACACTGCACAGGAACAACACAGCCATCACATATAACACTCAATTTATTTTCTTTTCTTTGATTATTTCTGCCTTTTATCTTCACTTGCATGTTCCTGTATGTGTGGTGTGCATACATGTGTGTTTGCATGGTTATGAGCACAATAGTGTATGTGTGTGTGTGTGTGTAAGTATGTATGTGTTGAAATGCAAAGCTGAGCCTTCCTTGACTCTTTTCTGTCTATTCTTCTGAGGCAGGGTATCTATCTCCATCATACCCAGAGTTCCCAGGCCGCCAGTCTTCCTAGACAATTTGCTCCAGGGACCTCTACTCTGCTTTCTAAGACTGGAACTGCAGACAGGACAGGATAGGATGTCCACTCAGCATTTTCTGTGGGGCTCTGCGGATCATAACTCCTGTCCTCTTGCTTATAATGGCAAGAGCTTTAACTACTAAGCCATCTCTCTAGTCCCCAGGTCAGAAAGTGGATTATCGGTTCTGCCTTGAAAGTAGCCCTGCCCCCTGCATAGAGTGTTTCATTCCTCCACAGATTGTGTTTTCCTGATTTGCATTTTTACATAAATGGATGTTAATATGTACTTTATGGTATTTCACTAGGCTGTTGCTATATCTTACCAGTTTTCATTTCTGTATAATGTTACATCATGCAAGTACAATCCCACTTACCCATTAGTGTTGGTGGAAAGTTGGGTGTTGTTTTGTTTGCTTTGTTTTGAGACAGACAGGGTTCTCTGTGCAGCCATGTCTGGCCTGGAACTTTTATGTTAACCAAGTTGGCCTCAGACTCACAGAGATCCTCCTGTTTCTGCCTCCAGAGTGTTAAGCTCAAAGGTGTGCACCACTACACCCAGCCAGAGAAAATCTTTTGCTGTTATGAATGAAGCAGCTGTGGCATTCAAGGACGTCTTTTGGGTGAACCTGCCTGGATTTTTCTGCTTGCACATTTGTTTTGTTTGGTGCATGGTCTAGGAGGAGCAGGCTGCTGGCTCATAGAGAGTGAGCACTCTGAACCTATGTATATACTGCCCAACAGTTTCACAGAGGAGCCGGGAAACCTCACACTTATTCCAAGATCTAGAAAAGCCTGTTGTTCTGTGTTCTCGTCAACAACTGGAAGAAATCGCTTTCCTGAGTTTTTGTTGGTTCGTTTTTGTCTGGTGGAGCCGAACTCAGGGCCTCATGCATGCTAGGCAAGCACTTTGCCTCTGAGCCACACTCCGCAATCTTAGCTTCTTATGAAACTGACACTCGCATCGTACAAGCTGGCACCCCAGCAAGTGCTCAAGGGTGACAGTGAGGCCATGCACATTTCATAGCCATGCTGGTTCCTGGACACTGTTTCTTATGATGTGCTTATGTGGGCCTTTAAGTGTCTGAGTTATCGGAGCATCTTCTGCTTTGGAGAACTCGTATATGTGGATGAGCATATTGCAGACACCTTCCCTCACCCCATATCTGGTCTTTCTATTCTTTAAATGCTGCCTTTCAATCACAAGACAAGCACCCTCTTCTCAATCTTTTCTCTTACGGTCAGGAGCGCTCTGTGTCCTCATTACTATGGTCACAAAGCCTGATGTCTGTTTTAGTCCTCACACTCACACCGTGAAGCCTCACGCTTGGTTCTTATGTTACCTGAAACCCCTGCACATCTCTTCAGACAGTATCTGCCTAAGCACTACTGAGCACAGAGCCTCTTTCTACTGCAGGCAGTGATGGTCCCGTGACTGTCCCTGTTTGCCACAGTGCTGCCACTGCTGTGGTCCTGTAATGAATTGTATGTGCTCTAGCTTCACTCTTTACCTTAAGGACTATCTTGAGTACTCTGCACTATAAATTTTGGAAAACAGCTCTCCCACAAAATCCTGGAATTGTCCTCATGATCATGACCCATAGGTTAACTGAGGAAAAGGGCAGCTTCACATTACCCAGCGTTCCACTGTGGTAACAAGGCTTGTCCCTAATCTAGCAAGGCCTTTACCATCACCAACAACGTTCCTTTTTTCTGTGTGAACACCTTGTGCACATTCTTGTACACCTCGGTACCCATGGTAGACGAAAATGGCCACAGTTTTCTGTATCTTCTCTGGATATACTTTGGTGTATTTGCCAAAAGTCTATTTTCCCTTCACCAGAACATTTAGTAATGATTGTTACTTGTTTCAGCATTAAAGCCATGCAATCAGTGAGCCTCAGATGAGAGAGACCTTCAGGCCTTTACACTGCTGTTTCTGATGCCTCCACCATGTAAGAAAGCTGGCATTCCCTTCCTTAAAGATATAGACTCAGTAGAAAGGTTCTGTTGACAACCAGCCCCACCCATCTGACCTGTGGGAAAGGACAGGATGTTTGTTGTGATATTTCATCTCCTAGAGAGATAAGAGATGCTCATCAACAAAGAAATAGAGACCATGAACTTGAGAGATGGTGGGTGAGTGCATGCCAAGAGTTGGAGTGGGGAAAGAGGGAAATGATGTAATTATAATTTTATTACAAAATCCTTTCCATCCTATTAAGGCTCCTATCATGTTTGGTCCCCCCCCCCCCCAACACACACCAGACACAGTAGTTTGTGCTTGTAAATTCCAGCACTTGAGAGGCAAAGCCAGGCCTAGGGCCTAGGGCCTGGGGACTGCTCTACTCTAACTGGCACAGTGCAGATCAGTGAGACCTTATCTCAAACACAAGGTGAACAGCTCTTGAGGAACAACACCCATGGTTGTCCCAAAAACACATACACACAGAGAGAGCCAAATAGAAAGACAAATTAAACGCTGAAAACACTAACTACTTCCATCAAAGACAAGACTTTTATAAAGAGTTTGTAAAATGAGAAGAGATAAAAGACTAATAACCTGATAGAAATCTGGCTGAGTGTTAGGACCAGAGAGTTCATGGTAGCGAAACCTAGCATTTAACAGGAAGAAAAACAAAACATCAAAAAAGACCCAGAAGCAACAGTGGAGGAAGGTGGGCTAGAAGAGGCATGACATGAACACAGGGTCAAATACCAAAAAGTAGAGGACAGGACAGAGATGAGGATGGGGAAAGAACATGGTCCAGTACTTTGGGAAGTCACTGATGATATCATAAGGAAGAATTTTAGGGGCTGAGACCATCCTTAAGTTGCCAGTGTGGTGGCACACCCCTCTAATTCTAGTGCTTGGGAGGCTGAGACAGGAAGATTGCTAGGTATGAAGAAAACCAGTTTGAAAGATAAAGTTCAAGGCCAGCATACCCCACCCTCCCAGCCAGACAGAAGATAATGCTAAGTGTATAACTAAAGTCAGACAACTAGCCAGGAGCAGATACCAGACTTGAATGTGTGTTTTTAATAACAGCAACTACCCATTTGGTAGAAAGCACACAAGCCAGAGGGGGCCACTATTTCTTCTAAAAACCCTTCTGCCACTCTTTCAGCCATGCCTCCCACCAAAGAGTAAGTGGGCATGAAATAAAAGAACATGCCAAAATGTCCCCCATTTCACTGACAGTGAAACTGCTAGTCAGCCAGCTTAACTCCTTATTCACAGCCAAAGGCCAAGCATGCTGTGAAAGGGACTGAAGCGTGTGCTCATGCAGCTTACCAATGCAACACCAATAAGTTCAGAAAAGAGAAAGCATGATTAAAGATTTAAGCTTAAGCCAAAAAGCTCAAAACAAAACAAAACAAAACACAAAAATACCACCAAAACACAACTTCCTCATTGCGCCCAAACATTAAAAACTGGTACACTGCTGCAGGGACCTTTGACCTCTACCAAGCTGCCAAGCCCTCACAACAGACACCATCCAGCCTGGAACCAAGGAAGTACCCAGCCTGGAGTGAAACTGTCGTCACCTAGTCATTTACTGCCCTTTATTTGCAAAGGTGCAGGGCCAGCCTCCTGGGCTGTAAATTACTCTGCCACATTCAGGCTGAGCTAGTCAGTGGAAGGAGAGGCACAAGAGGGAAAGACAGACGGAATTGCTCCCTCCGGAGGAACTAACTCAGGGACTAGTTTCATACAGTAGGACACAGTGCTGACACTTATTTACTCAAGTAGCAGCTTCCTGTTGTAAAATGGATTCTGGAGAAAACAAGCCTGTGCTCATAAGTTCTTAATAAAATAGGAAACTATCTACCCCCACCTCCCAGACAAAATAGCTGAAACCTTCCAGAGACATCGAGTTGAAAGAAGAAATACCTGTCCATGAGGCCTCAGATCACAGTCCCTGGGCCGTGTCCTTTCCTTTCTTAGTTTATCCCGCACTAAACAAAACTGTCTGGAATTCATTTTCTAAAGGTTTATTTATGGCACATAGAGGCTGTTTATGTGAAGCAGGGCATTTGCCTGTTTCCCTTTGGGGACAGTGTTTAAAGCTACGGGGCTACTTCCCTCTCTGGCACTTTCTGAAACACAATTAACAATACTGGATCTTTTTTCCTTTTAACAAATCTGGTTTTTATTTAGGGAGGGGAGGGAAAAAGTAAAGGGTCTGAAGTTTCCCAACAAATTATTTCAAGCCTTTGAGAAGACAGTTTTAGGCTTTTTAAATAGTGTCTTTGTTTGAAATTCCCCCTCACCCCCACCCGCCTACCCTCTGACCATTAAAGTGTGGGTTTTCTTCCAAACTAGATTGCTCAATTAAGGTCCTTCTTTTGTTATACCCCAATGCTCTAAATGAAAAAAGGCCTGCTGTAGGCCACCTTTTGAAACCTTTTAAAGACCCCCTGGTATCTTTTGATCTTTAAAGGAGTTGGAGAAACCCCCATATAAAAAACTACCTGACTTTTCAATATGACCATGGCATCTTTAACATGCCATGCAGAGCATGAAGAGAAGAGAAGAGAAGAGAAGAGAAGAGAAGAGAAGAGAAGAGAAGAGAAGAGAAGAGAAGAGAAGGGCAGCCATGCTCTTGTGCCTGTGGAATGGAATATTAACTTCCCTCCTTCTGTCATTCATGAAGCCAATGGAGATAGCAGATGTAGATGGCTTTAGTCACCAGACAGACACTATATCTGGCTACAATGTACCTCAGTGTAAATCTGGATAACCACTACCCCCCTCCCAAGATTTCTGACAGCCTCACTCTTGCCGGGTAATCCAGAGAATGGAGGCAATTGTTCCTTCAATACGAAGACAGGGTTACCTTTTAGTCAGACTTCTGTGGTTGCTGTTCAGGGAGAGGGTTCCATTTCCTAAGCACAAGTTTTTAGTGATTCCATATTCATCAGAAAGAACATATTGCCCTTCCTAAGAGCTCCTAATAAAGAGCTGTTACTCTGTTTAGGAAACTCTGAATAAGTGATATTATCTTAGGAATCCCAGACTCTGGGAGGAACACTCAAGGTATGGTAACATGATGACTTCCACAAGCCCAGAGCTCAACTCTTAAGTTCCAATCCCAACATTTTGCCTGAAATACAGGTATGCCATGGCATCTGCTAGCAGTGCTTGAAAAATGTTCCCTCAATAGAGTGCCAGGCGGACAGTCAACATGAAGGAATGTGTTCACTTCAGCGTGCGAAGGAAGCATCAGTAGAGCTGCAGAGCACACATGGCATCAGTACCACAGGACAGCAGAGCACACATGGCATCGATACCATGGGGCTGGGACCAGGCACTTCTGCTGGGAGCACTGAGAGGAACGCTGGGGTCTGTGTTCTTTAACAAGATGATTTTAAATCAAGAAGTCTCCACTTGCAGGAAATGCTTAGCATTGGCTTGCTGGGTGAGAGCCAAGTGTTCTGGGGGAACAGACTTTATCAAACAAACCCATTCCAAAGGTCACAGAAGTCAAGTGGATACTTGTGAATATTAGCAAGACAGTAGTTTTCCCATGGTTTTCCCCCTCGCTCCCAGGCTAATTATAAGCATCTCTAGCCTCCTGGGAAATACAACAGTAGGGCAGATTAAGCAGCAGGACAGTGAGAGGAAAGTACTGTGCCACTAATCTCAGGACGATAGCCCTGACCCCGGCTGGCCCTCCTGTGTCTGCATTCACTGAAGCTATCACCCCATCCCAGCCTTCTGTAGAACCTAAGGCTGAGTAGACAGTTGTCTCATCACCTGTAGGTCTACTTTAGAGGCTGGGAGTTGGCAGGCTGTGGCACATGAGGCCCACACATGTTCTGTCAAGCCCAGAAAGCTGAGGTTTTTTGTTTTTTGGATTTTTTTTTGGGGGGGGGGGTTGTTTTGTTTTGTTTAATATGAATTGGTTGCCAACTTTTAAAAACTAGGAGATTCCATATAAAAATACAGACTTCAAGCTTTTCTTTGAAAACCTGAAGATTTGGCAGTGCTGGGCTCACACTCCCCCTCCAACCACAGCAATGGGCTGCAGTGGGGCTGTGCCGCCCCCCTCAGACAGCGGTGCTCTGGGTTAAAGGTCCTGAGCACCAGGCCAACCCTGCAGCCTAACCTGCATGGGCATCTGAACACAGCAGGCTCATGGCTCATTTTAGCCATCTAGATGTCCCTCTGTGGAGAGAGTGGCCATCCTGGATCTTCTGAGAGAAAGCAGAATGGGCCAGTGGGGGAAAGGAAGTGGGCAGTGGGAAGAGGGAGAGTTGAACAACTGTCTTCAAGTGCAACACAAGGAAGAACCAGAAGCAATGGCTTCCAGTCTGAGGAGGCAGATTTTGAGTCGAAATATAAAGCAAGATGTTTCCGTAATGATCTGCAAGCTACTCCTGCTCCCGGCATCACCTTGCTACTAAACAGGCTGAAGAAACAATGAACTTCAGTCCCACCTACCAAGCAAGGGCACCATGGAGGGGGCATAGTCTAACAACACCCTCTCCTATGTGCCAGGGGGCAGCACAGCACAGTGGGGAACCCAAACATGACAGACTTGGATTGGAATGTCAGCCCTCTCCCTTCCTTAAAACATGCCTTGTTACTAAAAACAAGGGTGGCACCAAGGCTGTACTGGTCACCTATGAGCAAAGATGGTTATGGCCTACAGCTGTACAATGACAGCCTCCCTCGAAGGGCAGACTTTTCTAGTGACAGTCTTCACAGTACAAACAGTCTCTTCTCTCTTAGAAGAGACCAAGAGTTATCACCTGGGTGGTGGGTCAAAAGAGAGACTGTCTTGCTCAGACCAGGACCAAGCCAGGAAGAGGTTCTGCTGCTCTGAGGTAAGCCGGAGCCACCTAAACCGCAGATGGATGTTACATTGTCCTGCTTTTGTCCTTTTTAGCAACATCTTGATCTTCAGCCCAAAGTTATGCCCAAAACATTAGGCAAAAAGAGTGTTATGCACGTTAATGAACAGCTATAAAAGGAAAGGTACAAAATGAAGGCTGAGTGATTCCAGACAGGGAGAGTGGATGTTCAAGGTGTACTCCCATGGAGAGTGTGCCAACTGTCAGCTCACCTTAAGGTCCAGTGGCAGCTTGTTGGAGGTGAACACACTCAGCTTGATCTGGGGGATGCTGATCTTGAGGTTCTCGAAGTAGTATCGAGTTGGTGTTCCCCCCTGCTCCGCTGTCTTCTCATGGAGATTTTCATCATATTTTTCCACCTCTGACCCAAAGGAAGAAGTAAAAACACAAAACCAAAAGTTGGCATCATAATTCAAACATGTGTGACCTCACATAGAAACCTACACAAACAAAATGTCATCTTTCTTGGTTTTTTTTATGACTCAGCCAAGCATACAGTCAGTATGCAGAGGCCAGTTCTATAGAAAAACAGACTTTTGTGTTGGTTATCCGAAGGTAGCTTAGCGTCATCTGCTTACCCATGACTCTGTGCCACCCAGCCGACATCTCAGAGCCAACGGTCACAGGTTCATTTGCTGGCCAAAGACTTGCCAGAACTACTGTTGTCATTACTAGCATCTATCATCCAGGTCATAGGACACTAGAGTATAATACATCTTAACCAAAAGGACCCCCTCAACATAAACAGGGCTCTGACTAACACAGTTCCTGCTAAAGAGCTGGCACAGCTGACTCATGGCAGCATCCTACCTGAGCAGGGCAAATCTCAGAAGCAGGAAAATCAAGGTAGAGTTTTTTTTCTGCTAGCCCATGAGTGCAAAGGAGGGGCATAGGCTAGAACATAACGCACTCTCTGCATGGGAGGATACACACACATTCAGGCAGCAGATTTCCCCCTGGCTTCCTGTGTCTGGGAAGGAAAACCAGATAGCATGCTCACAGCTACATCAGCACATTCCCAGTGGAGGCTGCTCTCAGGTCTGCTCAAAGCTGGAGGATGCTCTACAGGAGACCTGCCTTCCATACTCAGGAAACAAAACTGGCTACTCAAGTGGAGGAAGAATTGACAAGCCTAAGGTTATCAAGAAGCATACAGTTGACAAGACCTAACCCTAACCCTTACCCCTTCCCAAAAGCCTAAGTCCCTTGTGCAAGCTGTAAGAGATGTCCAAGAGGGACTTATAGGAACAGTGTGACCCATGAAACCTAAGTGAATCCCGTTGGGAAGGAGCCAAGCAGAATGCCTGCCTGGCTGTTGGACATGCAGGTATGCTCCGAGTAAACTGGAGCCCAAGCCAAAGTGGAAAGCACAGTACTAAACAGACAGGGCCTTGCTCTTCCTTCCAAATACTTGTCTCCTTCTCTTTTTTACTTTCTTTCTTTTTGAGGCAGCAAGGAAGGAGTCCAGCACCCCATGCATGCTACCTACATGTTGTGCCACTGAGCAAACTCCCCACACAATCCTAAATACTCTTAAAGCTCCATCTTTTCCTATTTGTGAAGCTGAATATAAATCTAGAGTATAAACACAAATGAATTTTTCTTGCACTGTGGGCATAAATACTTTCCCTCCAGCCAGCATGGTGGACAAATGCAGACAAGAACAAAAGCCTCTTTCCCACCATTTCTTCAGTTTAGGTTTTAAAAGGCTAACACATGGAAGATAATGAACTTGAACATGAACTGCAAAGACAGACTGTCTCAAAACAAAAACCAAACAAAAGAGCAAAAAATGAGCCAAGTGGCTAGAAAGATGACTTGGCAGTTGAGAGGGCTTGCTGCTCTTCTGGCAGACCAGAGTTCAGTTCCCAGCAGCCACAACAGACAGCTCACAACTGCCTGTAACTCCAGCTTCAGGGTATCTGACCCCGCCTTCTGGCCTCCACAGGCACCTGTACACAGAGGACAGACACACGCACACACACACGCACACACACACAGAGGCAAAGACACACACACACACACGCACATATGCACAAGCATGCACGTGTGCACAACACAGGCACACACACACACGCACACAATAAGTCTTTCTAAAAGGTTGTGCATTGACTTCGTTCTTAGCTGCAGCCCTGAGCAGTCACCTGACAGCAGGAGAAAGAGCTGTGATGAGGAAGCTAAAGTGACAATGGCTGAACTCTCTCTCCAGCTCTTCAAGAAATGTTCGCTTTCTGAGAGTGACCGGACTCCCTCTCCAAAGGCCAGAGGACAACATTTGTAATGGCATTAAGGCACCGGCGCACAGATGTCAAAAGTCAGTAATTGAGGTTAGCCAGTTTTTGTTTTTCAAACTAAATAAAAGCAACTGCCAAAAAGGCATTTCTGACTCTTGGCCCTGAGCTGGTTTCATAAACAAAGTGGTCTGCTGAATGACAGTCCTCATTCTGTTACATGACAGCACAGAGACAGAACTTGCAAAGTTCAGAGGAGGGTGTCCTGCTTCCTAACAACCTGCTGTCCCACACTCCAGGATGCCAAGGCCCTCTCAGGGTTGCCCAGTGCCTAGGCATGACTCAGACAACAAGCCAGTTTTAGAAAGGGAGCTGCTATACTGCCAACCTGAGCCAGCTAGCTCAGCCTAGGAGGCGGGGAGCTAGCTTGGTTGTTGTCTAGGGACGACCTGTGTTTTATAAACAGACTAACACACTACTGTGGGCCAATGCCAGGCAGAAGCGGAGAGTGATCAGCTTTACCTGATTCTGCCTGATCGTAGCCAAAGAAACTTAGTAGCTTGAGCAGCAGTTTCTCCTCAATTTGTACTGTGAACCTCTGAGCCGTGACCATCAGATGCTAGAGAAAAAGAAAGTCTGGTTTACAGGCACATGCTATAGCAGCTTTCATTTGCACAGTTAGGCAGGTCCCAGTGAGGTAGGCAGGCATGGCGACCCTATAGTTCCAGCAGAGCCGGGCTGCTGGTTTCTTTATCTGTGTGATTTAATGATAAACAACTTGTGGCTCGCCTCTCTCTGCCTTGCTTCAGTGACCAGAACTTGAGGTGTTCAGTGGACACTTTGCCACCCTTCTGCCCGATGCCCAGGGCCCCACCGGTGAGAAGAAGCTGACTGGGGTCTGTGGTGGAAAGCCACAGGTAGGCTTGGTCCCCATCAGCTCCCACTTTTGCAGCTTGCTGCTATCACAGCTGGCTTCTAGCTGGGGACCCCCCAGGCCTGACAGCTTTCTCACTTTTAACTGTCTGCTGTTAGTACAGGCATGGCAGTTTACACGGCACACTGCTTGTTCCAAAGGCGGACTTCCCACAGCTCTCTAGAATTATCTCTGGACCACTCAACCTTTAGCAATAGACCGCAGCACCTACAAGATACTGCTTCACTCAGGAACGAAGACATGGGCCTCACTCCATGGTTCAGAACTACCACGGTCACTGAAATCATAGGAGAGGAGACAAGGTGCCAAGAAATGGCACCTCCCTCAACAGTCAAACAAAAGCCACGTATGCCTCAGCCCTGAGAGCCACCTTTGTGCATACACTGTGCTGCGGCTGGCTGTGACTGGCTCTGAGTGACCAAGCGTGCCTCCATACATGCCCCTGGCCCGGCCTCCCCACCAGCCCACCTTGTAGATGTTGGTCAGCGCACTCTTACTGGGGAACTTCACCGCATTGACTTGCACAGCAGGGCCTGTCTCAATGACCTCGTTCTCATTGCTCAGGGGGGTCACGTAGAGCATGAATGGCTGAGTGGTGCCAATAAGCTGGTTGTCCACCTGGAGCAGGAAAAGCCAACGAGACAGAAATACCACGCTGATTAGCTATTGTTTTTACATTTGGTGCCTCATACTAGCAGGCTACTCAGAGACCCCTGGCCATTCTGCCACCTCACAGCTACGGCGTGCGTGTGCGTGTGCGCGCGCATGTACACACACACATTCTCTCTCTCTCTGTCTCATCCAGGACAAGGAGGGTGACGATAATGGGCAACTTGGCACATGGCAGTAATCCCAGCACTTGGAAAGTGGAGCAGGAGAAGTGAGCACTTGAGGCCAGAGTGCACCACACAGCCAGTCTCTGTCTAAAAATAACAACAGGGTCAGCAAAATGGCTTGGCAGGTAAAGGCGTTTGCTGCCACGCCTGCAGACTTTAGTTAATTTCCAGGATCCACATATGGAAGGTGAGAACTTATTCTCTCAAGTTGTCCCATGCCCTGCACATGCACATTCTGCCATACGCACACATACAAATGCACAAATAAAAACTGTATTGACAATAACAACATAGTAGCAGAAAGTAGGTGAGTACTTACTTCTTCACTAAGGTTTCACTTAGTGATGACTAAGAAGTTAGCCTAATTTAGCCACTCCACAGAACATATACATTTAAAACCTCATTTTGTTTTTCTTCTGATGTCCATCCTCTTTGCCTTTCAGGATGGGGATTGAACATTTTAGTTAGGGTCCTCTCTTTTGCTTAGTTTGTTTAGATGTACAGATTTTAGTGGGTTAATTTATATTATATGTTTATATGAGTGAGTATATACCATGCATGTCTTTTTGCTTCTGGGACAACTCACTCAGGATGAAAACAGGAAACAACCTTGAAACCTGCCACAGAGGGCCTCTGAAAGCTTCTGCAGTATAGACTGTCAAAGCAGATGCTGAGCCTGATGGCCAACTGATGGGCAGAGTGAATGGAATTTTATGTAAGAAGTGGGAAATAGTAAGAGCTGGAGGGGACAGGAACTCCACAAGGAGAGCAACAGAACAAGATAATTTGAACACAGGGAACTTCCCAGAAAATCATACTCCAACCAAGGACTATTCGTGGAGATGACCTGGAACCCCTGCACAGGTGTAGCCCATGGCAGTTCAGTGTCCAAGTGGGTTACCTAGCAATGGGAAGAGGGACTGCCTCTGACATAATCTGATTGGCCTGCTCGTTGATCACTTCCCCCTGAGGGGGGAGCAGCCTTACCAGGCCACAGTAGAGGACAATGCAGCCACTTTTGATGAGAACTGATAGACTAAGATCAGAAAAAAGAGGAGAACCTCCCCTATCTTGGGGAGTGACATGCATGCAGAAAGGGGAGGGAGGGTGGGATCGAGAGGGGAGGAGGAAGGGGCTTATGGGGGGATACAAAATGAATAAAGTGTAATTAATAAAAAAATTTTTTAAAAAAAGGCAAAAAAAATAAAATAAAATACAATCATTAAAAAAAAATAAAACCTCATTTTGACATAATAAATATAATTATTTCCCAATTAAAATAATTTCAAAATTGAAAAAAATCTTAAAGCATCAAGCAAGTAGACCTGTTGTGCCAAAAACTGGTTGCCACACCCATCACAACCTGCAGTGCCCAGCACCGTGCTGGTCACCGTGCATGTGACACTTGGGTGTAAGCATCAGCCCACTGTCCCAGCTGATAGGTGGACACGTGTGGAGCAGCCCTTGCTCAGGCTGACCAATGATAGAGCCGGTTGTACCTAGGCTGTCCTGCCCAAGGCCAGTGTTCTTACTGCTGAGCTGTTGATGCCTCCCCCTCGTTCCAAACTCCTTGAAGATGAGAGAACAAAGACCTTGGTCATCTGCAAGCTCTGAAGGCTGAGTTGTCTCTCCAGCCCCCAAAGACGGCTTTTGATCTCACTGGTTTTTTAGTTCTGCAATTACAGATTCTAGTTCATGGGTTTCAGACGTTTAGTGTTTCTGTTTTCTTTCTGTCTGTGTTCATATGTGGAGAAGAGGACAACCTAGGTGTCCATTCTCGCTTTGTTTGGGACAGGTCGGTGCTGACATGTGTGTGCACGTGGAGGTCAGAGGACATCTTGTGGGAGTCAGTTCTCAGAACCGAAACAAGCTCCTTCATTGACTGAGCCACCTCCCACCTCTCTTCTACATATTTAAAAGTTCTAATCAGGTGTGTCTAACACTCAAGCTCTGAGCCACGAGCAGCCTGGGACAGCTACAAATGCAGCACAACACGAAATCATAAACTTATTAAAACATTCTGAGATTTTTCTTTTCTTTTTGTGGTTTCTTTGTAATTCAATTGCACAGCTCTCAAGTGAGGCTTCTGCAGATGACACAGTGTCACAATGTCAGAAGGCTAGAGTCTGTGATTAGGCGTATCAGTGTTCACATGTGTCATGTCCTCTTGATTAATTAATTATCCTATCATTAGGAAATTCCCTTCTTTCTCTCTGCTAATACTCTTTGTTCTGACATTAATCAACGTGACTCCTGCTTCCTTCCTCATGACTAGTTAAAGCACAGGGCCCCCACCCCCGGGCCCTTTTAACCTATTTGTTTCTTTACAGCTAATAAGTGGTGGGAGGGAGAGGCAGGGTCTCACTGCACCTCATGCTGAATCTGAACACATGATCCTCCTGCCTCAGCCTCCATGCTGATTACAGGCCTTCCTGATGTGTGCTTCTTATGGGTGGCAACTGGGTCTTGCATTTTATGCAATCTGACTGTCTTTATGCTGATCACACTGACAATTAATTGGCACCATTGTGTTTTTGTCTGCCACCTTGCTATGGCTTGCTATGTGTCCCATATGTTGTCTACCCCATTTTTTGCCTTCTTTTGGATTCATCACACACTTTATTCCACTTTATTCATTACCTACAACCATTATCATTGAGGCGGGTTACAGTATTTAACTCAATGTGCTGGCCTACCATTAAATGACCTATCACTTCATGTACAAAATTACAATGCTGTACTTCCATTTCTCCCCTGCAGACTTCACAGCACTGTTGTTAATCATTTTACTTTTATATGTGGCTCAGGGACCACAATGCAGTGCTGTCGCGCTTGTCTAAGCAACCATTACCTCCTTAGAAGACTTACTTAAGAAGCCTAGTGCATGTTTTTCATGTCTTCATTTCAGGTTTTCGTCTCTACTCTGTGTTGATTGCAATTCTACCAGCACCGTTTTCTGTCTGTGGGGTAATGTTCTCTAATGCTTTTGGAAGCTGTGGTCTTTAATAGTAAATCCCGACCTCCACGTGTATACTGTGTATGTACCAGCTGCCACCCCCAGTAGCTGAGTTACTTATACATCACCTGGAGCATCCGGAATTCAACTTTCTTTGTATTAGCAGGCACAATGACCATGCCTTTGATGATAGAACTCAGGAGGCAGAAACAGCCAGATCTCTGTGGGTTCCAGGCCAGCCTGGTCCTATATAGTAAGTTATACTAAGCCAACCAGGGCTGCATACTGAGACCCTGTCTCAAAAGCGAAGAGAATTTGTGGGAGATGTTGGGGTAGAAGCTCTTCACAGGGATGCCTCTTTTAAAGATCAGATATTTCCTCCAGGGGCTGAAAGGATGGCTCAGTAGTTCAGAGCACTTACGGCTCTCGCAAAGGATCTGGCTATGGTCTCCAGCACCCACGTTGAGTGGTTCACAACTACCCCTAACTCCAGATCCAGGAGGACAGCTGTCTTCCCTTGGCACTAGCACTCACGCGCATGCGTACACACACAGATACACGTGTAATTAAAAGCACTTTTTAAAGACATTCCCCCAAACATTAAGGTGCGTTTAGACAGCAGACACTTGGCGTGGGTGGACATAAAACAGGACGACCACATTCTCGTCCTGGTACCTGCACATCCTGTATGCTGAGCTCCAGCATGTGACTGGCTGTCAGCTGGGTGTAGTGGATGTTGATTCCTGTGAGGCTTGCAAAGACCAATTCTTCTGGAACTTTATTAATTAAAGAGATACCAATCCCGCCTTCTAACCGCACCAGCACCTGAAAGGAAATCAAAGCCCTGTCCATTAACTGCTTACAACAGAGCTCACAGTGGCCAGAAGGGTACACAGACGTGAATGGCTTCCAGTCCCTCTGCTCTTTTGCTTTGAAAAGCAGAAAACCACTGCAGAGTCTCACTGGTCAGCTTTCTGGTTCAAATGTCCTCCTGCCCCTGGGAGCCAAGCCTTCCACTTTGAATGGTCAGTCAGGTCAAAATCCCAGGGAATGTGAGGACAGCACACAACACACACGGATGCTGCACAGCATAGGGAGGGATTACTCAAGAATCTTGCTCCCTGTTTGGGATGAGCCCCTAGCAGATTATTCTGTGCACATCCACGTGGCCATTTACTTAAGCACCACAACAAGATCAAAAAAGCAGGCTTCCCCACGCTCATCTTGATCTCAGACTTGTCATTCTTTCCCAAAGCACAAACACAGGAAAAGGAAGAAGGATTTAAGTCAGATGGAGGGAGGGGAAAAAAAATCACATTTTCTTATTCTCTAAGTACTATTAAAATCTGGATCATTTAGCTTCCTTTTTGTCGTCTCACTAGGGCAACATCTGTTATTGTTTGATTCCTACCTAAGATCCATACGTCACCCAAATGACATAAACACACATGTGGTAACAGTAAACACAGTGAAACAGCACCCCACACTCAGAGTTCACACAATCACAGAGCAAACTCTCGACCAGCTAACGACCAAGACAATTAATCTAAAGCATTTAGAAAATTTACTGCCTGGGCTGGCAAGACGGCTCAGTAGGTAAAGGTAGAAGGAGAGAACTAACTCTTGCAATTTGCCTTCTGATCTCACACATGCTATGGTACTGCACCCACACATGCACACATGTAGAAATAAACTGATAGACTTACTTCCAGCTCTTGCTGTGTGTCTGGATTCCTCAGTTTCCGCAGCTCCTGCTCTGTAACGGGAAGTTCCTCCACTTCATATGATGAACGTTCGCTTTTCCTCTGGCTGACATCTGTAATCTGAAATCAAAACAGAACAAAATAAGGGCTCACACTTCCATGCCAAATATTGGTCAGGAGCCACTATATGCCCAGGAAACCTTTGGAGGCTAATTGCTTCAAGGCTGCCAGGGCAAGATCTGGGTTATAATGAAGCAGGTGAGCTTCTGAGTCTAGACAGCATTCTATCCAGCTAAACACCTGGGTGCCTCATAGAGCAAGGACAAGCCCCACAGAGCACGGGCATGCCCCGCAGAGCATGGGCAGATGCTCAGGTCCCGCAGAGCATGGGCAGGCCCCACAGAGCACGGGCAGGCCTCTGCAGTGCATTTGTATTTGGCATGAGTAGATGGCTCTGAAAAGCAGCACTACAGACTATGGTTTGGTACATGATGTATCAGAATGCTCACAGATAAGTCCTCCACTGGCTTCTCCCTATTACTCTATGACTGATGACTCTGCATCTCCAGCGCACATCTCACCTTGAGCCCCAGACCAAAAGTCACAATGGCTTTTGGACATCATCACAGAGAAACATGAGGCCACCTTAGCTCAGCAAGTGTCAATATAACTTCTGGTTCCTTCAAGCCTGCTCTGCATTTTGCCTAGTGATATATGGACCCTTATCCCCCTTGATGCCGACAACAGATTCCTGGAGGCCACTTAGCCTTATGCCTCATCCCACACCTATTCACTGACTACTCAATCAGCTTCCTCTGGATTAGCTTCTCTCCACCCTCCCACTCTTGCCCTGCACTTTGCTCTAAGCCACCATCTCCGACTGTCATGTCGACTGTCATGCCAGAGCCTCTTAGCTGGGCTTTCTCTGCCTCCAGTCTTTTCAACACTGCAGCCAATGAGTTATCTTAGATGAATACTTATCGTGCCAACCCTTGACTCCTGCCTGCCTTGGACAAAACCTTCTGCCTTTAGTATGAATCTCAGACCCCAATCCTGTCTCTAGTCTAATTTTTACCATATGCATGTGCTAGTTTCTCCACTAATCAGCTTCCGAAATACTAGATAAACCGTGATAACTAATGTTGGTTGTCAATGTGACTATATCTGGTATTAACTAACACTCAAGCAGCTGGGCACACCTGTGGAGATTTTCTTGATCAATCATTTGAGGTAGAAAGTACCATCCTAAGTCTGGAACACAGCCAGTAGCAGCTTATATAAAAGGACACAGTGCAAGGAAGGTTTTGCTTTTTGCCTGCTTGCCTTCTCTCTTGCTGGCAAGTTCATCCATCTACTGCTGAGGCACTCCTTCACTGGTGTTAGAACTTGTCTCTTGAGAAGTCCAATGTATACTGAACAGCAGCTGAGGTATCCAGCCTTGTGGCTTAACGGCTCTAGGGTCTTGGTCTTTTTCCATCAGTGGACTAGTGGGGCCACCGACACTTCAATAAATCCCCTTTTAATATTCATACCTATATTTGTTTAGAATTTCTGTTCCTCTAGTGAACACTAATTCAGTAACTTACTCTGTTTATCTCTCAGCTGCCTATGCCCTTCAGACTGTCATTTCATGGTCACATGCTTAAAAACTGAAATGCTGCCTGCCTCTAAGAGCTGCTCAGTAAATCACCTCTGTGTGAACATGACCAACATGGCAGTGCCCCTGTGCCTCATCTTCTCTGTCAGGTTCACTTTTCTTGTTAACTTGGTGCTAGCTTGAGTATTACATCTTGTAGGAAGCTCCCTCAGCCTCAAGCATAGTCCCCCTGAACTCCCTCACTTCCTCCCTTTATGACGTAGCATTGTACTTGTCTGGTAGAAAAGCTCCTCTCTTCTTCTGAGTGGTCATACATCAACTATTTTAAAAGCGAGTACACATTTTTTCTTATCTTTTAAAATTCTTTTACGTTGAAGAAAAGGGTCTTTTGATGTAGCTCAGGCTGGCCTTGAACTCAAGTGACCCCCTTGCCTCAGCCTCTTAAGTGCTGAGTATGAGCATGTACCTCCATGCCTGGTTCATTCCTAATCATTTTTAGACTTTACTTATCTTTATAGTCACTTCCACTCTAGCTCCCACACAACTTTATAATGGAGACCCAGCCCTTTCTTACAGATGAGGACAGCACAGCCCACATCCAGCACGTGAGTACACTAAAACAAGTATCTGTTACTCGCCTGACCATGCGGGTGGGAAAGGAAGGCCCATGTCGGCCCTTCTAATTCTTTTTTTTTTTTTTTTTTGGCCCTTCTAATTCTTACCTGGAGTGCTCGTGTTGGTCCATCTGGGATGACTCTGATGGACAACATTCCAGAACCAGGCCTCATTTTTTGGTTAACAAACTGCTGCTCTGGTGGAACTGGCCCCAACAGCTCCACTGATGAGTCGGGACCAAGAACAACTTCAGCTCCATCAAACAATCCAGAAAGCCCTCCTTTGGCCTAAAAGATGTCAAAATAAAGATATGAAAGGAAAGGCCATAGCACAGACTTAGACATTTCAACATATCACCTGTGAGACAAGTGAGATGAAATTCTCCTTTGGGAGTCACAATTTGTTAGTCTTGCAAATTAAAAAAAAAAAAAGGTAGCACTGTATATAATGGCAAGGTGCATGCATTGCACTAACGTGGAAGGTGACACACATGTAAGCGGGAACCCACAAACAAAGCAGACTGGTTGTACTCCGCCTTATCACAAACCTCACTCACTAAACATAAGTTCATAAAGTAGCCAGAGCCGGCTTTGTTTCTTTGAGTATTACCACTGAGGTTTGTCTAAACACCTTAAATATTACAGAACTGATCATTAATTATTCAGCTTTCCCATTAAAAAGCCAGTCCCAGAACAAAAGCTTCCTTTACGCTGACAGCAAAACAACCAAATAGCCCCAAGTTGTGCCACTTCTGACCTGTAATACAGCAATGGGACACAGTTCGGCTTTTGAAAAAGTCATAGTCCCACTATGCTCCTCACACGAAATACAGGTCTATGGGGCAAGGCCCATGGGGACACACCACAGACTAGAAAGAACAAATATTTCAGTCCTTTTTCTTTGTTTTGGTTTCCAGGACAGGGCCTGCTCTGTTGCCTGGGCAGCTTCAAAGTCATCATCTCCTGCTGGAACTGTAGGTCTGTACTACCATCCACAGTCATCCTTGTTCACTTTCGATACTGAATAATGAAAAGGCACATAGGACAGGTTTCAAATACAAGGAACACCTTTCATAAAGGTAAGTTTAGAAAGTATATACATAACCTAGAAAGGGCAGGTCAGAAATGTGTGTGAGCCTTCTATTGCTGAAATGAAAAGAAAAAAAAAAAGGTTCCTAACCAAAACACGTTCACAGAAAAGAAATGGTGGGCAGATGCAGGAAAACAGCAAACAATGAAAAGGGATTTGGTGGGAGGAAAATGCTCCACGAAAATTGGAATTTCATGGACTTAAAAAAAAAAAAAAGGCTAGAAGTAAAGTCAGGGTCAGACCCGGAACCCACCAATTATAACAAGCCTTCTTTTGCCTCTAGAAGTCTGAATTGTACTGCTAATTGAAAATCCCAAATCCACTCCAGATGTGAGCTTCACATAAGTAAGCAGCTGGCCTTTGAAGAGAAAAGCTCAGGGCCACAGAGGTAAAGAAAATAAATCTCACCAAACAGAAGAGGCTTCTTATGGCTGTACACACCACCACGAGAAGAGACCCTGACGCCACCAGGGAGAGGAACACTAACTGCCAAGGGCCTGATGCTGGACTGCTGAGCTCTGTGTGAGTCCCGCAGTGGGTGGACCTGAACACGCAGTCACTGTGTTGCTCTGCTATGTGCTCAACCCTCCAAGCTGCCCTCCCACCTGCTCACCTCAGATGCAGAGGCCCACACCTAGCCCAAAAAAGGATGGGTGGGAATCTAAATACCTGACAATACCCCAAGTGCATATTTGCTTATGAAGTCCCTGGAAATCTGTTATGCCACAGACTGGCTGAGAACAAAGACACTCTAGCAGCCTTGACTGTCACATTTGCTACAACAAAATACTCATTTTGATACCACCAAGAATGTAGCAAAGTCAAAGACATGTCCCCACACCAATGGGTCATATAGTGCCAAACGGTCAGACTCGAGAACATTTCCATAGAAGGAACACATGCACACTAGCACACATGTATTTAACAACAATTAAAGAAAAAGAAGGCATGAATTTGAGAGAGAGCAAGTGGGGAGGGCCCGGGAGAGTTTGAAGAGATGAAAGGGGAAAGAGATATAATTACAATATAATCTCAAAATTAAAGAGAAAGAAGGAGATTGGCCAGCCAACTACTGAAGGGGGGGGGGGGGGGAGAGGAAGAAGATGACAGTGGTGACAAGGACCACAGTGCAAACTTAGGACCAGCTCCGACACTTTACAAAAGATATTGTAGCTTCCAGGATCTAACACTAACCCACCACCTCAGTGTTAGGCTTTTAATGGATACTTTTTTTTTCCTCCTTCTTTTAAAAAGTATGTAGGTACACAGGGTGCGGTGGCACACACCTTCAATCCTAGCACTCAGGGAAATAAAGGTAAGCAGACTGCTGTGAGTTCAAGGCCAGCCTGGTCTACAAAGCAAGTCTAAGACAGCCAAGGCTACAAAGAAAAACCCTGTCTCGAAAAACAAAACAAAAAGTAGGTAGGTAATTTATGTCATTAATGGAAAAATTTTTCAGAGAAACCAAGAACAGAAGAAAAGAAGCCATTACCCAGGACAGCTACTTCTAACACACTTGGTCTGTCACCTTCAAGAATGCATGCTATGGAGCTGGAGAGATGGTCTGGTGGTTAAGAGTACTTGTCGCGCTTGCAGAGAACCCAAGTTCCATTGCCAGCATACACGTCAAGTAGCATACAACCACCTATAGCTCCAGCTCCAAAGAATCTGACGCCCTCTTCTGGACTCTGTAGGTAGCTGCATTCCCTTGTACATATAACACACACAGATGCACACACATACACATAAGTAAAATAAAATAAAATAAATCCTGAGTCATAGAAGCAGGAACTGTGGGAGTAGAAAGATTATAAAGGCCAAAATACCATGAATCCTGCTGAGAAACAGTCTTTCCTAGCAATGGCTGCATAAACAGGACAGGAACAATGGCAGTATCAAGGAACATGTCAACATGGAAGGGGGAAGTTTTGTGGGGTCCAACCCCTAGACAAAGAACTACAGATAACTAATGACTGCAGGGAGAAGAAGAATTGGTCTCTCACAGGGATGAGTCACCCATATCAATTATTCAGTTCGGAGTGGCCAACCCTAAAAGTACAAACACAAAAACCAAAAATATTAAGCAGGGTGCATTTATACACACGTGTGTACACACATATATGTATGCATGTAACAATAACAATCAAAGAAAAAGAGACTATCACCTTGAAATTTGGGGAGTATGGGAAGGGCTGGAGGTGGGAAAGGGAGAAAGTGATATAATTCTATTTCAATTATTTTAAAATAAATCTTTTAAAAAAGAAAATAACATTTCCCATGTTGAAACACACAGACGCACAGGTTTCTTGACTGCCTTTAACAAAAACGGAGTAACTAGAGAGTACATTCACCATGTATAACCTAGGCAAGGCTTTGTTTTGACCCTGGAAGCTGCAACCAAGGGTGTCAAAAGCAACTGACCTGAACCACCAGCCCATGCAAGCCACAGGTCAATCTTCCCTCGCGGAAGCTCCAGGTCTGTGTGGTGCTGCGCCTGCGGTCTGGCTTTCTCAGCATCAGAGGCTCATATCTGCAGAGACACACAGTGAGGCCCACTCCTCTGCTTTCCAGCACCCACCCTGCAATGTGATGGGCAGCACACAGAGCTGAGTCTCAACAAGAGGAAATCAAAAGAACAGAATGGAGATCCAAAACCCAGGAGCGTGCAGTCTCACAGGTGAGCCATCTTGCCGTCTGGGAGGGGCTACCTGCTTTCCAAGTCTTTACTGTTCCATTTCTAAATAGTTGACTCTGTGTCTTAACTTACAAATTTTTCAAGATAAATAAGGTACCAATTGAAAACAAAAACACTGGTTTTATGAAGAAACCAATACATTTGTAAACAGAGCAATTTATTTAAGATAATGTAGCTCATGTAAACTGTCCAGAGAGTTAATCATAAAAAAGTCTGAATAATGCTATTAAATGTGTTGTCTTCCTGAAAGACAACACATTACTAGGAAAAACTTCAGAACACAAACTGTTCACTTTTAGAGAGTAAAGGGAGACTGAAATTTTCAGTAACATAAATGTTCATTTTCTATAAATTATTATTTGATCTTTCTTAACACCTTCATGGGTACTCCCACAATAATTTTTAAAATTAAATGATACCTGAGAATTTGATAGGCATCAGCCATTAAGAAAAAAAAGACAAAAACACAATAAAATAGAAATTCTCAGGACAGTTTACAGAAGTCTTATTTTGAGGGGAGAGTTCCTGACTTTGAAATTGAGAGTCAACAGGCAATGAGCCCGGCTCAGAAGATGCCCAGTGGAGTACCTGTTGTCTGTCACAGCAGCCAGGCCAGCGATATCCAGGATGGCTGACCCCTCAATGGAGCGTGTGGCTGAGGGCTTGTTGGGGTTGTGAGGAACTGCAGAGCCCTCGTGGGCCAGCATTCCTGTCCCTGTCATCCTCCAGAGCTGAGAGCGTTTTCCTGGTTCCTGATGAACAGATACACAAAGATGTGGCCACAGCTAGCCCTGTCCGCACACGCTTCCTAGGGGCCAAGAAGGTTCTCACGTTGCAACTGGACTTAGATGTTTCCCACGTCATAGAAATACTTAGAGTTTCATTATTGTGACTTTCTAGTATGTATGGTGCATACTGAGCACTAGCACGTGTGTCCAATGGTGCACATGTGTGGAAGTCTAAGGACAAGCCTCAGGAGTGAGTTCTTTCCTTCTACCATGAGATCTGGAGCTTAAACTCAGGCCATCAGGTTTACATGGCAAAACCTAAGCCATCTCACCAGCACATACACTAAACTCCTAAACCAAGCAACCAAGATTTGTAAGTAGTATAAATATTTTAAGAACTATCCTTTGAGGCTTCAGAGAGGGCTTCATGATTAAGAGCACATGCGCTTTTGTAGAGGACCCAGGTTTACTTCTCAGCACCCACATCAGGTAGTGGCTTACAACTGCTTGTAATTCAAGCTCAGGTAGCCTTCTGATGACCTTGTCTAGATTCCACGGGCAAGGCACTGGTAAGTGCATATATATGACATTCATATACAGACATGTACAGGTACAAACAATTAAAAGAAAATTTTATAACTTATACACCTAATATTTTTTTTTTAATCAGAAGCCAGGATTGAGCGGTCTCCCACCTAGCTATATCACCACGATTACCATTAGTCCATGATGACTTCAGATGTCTTAGTGCAGAGAAGAGTCTAACTGTCTCAGTATATGTGAGGTAGCTCCTGACTCTGGCACTCCTGTAACTTGCTAGAGCAGCAACAACAGCATCCTCCCTCCTTCCAATGCTCATGGTCTCAACAGTTACCAACTGATTATAACCAAGTATTTAAAGGTTATGTTTCATTGATTGCTTCTAATTTTCAATGCACTTTCTTTGCTAGAATACGAAAACAGTACAATTAGACTTCCAGGTCAAAGGAGTTTATTTAATCCATTATATGCTATAGATGATAATACTTATTGGGAACCTGCTGCAGGTCAGGCCTTGGTCTGAGGGATTTAAGTACAGTAACTCATTTAACCCTGAAAACAACCCAACAAGGTACACATACTGTCACTGTCCTTAAAGATCAGGAAGTTACGGCTTGCGGACTTCCCTACGCTGTCAGAACCAGTGAGCAGTGGGACTAATTGGACCTGCCCAATTCCATAACCCACTTAACTGTCGTGTGATGCTGCCTCCCCAACACAGTCCACAGAACCACACTGCAAAGACACCTCTACCCACGCTCCAACTCTGGGGTGACACACTCTTAGCATGAAGGAGTTGCACCATAGCAGTGTTTGCTCCTGGCTCCTTGCTCCCTGGCTCCTAATAACTCATTCACATGATTCACATGTGCCAGAAAGATAGTTCTCTGCAGTCTACAATTTCTTTTTTATCTAGTGCTAGGAATTAAATGTAGGACTGGGCAGTGTTCGACTGAGCTACATCCTACAGAGTAAAAACCAAAGGTTATAATGTGAATATGAGAGTCAAGATGCCAGGATCTGAGACCTGGCTGCACAGTCACAAGGTGAGCTAGCTCACAGCCTGAGTAATGTAGATGAAGCATGGAAGCGCTCAGAGCCTGTTTCCTGGCCTGTCAAAGAGCCAAACTAAACTACCTCTTCAGTTCTAGTGGAAAATGTAACAGACACAGGTGCTCAGAGTGAGCCTGGCACAGCTGTGTCTTCAGAACTGTGTGCTATGCTATCACCTCCACACCCTGACACAGCACTTCACGTACATTGTCTTAGATGGTTTCTTTAACCCTCCCAGGAGGTCGGTAAGAAAATGCAGCTCAGGACGAGTGGGAAAACCAGCTTCAAACTGAGACCAGCACCCACTCCTGCTGCTGGAGCTGCTGGCATGCCCATGAGATCAAAGTCAGCCTCCATCTCCACAGGCAGCTCCCACAGCCTTGCCCGTGCTCACATCTACCCACAGCACCAGCCCCAACACAGGAAGCACCTCAGATGCCACAGGCTGAGGCAGGGCTTCTCTGCCCAGCGAGGGAATCTGGCCTGCAGGGACTTGCCTATTCCAAGCTGGAAACCACCAGATGCCCCTCTTTAAAAATGGGGGTGAAGCACCTTTTCTGGGGTGCCCTTTTCCTCTTCCCTAACAACTTAGTCCCTAAGCCTTTAGGGGCTCACCTTTAAGTGAGTCTGAGGAAGAAAGACATCGCAGGGCTGAATGTGTTTAGAGTGGCCTGGGACTATTAGAAATCTATCTGGATCTGTATAACTTCAAAGTGAAACTGATTACAAACAAGCTACTTTACACACGTGTGGAGACATGTTAGTGGAGGCCCAGCCCTCCATCGGGGCTGCTTGAATTGTAGTACTTGAACTCGGCAGACTCTTCAGGTCTCTGTGTTCCAAATGACAATCCAGTAGTCTTGTCCCGAGAATGGTTGCTGCATCTCTGCCATCCCTAACTTCTGCTCTCTTCCACTTTCAATTATTTACCACTCTTCCAGTCATTTGTAAGATCTTTCACCAAATTTTGCTAATTTTTCCTCCAAATCAAGGCTGGCTAACAGAAATATTTCCCTGTACTCACAGGCATGCCTTGCTCTTCTCATGCTAATTCAGAAAACATGAAAAGGGGGACCTGTCAGTGTGACGTTTTCATTTAGTTCAATTTAAGGAGAGAAAAGAAATGATAAAAGAGAAAAACAAAGTAACAAAACCCACAAATCATGGATTCAGGACTATTTTCTCTCCAGAAGGACTCCGGAGTAAGAAGGGTAGGGATCCAGCAGCCAGCGCGAACACAGTGAGAGCATGAACCCCAAGGCTCTGGGGCTCCCAGCCCACTTCCTCACCTGTCACACTCTGGCCCGGCTGAGTCTGAGCCCCCAACTCCAGATACCAGCCTCTAGACACTTACCTTCTTCTTTAGGATAACTCTCTGCGTCTTTGGAGACACATCCAAGACAAGTTCTGCACAGGTAACAGCCTTATGGGAAGCCACAGGCCTTCCCTTGCCCTCCTGCAAACTAAGATGAAATAAATGAGTACACATGCATACACACACACACACACACACACACACACACACACACACACAGAGCAAAGCATAAATCTCTATTAAAGAACAAAAAGATTGGGCTCATGCCTATATCTTGGCACTCAGGAAACTGAAGTATGACGAGAACCCAGACTACACAGATAGACTGTCTTAAAACAGATAAAAACTATGAAATATTGAAGCAAAAGCCAGACAGGACACAGGCTGAGGGCTGCCCTTCCTCCTGCACAATTCAAGATTTGTTTGTAAGAACACATAACTCTGGCATTTCCCTCTCCTCACAATTTCAGAGGCACAAAACTAAACCATAAAATGATGGTCATGTATCTTTAAGGGGGTGTGGCAAAACTAAGGCAGCTGTCCCAAGAAAGCAGCTATGCTCTAAACATAAGCATCACCACATGCCCAAGCCTCAGCAAGAGATGGAATCCAATGAGCCACTAGCCACTTTGCCCCAATTCAAGTCTGTGGTGCTTCCCTTGGCTTAAAAATCCCAACCTTTATGGAATGGTGCAGCCTGGTTCATCTTGGGGAGTTTTTTATATTATTGGTATTTGTGCAGGGTGTTGAGAGGTGTATGTAAATGGATTTGTACAAACTCACCTATATGGGTGCAATAGAAGCCAAAGGTCCACACTGGGGGTCTGCCTCTATCACTCTCTCCCTTATTATTTGAGACAGGGTCTCTTGTTGGACTTGGGGCTCACAGTCTCAGTTAGGTTTGCTGGCCAGCAAGACCTAGGATCTGCCCATCTCTGCCTCAGAGCTGGGGTTACAAGCACTTGTCATTACTCTTAGCTTTCCATATGAGAACTGGGATCCAAACCCAGGAATTTACGCTTGAGAATAAAGCACTGAGCCATTCATTCTCCAGCCTCTCACCTTGGAGAGCATGCATAGGGCTAGACTCGTGCTTAATTTAGATCACTTGCCTGTCCCCATCAATCCTTACTATTACAAAACATACTGATTAGTTCTGTTAAAAATTAGTCATCTGGACATCAAAAGCACAACAAAATTCAACAAATTAGATTTCACCAAAGTGGAAAAAATTTATTCTTTAAATGATACCATCAAAAAATAAAAAAGACAATCCACAGCACTGGAGAACAAAATTGGCAAAAAGCTGTATAAACAGCTGACATGACTGGAACAGACGGACTGACAGGCAAGGACACGGTGCAGACTTTCCGCAGGCTCACACACACTGAACGCACTTCAAGAAAGCAGGGTCACAAGCCACCATGGGGCTGGCCCAAAATATTATGTTAAGTGAAGACGACAGACACAGAAGGTCCATGAGGAGATCCTAACTGTCAGGACTACCCAGTTAGCCACACCCACAGGTACAGGAGGCAGATTAGTGGTTGCTGAGGTCTGAAAGGAAGGGTGAATGAGGAGTAAGTACCAGTGCCAGCGGAGGTTCTTTTAGGACAACAAAAACATTTGGTGAAATTGGCAAAGTGACAGTCAAAAGCATCAAAAATACAATAAATGCCACCAACTGTTCAGTTCAAAATGGTTAGTTTTCTGTTAGGTGAATCTGACCCTCAATAAAATTAAAATTAAGCCCTACTTTTTCTTCTCTGTTACTAATTCTTCCAAAAATGCACACCATCAGCACCAGGTATGTGCCAAAAACTGGTTCCAACTTCTAGCACTCCAACAGAGTGCAGTTCTGTCCCACTCTGTGCTAGGGTTTCCAGGAGCTTCTCTCCCTCCCTGCTCCACACCCTCACCCTCTTGAGCCCGTTAGGACTCTCCTTTTAAAGTGCTCAGTAGCTGCTGGCACTCACAGAAAACAAGGACAGAACTGGTCTCTCAGGTCACATTGGTCAGTGCCATAGGAACAGCCCACAAACACACACTACCAACCCAACATCAAGACAGACACTTCAGGAACTCAAGACCCAGGAAGACTTGTCAGTGTTGTTTAATGCTAGGCTCTGTCCCTGGGGAAGGTCTAACACAAAGAAAAGTCTAGGATCTAGAGAGATCAAGCTACTACAGATAAGGATGTAGAATAGTCTCTCAAGGAAGACCCTGAGCCTAGGATTTGGTAAAGGAAAAAGGGATCAGCTGCCATTTGTCTCCTCAGAAACTGCTTAAAATTTAAAACCAATGAATAGTTAGAATATTCTACTTTACATGAACAGTAATTAAGTCCAGAATTACCCAGAGAATGTGTATGTGGCAGCAATATAAATGAAATTTTCGTAGTACAACTGTTGGTTATTCTGGAAGTCGTTCATGTTGCAGTTGATCTCTGACGAGCCTGCCCCCTTAACGGTCAGTGTGATGAAGGGTGGGAGGGTGGGCTCATCCCAGGCGTAATCAAGTGATGTCATGGGCTTCACTTCAGTCCGCAGCCTGGGTTCAGCTACACCATGCTGAGTGAAGACAACCGGAACCTAGAGGACAGAGGACGTCATTCAGGGCGGTGCTCCTGGAAAGCAAGTCAGGCAGCCTGAAGTGGAAGCTCCCACTTCCCAAATGAACACTCTCCAGGGAATAAACACCAGTGAGAAGATAATGCTTTTTTAAGTATCTTGGGGATTCCCAAAGGCCCACTACTGAAAGGCAACGACCACAACCAGCTGGAAACAGCACTTTAAGATGCTTCTCCAAGAGGCTAGAGTGTCACTCAGCTATAAAGAGTACCTATTGCTATTGCTGAGGACCAGAGTTTGTTTCCCAGGACCCATGCCCAGTGGCTCAGATGGCTTTTTACTGCAGCTCCAGGAGATACAACATGTGTACCTTTGTAGGTACCCATACATAATACACACACATAAATAAACATGTAAAATAACGAATATTAAAAATGAAATTTTAAAGTGGATTTGCAAAAACATCCACAGGAAGCAATTCCATCCTTCTTATAGTGTCTTTACTACTCTCAGCCTCCGTGAACATCTGCATGTGGAAGGAATAGAGGGTCTGGACATGCGCTACAGAAAGTCTCATACTCTAAGCCACATTAATTTGAAGAGATAATATAAAATGTAATCTTCTGGGCCAGGATAAGGGCACATGCTGCCAACCCAGAGTTCAGTCCTCCAAGAACCACACGGTGGAAGGAAAACAACTCCTGAAAGTTGTCCTTCGGCCTTAACATGTCCATTGTGGCACTCGCACAACCAAACAGAGTGAAATTACAAACAGAATGTCGTGATTTCCACTTTAACATTTAGGATTATAAAATGTTCACTGTAATTGAGCAGTGGCAGTTACCCACTGTTACAAGGCCATATGATTCCTTTCTCTGCCCATCAGTATGTCTATAACGAGTACCGTGTCAACCAAATTCTTAATCAAAATAAGTTTTGGGGGCAGAAAGTTTACTTTAATTTGAATAATGGCAGAGGTGGCTAGAGAGATGGCTCAGTGGTTAAAAGCACCTGTTCTTGCAGAGGAGCCAGGCTTAATTCCCAGCACCCACATGACGACTCGCAATCATACATAATTCCAGTTCCAGGTCATATAATGGCCTCTTCTGATCTCTGAGGGTACCAGACACACATGGTGCACACACATATACATGCAGACAAAATACCCAGACACATGAAGTAAGTAAGTAAATTTAAAAATAACAACACCAGCTAAAAAGTGTAGAGGAAATTTCATTCAGAACATGGCTGTTCTGACAAGAGATCACATCCAAAGACCTAGGTCTGTGTGATCTGCCTGGAATACAAATAGCTCTTTAATCCAGGAGACGGGCAAGCAGATCTGAGTTCAAGGCCAGCCTGGTATAAAGCAAGTTTCAAGTAAAGAAAAGCTTAGATCCAAGCCTGGTGGTACACACCTTTAATTCCAAACATTGAAGATAAAGTTAGTTTGTGGAAGGAAGCACTCATATTTGAAAGTGATGTCTAATTGAGTGGCAGAAAAAGTGATGTATCAGAGAAGATTTGACAGAATAGGATACTCCAACACTCATGAGAAGAGAAAGGAAAGGGAAGCTACTTATGGGGCAATAAAGAAAGGAGAAGAAGCAGTTTTACCAGGACAGTAATAGAGAGACAGGTTGCAGAGAGAGAACTCAAGTGAAAACTGAATGAGGCAGAGAATGAGAAGGAGCCAGGAGATTAGAGCAGATTGCTGGAGTTAGTTTGAAGCCAAGCAAAGCAATGAAGGGGAAGAGAGAAGAGCTAGATTGAATAAATCAGCTGGGAGAGGAGTTTAAGCCAGAACAGCTGAGTTGAACAGCCAACCAGAGCTCAGTAAGAAAAGGTGAGCTTATTAAGCAGTAAGGTTGGATTGTATGGAAGCTAGAAGCTTCCAGGACTAGGCCTGGGTTAACAGACAGAGACAATAATCCTACAAGACAACAACTGAAATAGGAGAATAAGTTACTTCTATAGAAGCCATCTCTTAGGAGTGGGGCTTTAGTGAGTGTCACATGCATGGCACCATGATCCTCCACCCTGCCCCATGTGAGCAGCCAGCACTCAGCAGCACTTGGTACCTTGGAAAAGTTGTCAATTCTGAAAGGCGGCGGTAACTGGTCTGTGTCACTAAAGGAGATCCTGTATGTAGCTCCTCGGAGAGTAATTTCCACGCGCAGGAAGAAGCATTTCCCTAGGGTGTCCCTGCAGAACAAGGAGAAAAGGTCGAGTTAAAAGGAGACAGGCTGGAGAGATGGCTCAGTGGACAGAGCAGCCACTCTTGATTCCAGGGGCTCTAATGTCTTCTGAGCTGAGGGGGCCAGGAACATACTCATGCACAGAAAATACAAATAAATCTTAAAAAAAAAAAGAGGAGACAGGCTGCAGCCCCTCACTTCTCAGTCATAACACTGAGGCCTCCCTGGATGTCGGCAACTGTGGCCCACGTGTGGTTTCTGATCAAACTTAGAAAGTAAAAAGTCTGGAGGGTGACTCGGCAGGTAGGACCAGAGCTCAACCTGGTCAGCCACACCGAGAAGCCCACAACCTCCTGTAACTCCAGGTCCCAGTGAGCTCATTGGGCCTCCTCAGATACCTGCACTCTCACCACACACAGATACTTGTGCATACAGATAATTAAAATAAAGTTGTGAAAACTTAGCAAGTAGAAACTGAGAACACAGCACAAAATGGTGACTTCCTAATCATCTCTTCAGCTGATAGTCTTCTTTGAAGACCGGTGGAGGGCTGGGGCTATAGTTCAGACGTTCAAGGTCATTGTCAGGCACACAGTGAGGGAGGTGAGACCTGAGGGAGGAAGCACGCAGGCTGCATTGTGTGCATGTGCGCTCCATTTAGACCTATTACTAGAGGAGAGAAAAACCTTGTTTTCAGAGAAGAATACCAATTAACAAATAAGGAGAGCCGCCATTTCCAATCCTTGACATAATAACTGATTCCAGTTGTGTAAAAGATTTGAGATATAGCACTGGGCTGTCAATGATCCCTCAATGACCGTCTTCTTTACGAAGATGGAAAGGTGGCTTTGCAGCAGAGGAAGCAGGTAGGCACCATGATAGCAAAGTGATAATCAAGTCATAGCAGTAACGAGATCAGTGTGTCACAGGCCTGATGTGACTCAAGGGGAACACATATCACATAAGCTGGCATTAGTCACACAAGGGACTGGCCTAGTCTACACAGAGGACACGAGCATCCAAACACAGAAAGGAGCGCGTCCTACAAAACAGTGCCACAGGATCAATCAGCAGACACAACTGACTCACAGACAAAAAGGGTGGGAGGGGCAGCTCCCCACACCAGGAAGGTAAGAGCATCTGCAGCTGCATCAGACAAGTGACCGCTGGCTGGATGCCAGACCAGAGAGAGCGGCCTGCAGGGAAGAAAACCAGCCCAGTCATTCAGTCTGCGGAGGTTATCTATCAGAAAGCATGCACTGGTACTAAATTTCTTGCATGTGTATTAATGGTATCATAGTCACAGTATTATTATTTGTCTTAAAAACACAGATATTTCCCTAGATACACATCATACCACCATTTGTGGTAGGTGCTAGATTTAATGCAGCTCAAGTACCATGATGACCTCGACCACTTTTCAATGATTCAGCACAGTGTGTTCATATATGCTCAACCCACAGAGCAGGTGTGGGAAGCGAGAGGGAGAGAGGGGCAGAAGTGGGACGAAGCAAAATGCTGATGTCAGTGGAGGTGTGAGATGGAAGAGGTTCCCTGCCCTACTCCTGTAGCTTCTCATTCAAACTGATTCCAGATGAAACACTGGGGAAGAAATGGATGGCGTCGGTCACTTGGTAGCTTAGAATACACACTGACGCCATTTTTGAAGGATTAATACTAGGCACAAAGCCATCACCCTCCCTTCACCCCACCCTCACCTTTTTAAAGTAATCATGTTTAATCCCAGCCCAATGAATAGTTCCTAACAGCATGTTTTTAGCAGAAATTGAAAAGAAAAATCATAAAATTCCTATAAATCTCGGGAATTCTAAACAAACGAGCCACCAAAGCCAAGCTGAAGGTCTCCTGCTGCCTCACTTGAAAGGGTCCCACGAAGATACAGAAGTCAACACAGAGCTGGCACACAGACGGCCAGGGAATGACGGGAGCACAGAAACAAAGCCCTTGTGTGTAGGCCGAAGGCCTTCCAACAATGTTGCTGCAGAAGCCGAACATCCACACTCTGAGCAACAAGTAGCCCTTAGAGTTACATCACACCCGACGGGTAACTCAAAGCAGACCAGACCAAAAGGCCGAGGACCATAAAACCCTTGAGCAAACAAAGGAGAACAACCTCATGGCACTGGATTTGACAACTGCTCTGAGATGTGCGGTCAGAAGCAACCAAGTACTTATAAATGGATTCAACAACATCACAGAAGACAAGGAGCAGCATGAACAGGCAGAAGAGGAAACTGCAACTAGCGCCTGCCTGCTCAGCGCGAACACCCAAAAGAACAGGAACCAGTTCAGAAGGAGATGAAGGATCCATCAAAGATGTGCACATGGTCACCAAGCACAGCAAATAAATGTGAGAAAAATGTGACTCAGAGCCAGAGTGCAGGCTGGGGGCTCAGCAGCACAGTATTTGTTGGCATTTCTGAGAGCTTAGGGCTTAGTATACAATATTCTAGAGTCAACAACTCACAGCAAGATCCCCACTCACTGCTGTTAGGATAGATACTATGGAGATCCCCAATAGGAAACAGTAAGTATTAGTAAAGCTCTGGAGAAATGGGAGGCTCTGGACACAAGTCACAGTAAAATAAAATGTTACAATCCTAACAAAACGCAGCACTGCCCATCCTTGAAAGATTGGAAATGATAGAGCCAGTGGCCTACACCTGTAATCCTATCCACTCAGGAGGCTGAAGACTGTTGGAGCTCCCATTTCAAGACTATCTTAGGCAACAAGAAAGACCTGTATGAAAGGAAAAACAATGAAAGAATAGAGAAGCTGGCATGGTAGCACACATTCTTGATCCCAGACCTCAGAAGGCAAAGGGTCAAGCAGATCTCTATGCATTCAAGGTCAGCCTGGTCTATATAGCAAATCCCAGGCCAGGAAAAGCCACAGAGTATAGGAGTATTTTCATTCACAACATGGCTGCTCTGGTAACAGATAACATCCAAAGACCTTCTAAGCTCTGAGTAATCTGGCTAGAATAAAGGCATGCCTTTAATCACAAGAGACAGAGGCAAGCAGATCTCTGAGTTCAAGGCCAGCCTGGTAGAGAACAAGTTTCAGGTAAAGTAAAGCTTAGGTCCAGGGATGGAAGTATATACCTTCAACCCCAGCACTCATGAGACACAGGCGTGCAGAAATCTGAGTTCTAGTCCTTACTGTTCAGGCAGTTTGGTTGAGTCAGTGAGTTGAAAGGCAGTGGAGTGGAGTAGAGTTTATCATGGTTCAGTTCATGGAATTCAGAGGCAGTTTTACCCGGAGAGTTTTACAGAGAGAGTTTGAAGAGAGAACGAGCTAGACACAGGTGAAGAATGAACTAGCCAGAGAATGAGAAGGAACTAGAATATTAGAACATATTCCCAAAGTTAGTGATAAACATGCTTGCGTTGCCAAAATAAACTAATTCAGGACAAATTAAAATATACAAATGCATGTTTACTGGGAGCAGCTCACTGATCTTGGTATGAGCAGAGAGAGAGAGAGAAAGAAAAAGGAGAAGAAATGCAGAAAAAGAGAGAGAAGAAACACAGAAAGAAGGAAGGGGGGGGGACCAAAACATCTGGATTATATAATGAAAAGCCTCTGGGGAAAGGGAAGTCCCACCCCTGGCTGGGAGTTCAGGGTAGAGGGTGGGGTATGCCAGCCACATCCTGCAGCAGGTAGAGAGTGAGGGATGCTGGGAGAACCTGGAGGCCAGGTCCACATTGGTTGGAAGGCACCTCAGGTATACAACAGTATGGGGCCAAGCAGAGCAACTCAGTCAGAGGCTAAGAGAGAAGCCAGTTGAATCAGTCAGCTTGGAGAGGAGTTTGAGCCAGGACAGCTGAGTTGAACCAGCCAGCAAGAGTTGAGAAAGAGCTAGAAAGGGTGAGCTTATTCAAGAGTAAGTCTCAGAGGCTGAAAACATTCTATGCCTAGATAAGATTGTATGGAGGATAGAAGCTTCCAGGACTAGGCCTAGGTTAGCAGACAGAGTTAGTTAAGCCTCTAAGACCACAATTAAATCAGACAAATAAAAGTTACTTTAACAACAGAGTAAAAACAAACAAATAAAATAATCATATGATCCAGTGATTAAATTCCTGGATGTAGACACAAAAGAACTGAAACCAGGGTCTGGAGTGTACATGTGCATACCTGTGTTCATAGTAGGAACCAAAAGGTAGAAGCATCAACAGATAGATAAACAAAATGTGGAACAGACATATGATGGAAACTTTTCAGCCTTAAAAAGGAAGGAAATGCTGAGCCATGCCACATAGATGAACCCTAAAGGATATTATCCTAGGTAAAATAAGACAGTCACAAAAAGATAAATGCTGCACATTTCCACATCAGTAGTCAAATTTCTAGATATGCCATGTAGAATGAGGGCTGGCAAGGGCTTGGGCAAAGGAAATGGGGAGTTGTTTAACTGGTGTAGAATCTGAGTTTTACAGGAGATGAAGCTGTAGAGCAGTGGTTCTCAACATGTGGGCTGCTGCCCCCTTAGGGGTCAACCAATCCTTTCACAGGGGTCACCTAAGACCATTGGGAAGCACAGGCATTTACACTACAAATCATGACAGTAGCAAAATTACATAGAAGTAGCAATAAAGTAATTTTATGGTTGGGGTCACAGCGTTAAAAAGGGTGAGAAGCTCTGCTCTCGAAGCTGTGTGTGCAGCAATGTGAGTGTGTACTGGATGGCCAAAGGGGTGCAGCAATGCGAGTGCACAATGGCTGGTCAAGGGTGTGTGAGAGAGAGACGCAGAGGTTCCTGTGTTCAGAGGTCACTTGGGGAACCAGGAATGGCAAACACACAAGGTTGTCTCTTCAAAGGGAGGGGTGCATATAACCTGCCATCTGCCCAGAAGCCTGGTTGAGAGTCTGGTGACCTTGGCACTGTCTGTGTGGCTGAGACCACATCAGCTCCTCCCCAGACCCTTACCATGGGCTTGTCAATTTACAGAACCTATCTTTATGGAAAATGTCACATGTACTCTACAAAGAGTTGCAATATAGTCACATCTTAAACTTCACTGTGCACAAAGACTGAGTTAATTACTACCAGGAAGCTTTCTTCACTAAATTGTGCTATGTTTAAATATGCCTAAAATAAACTACTTGGGAGTAGTTAGCATCAACACCAGCTATTAAGCCGTGATGAACCGAACAACCTTCTTGCCTCCCACAGATCCTTACTCTGCTGGCCTTGGCGGGTGCAGAGATCCCCACAGATATGCAGCACTGTGAATGTGCCCTAGCTGGCCAAGGGTTTGCTCAATAAAGGTGATCACTGCAACAGAGAAGTTCAAGATCAAGCTGGACAACCCAGCAAGGAGAAAAAACAAAAACAACAATTGTTGTTTTCTGGGGCTAAGAACATGCTCAGTGGCAGAGTGTCAGCCTACCATGTTCAAAGCTGTACGTTCCATTGCCAAAAAAAACTACAATGGCAACAATAAAGCATTTGATGAAATAGGAAGGAAATTCAGTCATCCTGAGTTAGCTGAGGCTGAATTTGATTGGTTTTTCTAACAAGCACCTGAGGCTCACTGTTGCAGGATGGCCTCCCACTGGGCTGGCCTGCGGCTATGTCTATGTACTGGGGACGGTCTCAGTTTAGCTCATCAATATGAGAATACGTACCCCTGCTGGCAGCCCCACTCCCTAGGCAGAGGGCCCTCAACTATGACAATGGGAAGTGAGTGGAGCATGTGCCATAAGCAAGTAAGCACGCACACACTCATTCCACTCTCTGCTCTTAACTGTGACTCACTGCTTGGAGACCCAGCTTTAACTTCTCCACTATGTGGGACTGTAACCTGGAAATATAAACTGAAATAAACCCCCTCAAGTTGATTTTTTTATCAGGGTATCTTATCACAGTAACAGAAATGAAACAAGAATAGGCCAGATAATTTACCAGAACGTCAGATGAGAGAAAAATAGTCAAGTGGATAAGAATAAGCAAAGACAGTTAGCATCAGTGGTACCATCTATACACTGACAGCAACTTCAAGTTATGGGCAATAACTCTGGACTTTGTACACCCTAAAGATCACAGAACTGTATTTATCACTTAAAGCTGCTAACATCTATAACTCACCCCATCAAATGCTCAAACTTTGCTGGAATTTTACTGGATCTAAGAATGTTATTTGAACCATAAATTCATAAGTCCACTTCACAAACATTGAGATTGGTTTGATATATCTATATACACACACATACATACACATATGTATGTTACACACTATATTATTAATATGCCTCAACCAAAGCTACATTTGTCTCTTTTAAGCCTCAGACTCACCTCATGTTGATATGGAAGGAATTATTCTTGTTTACTTCAAAGCCTCCAGACCAAATGCAGTTGGGAACGTCCATCAGCCTGACACACAACAGCTGGTCATAGTCATTGCGTGGCCAGTGGAACACCACACTGGATCCAGGCAAGGTGGAGATGTAGCCGTTGGGATTGGCTGTTCCCTAAAACACAGGGGTTATGGGCTTTAGTGAGTCTACGCGATCCCTGGACAAGTCACTTGCAGTTCTAGATGAGTCCCTGCTCTGAGCCTTATCCTACACAGGAGCTGTTGGATCACTCACAACACCAAACACAGAGTCTTGATGAGAAGCAGGCCTCGACAGTAAACTCCATGTTACTGAACAAGCTCTGGCTATTCTTCACAGCAATCTGCTTACCTGTCCCCGGGCAAATTCCCTTTGTGCAAATGCAAGCTTGTGAGATGATTTATTATCTAACAGGTAACGGGGTGCGAAGATGACCATACAAGTATCAATATAGCGACCGCGGCCTTTCTTGACATCAATACCTACAAATGACAAGAACCATTTAATTGATATATCATGACCGAAAATTCTTGGTTTTACAGAAATAACATATAGCCCATATAATTCCTTAGTTACTCTGGCTGAGCAAACAGCTACATCATCTGGAGAGGGTATGAAGCCTTTCAAGACTGGAATGGAAATATCAGTTGCTCACAATGTATTATTCCTTATTCCCATGTAGGCTTTAGAAAGTCTGGGGAGGAGGGGCAGGCCTGCTGGAGAAATGGTTCAATGGCCAAAAGTGCTTGCCACCAAGTCTGACAACATGAGTTTGATCCCCAGAACCCACACTGTAGAAGAGGAGAACAAACAACTTGTCCTCTGTGCAAGCACCATAAATACACATGTATACACAGAACAAATAAATAAATGTTTAAAACGTCTCAGGGGCAGTGCCAATACCCCTTTACTTCCTAGTCTCTTTACCCTGTATACACTACTATAACAGCAGCTAAGACATACAAGTGTGTGGTCACGCGTAGCTTAGCCTTCTGTTTATGAATCTGAGCACTCAGACAGCTCCATGTGCTACAATGATGCTTACACTTGGGATACAAACTTCCCTCTCCAGAGAACCTGCCTTTGTCAGACTACTTAGGTAGATTCTGTGCTGACCTACTCAACTGAGCACTCTCTAGTTACAATTTTCCCTAGTAATCCTCGTCCACTGTCCACACACAGTGCTAAGACCTCCTTACTCATTAAAAATAGGGCTTCCCTACTTACTACAAACTGATGCAAATATGCATGTAAAAACACTAAGTGAGAAAGAAAGCTCAAACAAGTTTCACGTAAAGAAAAATGAAGTCACAGTGAGTCACCTTGTAACACCCGATGACAATTTTTAAAAAATCCAACACTCAGTGGGATGACTCACTCATTCACCATAGCAGTAAATACAGGAAATAAATCCAAAGCTTTGTGCTGAGCTCTGGCTATACAATGATTTAAAATATTTATCTCCAAAGTAATAAAAGTAACAATCCTGATACTTACTGACTCCTTCATACATGCCAGGCCCTCTCTGTGGCTGTACACTTAATTCTTTTAACAACCCTCTGGAATAAGGGTGTTAGCCAATCACTTCCATGTACAGCTGAGGAACCTGAGGAATGGGAAGTGGAGTCACCTGTTCTAGGTCACTGCAGCTGTAGACTGGGGGTGCCTGCAAGGCTGGTGATTCAGTGCAGGCACGGACTTGAGAGCCAGCACCCATCCCCGTTACAGGTACCACAACCTACTGGCTCCTTCATGTGCTTGCTCTGGCTTGAAAAGTAAGCTGGTTTCAAGAGACTGGGAAGTCTCTAAAGAGTGTCTCTGGAAGGCTTACCTAAGAAATTCCACACAGCTCTAGGGTGCCAGCCACACACCCCACTTTTCCTCTGGGACAAGAAGAAAAGCTTTAGTTGCCAGAAATCAACAGCCTTAGAACCAGCGGATCTTAGCTAATAGGAAGGCTACTTCAAAAGCTGAGCTTAATTTGCAAGTACAAAGAGTCGCCCAGAGTAGCAGACACCCTATTTTTGGAAAGAGGTGGGCTTTGTGTTTCCCCATCCATCCTAGTTTACCCTGGCAGACCCCCAATAAATCGAGCTGAGATCAAAATCCACACAAATCCTTCGTTTTCAAGGTGCATGTCCCAGCCTGTCTGCTTGGGCTGGAGCTATAAACATTCTGGAGAGGAAGCTGTAGGCGCTAGGAGAGCACACAGACTGCCTTGACAAGGCGTGCACAACTCTCACAAGCCTGAGCACTTTAAGATCCTGTCTTGGTCCATCCTTCTGCCCCTTCACTCAGAAGGACAGAACTCGGATGACAGGCCTATGAGGAACACTCTCCTTGAACACATGCTAACAGACACTGCAGGGTTACATGAGCATTCACAGTTACACAGGCACGCACATTCACACATGCTCCAATTTCTTATCTGCCACAACACCGCGGCTCTCAGAGAGAGCTGTGTTACAAGGAGTAACTTTCACTCCTCTCCCTCCGCAAATCTGTCTTGAGTATAGCTTCCAGCCAACCTGGGGAGCTTGCTTTGAAAAACAAATTAAGGGCAAGACAGCCAGCAGAAAGCCAGCCCAGCATGAGACAGCCTTTGCCAACATAAGGGGTGGAGCAGACAAATGTGGGAAGAATGCTCTCTTAGGCTCCGATAAAGCTGGCTTCTTTTAAAACTCTTTATGTCCACTGGAAGGAGGCAGCTTGAATGGGAGCATGATACAAATCCAGGTTAAATAATCTAAAAAGAAAACTACCCCGGGACACTTCTTTTAAGAAATCATAAAGTAGGACAGCTGAGATGACTCAGCAGCTGAAGGTGCTTGCCTCCAAGACTGACAACCTGAGTTCAATCCCCAGGACCCACAGGATAGGAGGAAAGAACCAATTTTTGAAAACTGTCTTCTACGTGCATGTGTCTGTGTACAACACACATACACACACACACACACACACACATACACACACACACACACCAAACAAATGATTTTAAAATTAAAAACAAAAACAAACAAAAAAAAACCCCTTAAGCTTAAACCACCCTATTCTGTAGGATTCAGGGTAAACTGGACCATGGTTCTTCCTCCTACATGACTGTTCTGGCCTCAGTGGGCACTACACACACATGTGAAAGGCATGTGAAACACCCATATAAATAAAATAATCTTTAAAAAGTTGAATGCAATGAAAAGCTGCTGCCTCCCTTGGTCACCGCTCAGAAACAAGTGCTCAATGGCTGCATGAGGCTGTACTGTGCTGGGCTGTGTAGGCAAGAACACTTAGGGCACTACAGAAAGCTCTACAGGAGCAGGCCAATCTAGGCTTCAAATGGCTGTAAAGGGCCTAGAAATGACAGACAAGGACACACTGCTAAAAAAAATTAAGCCTGGGGAATACTTAAATCCAGCTGACCACGAGCCTTCAAGAAACCTTCCATGTGTCCTCAGGTGGCTCTGAGGGACATGGGTACAGAGTACTCTTTACCACACCCATGAAGACAAGCGAGTTGGGGACCTTCTGACGATGACACCCCTGGGTACATTTTATCGTATTTTCCACCTCAACTTCACACACCACCGTCCCTCCACTTCTGGACTTTCCTGCTTCTCTACCTCCTTTCCACATCTGGACTGTCACTCAAGCTCTGCACTTCAGTCTCAGGTGAACACTTCATACCTGCTCAGGGTTTCTAAGTTTGAATTAATGTGTGGGAACACTAGTAAAATGAAAGTGTTTCTATCATTCCTCTGAAGGAAAAAAAAAAGATATTTCAGAGACCTAGTATTCAGAGAAAAGATATACGACCACAATCAGATCAGAAGACCTGCACTTGCCCTGCCAACACGCACAGCTGGTTTACTCAAGCAGGCCTGGGGTCTTTGGCCAATGGTCCCAATCCCCTTCGTCCCCAAACATAACCCACCAATGTTGTAGATGAGCCCTGGGCGGTTTCCTTGCTGGATGACTTTCAAAGCGCGGACGCCACTGCCACCATCCAGGGAGAAGCCCTGACACCAGCCCGGCATGCCTTCTGGATGAATCCCTCTTCCAATCCTCATGGTGCAGCTGTGGCAGGCAGAAAAGCAGACATGTTCACACCCATCCACAACTGATGCTGAGTAAGGACACACTGCGGCTGCCACCGCTTAGATCTCTCACACTGACTCTCAACCTCCTCCTGGGAGCCCCAAGCACAGCGAGACAGTTAACTGCAGAGGTAGCCACCGCACAGCAGTGTTTGAGGACTGAGAACTGCAGCTGAGCACTTTGGGAGAAAACACTAGTACTCTCCCATAAGCCCACCACATGCTACAATCTCTTTCTCCAAAATTCAAATAATTTTAGAAAACCCTGTAAAGCGAGGCGGCTGGGGGGGGGGGTCCTTTCTAAGAACCAGTATGATCACTCTGGTAGAGCACTGATGAGGTGGCTGGGGTCTCATCAGGAACCTGGAAACAAGTCCAGAATGTATGTTCTAACTCTGCCACAAACAACTGGCCTTGGGCAGGTAATTCCTTCTCTGTGCCTCAGTTTCTTCAACTTAAGATTTAGTAGTAGCTCCTGCCCTCCCTAAACCCTGGAGGCTGAGCAGAATGCAATGAGATATGCGCTTTAGGAAGTCACATGTCCGGTGTGTCTCCTCCAACAGCCAGAACTCTGACTAACAGTAAGCCTTCTCTAGACTCAGATTGGCTGTGCCATCACATCTGCGTCCACTGGAGTGCACCAGGGACCGTCCTATGAGGCTTCAGCAGCGCCCTACAGATAATGGTGAGATATAGGCCACACCCATTTATCTTTAGATTGGGGCTGTAAGCTCCTGAGGAAAACAGGTACCTTAAAAAGACACTTCACTTAACCTCACAAGTGCTGTTCTCCATCCCCAGACTTCCATGAATTTTAAGATGGTGCAACAGCACATATGGAATTTCAAAACCTCCTACAAACAGTCTCAGCTAGATTCATGGGCTGAAGACTTCAACAAGGACAGCCTGTCTCTGCCCTAACGGCACTCCTCTCCAGGGCTCAAAGCTAAAAGCAGATGACAGGAAGAAAGGGGGATGCCCTGTTTCTCTTCCCTGGCACAGTTACAAATAAGAGCCCTACTTCAATAAACTTGCCTTTCACTGCAAACTCACAAATGGTTTATTCTCAGTATCAAATAACATTTAACTTAGGTTAAAAACAAGATCTCATTAAGTCAGGGCTCCACTGCTGCCAAGTCAGGCCTATGGCCTACAGGACAGTATTACACAGGTATCTTCTGGCCTTGCTGATTTCCCAACCCCACCTTACCCTACCCTACCCCACCCCCACTTGCTCACTGTCAATCCTATACGATCTCATATGTAGCCACACTCACAGGTTTGGCTGCTCTTTGTCAGCATAGCAGAACAGGAGAGGGCTCAGGCTCCGGGCCAACTCATGCTCTTCAAACTGGCCTGCAGCATCTGTCTTTGCATTGTCCTGTCTGAAGATCAGTGGTAACCCTTTAGGAAGGAGGGAAAAGTTTATATCGTTCCCACCCAGTCTACCCATGAAAAACGCAAACAGCAAGATGGGGGAAACCACTTTGGGGGAACAGTGGGAGGGGGTCTATCAGTGGGCTTACCCCACCGTCTGAAGAACACCTAATGGGCAGCCTGACTATGGTCAGACATAGCACGGCAGACTGAGCAGCTCAGACAACTGCAGTACTCTGTCTACAATGGTTCCAGTTAGTCAGCGCAGCAGCAGCATCCAAATTTCCACGTCAAAAGTCTACTTGAGTGGTATCCATGAGTACCTGTCTTGTTGATTAGCCAATATGGTGCAGAGATGAAGATCTTTAAGGATCCTTCTGCTCGACATGCGATGCGGATGGTAAGATTAAGCTGCCGCCGATTGACGTCATAGAGGCGCATTCTGACCATGTAGTTCTGGGTCCCAGGTGGAATGAGCAATTCTTTACAGAGTGGAAAGTTTTCCAGTGACACCCCTAAAGATACAAGACATTAATTTTTCTGGACTTAAATTTGTCAAAAGTACCCTATAACAACAACAATTTGCAGTCCTTTTACAGAAATCAGTATGGATCTTTGTGGTGGAAACCTCAAGGCCACTTTCACGTTTGACAGGAACAAATATGAACAGCCCAGGAGTCACAGCAGGAAGTCTACAGCATAATGAATATGTTTGGTTTCCTTTGTTTTGTTTTGTTTTGTTTTCTGAGACAGAGTTTCTCTCTGTGTGGCTGTCGTGGATCTTACTCTGTAGACCAGACTGGCCTCAAACTCTGAGATCTTCCTGCCTCTTGCCTCCAAGTGCTGAGGTTAAAAGGTATGTGTCATTATGTGCAATGATGAAGACATGCTTCATCACTAAAATTTACTGTTCTAATCCTACAGTTCCTTGGAGGCCCCAATAAAGTTCTGGCTGGCTATTCTCTACCCTGACCTTTACAAAGGAAAGTTACTTGATGCAATAAATATTTCAGCCTCCATCTCTGAATCAATAAAAGGGATCAAATATGTGCTGCTGTAAGCATTCGATGAGGGCAAAAGTAAAGAGCCTGCCTTCCGCCTGAAGGACTGAGTGCATGCAAGCACTGGCCTCTCCCCATTGTACAGCTAAGACTTTGCACGGTGTGAAAAGCTGAACCACTCCCTATACGCACACACAAGAAAAAGGGTTCTGCTGGCTGCTGCCTGGCCACTTCCTTGGCTCTGATTTCACTCGCTGAGATATTGCATGCAACTTGATTTCTCCAAGGGGCTCCGAAAGCTTACTCCCTGGTATTTTTCCTAGGATTACTACAAATGATGCTAAGGAAGCCTTACCCAGTTCAATGTTTTGGGACGTATCAGCTGTGGGAAGGGCTGCCTCTTTGCCAGGTTTCAGGGTCCCATTAATCGGCATTCCTTTCACATAGAAGTCAAGTTCACACGGCAGCAAGTTGCAGATGACTACTGTTGGTAGGAGATATATGGTATGCCCAGGCTGTCTGAAAATCTGTTTTGCACTGTCAGAAAATATGTTTGAGGGCATGTAATCAGGATAGTTCTCTTTCTTTATGGCCACACAAAACCTGTAAAGACAAACCATATGAAAACCATCAGCCTGAAGAACTGGAATTTGTTTCTCCTGAGCTAACAAAAAAAAAGGTTCACGTCAGTCAGATAGCTGCAACCTTTGATGGACACATACCTACTGAGATGTATCACATGGTAATATGTATAGGTTTTAAAGACTGGGGTTTAATGGGTGTCGGCCATTACATGCTCCTGTGTAACCATTACTCAAAACAAGTTAAAGACTACTTCACCCCCAAAGAGCCTTCCCTAACTTTTCAACTGGTATGTTCTCCCAGTCATTCAAGCAACCTCTTTCATCAGACATGTCTGCTCATGAGCAACATACAAGTGGGGTCACTTGGTATATACTACTCTGTGTTGGGCTTTTTTCTTGTTCAACAAAATTCATGTATGTTGTCGTACACATGCTGATCTAGTTTCACTCTCTTGCTGTATAAGACACCATGACCAAAGCACTTTAGAGAAGAAAAGAGCTTTACCTGGCTTACCCTTCCGGGTCACAATACAACATTAAGAGAGGTCAGGACAGGAAGTCAAGCAGGAAGGCAAAGGCAGAAACCATGGAGGAGTACTTCTGGATTGCTCACTGTGGCTCATGATTACCTAGCTTTCTTAGACAGCCCAGTACTGCCTAACTGCCTAGGGGTGGTGCCACGTATCGTGGGCTGGGCCCTCATCAGTTAATAATTAAGACAATCCCCCACAGACATGCCCACAAGCCAATATGACCTAGGTAATTTCTCAATTCAAACTTTCCACTAAGATGACTCCAAGCTATACTGAGTTAACAATTAAGGAAGAGAGAAAAATAACAGTAAAGATGTTTGAAAAAGTCATTGGGAATACTAGTTGGTTTACTTAAAACTACACATATTGTGTGCATATATGTGTGTGTGTGCATGTGATTTAAATGAAGTTATGCTACTAGGGGTGACAATGCTTCCTCCAAGAATCATAGTCTATTTAACAACAACAACAAAAACCCAGTGCTAGGCTTGGAAAACCTCCTTCGAGTTATTTCATGGGAGTCCAAGAAATGACCTAGAAACTACCTCCATGAGGACTGGATCTCCTAGTACCTGAAGAAACTATGCAAGCTGCCAAGGGAGAAAAGTAATCAGTAGTTCTATCCAGCTGTAAAGCTACAAACCATAATATGACCAAAATGTCAAGATAGTCCAAAAGGTGTAGTAGTGGCACTTATATCCTAAGGGTAACCAACAACAACCTTTTAATATTAAGGCCTTCTCAATAAGAAAGAACTCATGCTTAAAGAAAACCTGAATCATGATGACACCAAGTGACATGACAGTGTGGATAGGGGAACTGGAAAGAGGCTTCACCTAGATGAAGAGCCATACATAAGCAATGGCTATTGATAAAGGGAGAATCAGTCTTCCTCAGGGTCAAGTCTCCTAATAGGTTATCTAATCCCAAGGAGATCTGTCAATCATAAACACAAATGCATAAAAGCAACATTTCTTCCGTTTTCATCCTTTTCACATCTGTAGGATGGGTAATAATGTCTCATTAGTAGGAAAGTGGTTGGTTAGTTGTCTCCATTTTTCAAAACTAACTATGTAGCCTATGCAGGTTCCAAACTCAAAGTTCTGCTGTATCAACCTCCTGAGTACTAGGATTACAAATCTGAGCTATCACAGCCAGTTTAACATCACTTTTCTTTCTTTTTTTTTTCCCCTGGTCAGTCTTGCATATTATCTAACTTAGGAATCATTTTGAAATCCAATTTTGACATTACTTTGTCCCTTTTTATATTTGTCTTTATTAGGGTGTGTGTGTGTGTGTGTGTACGCACGCGCGCGTTTGGTTTTGGTTTTGGTTTTGGTTCTGGTTCTGGTTCTGGGTGAAACAGGGTCTCAGGCCTGTTTCAAGCAAGCCTCAAGCTCCCAATATAACTGAAAATAGCCTTGAACTCTTTATCCTCCTGCCTCCATGTCCTGACTGCTAAGATTATTGATGTGTGTGGAAGGAATCTCTTGTGTATTATATGGAAGCAACACCTGTCAATTAAAAAACCTAAGTCCTATAGATTAGGTAGGAAATAGGTGAGACTTTCAGCAGGCAAATGGGATTCTGAGGTAGAGCCAGGCATGCAAGATTCAGCGGCAAGCTCTGAGGAGGATAGATTCATGGTACCTGAGCTCAGATAATTGGCCATGTGGTAGAATATAAATTAGAATAATAGGTTATTTTAAGTTATGAGCTAGTCAGAGAAGAGCCTAGCTACAGTGCCTAGGTATTTGTATAATATTTAATGAGTCTCCTGAATTGTTATTTTGGGAAATTAGGGACAAGAGGAAAACTGCCTCCTACAACAGATATGAGTGTCTCTACCTGGCTTTTACTAGCTTTCTTTCATTCTTTTATTAGCTTCTCAAGGCTAACTGGGTAATTTTACATATTTTTATTTCCTCACAGAACATTAAAAACTGTAGCTTTCCCATAGGAAGTGCTTTTGCATTATTCCCCATTTTTTGATATATCTGTATTATTGTTTTGTTGTTGTTGTTCAGTTCAAAATATTTTCTAATTTCCTTTGTAATTTTAGAAGTACATTGTTTGATTCCCAAATATTCAAGAGTTGTCTAGGCATCTTATTGCTGTTGATCTTATCCAATCCTATTATGATCAGGATATATATTCTGTACTACTTCAGTTTTTAAATATTTATTGATCTTAATTTTATGGCCCAAGAGATGGCCTCTCTTGAAGAATGTTCCATACGTACTTGGAAATAATATTCAATCTGGAATTACTGGGCAAAGCATTTCTTGTGCATAGGCCAACTAAAACAAGCTGGTTAATGTAATGCCCAAAATTAACCTTTAAGCCCCACCAGCCCAAGAACCAGGTAACTTTCTGGAATGCTGGAAGTTGTCCTTCTTGGAAAATAACAAAGCCTCATGGGAAAGCACAGTGGCTTACAGCTTGGCCCTTATAAATCCCTGTAGCATGTGGCTCAGGGCCGTTTCAGCTGGGAAATTCTAGGGAATGGTTCTGACCAAAGCCCATCTCTTGGCCAGTATTTAGTATTTAATAAAATTTGCTTTAAAGTTGGCCCATAATAGTGATATTGTTTTTTTCCTCCAATGACTCTCAGGATTAACAGTTGACAGCCTGGCTGAAATCTTTGAGATCTTTATTATTTTCCCAACTGTGATTCCATGCACATTCCTCTATTCCTCTCTTTAGTCTCCCGTTCACAGCTGTAAGGGTGTGCTAGAACACACCATACTATGCTTGTACTTATTTTTTATGTTTAAACTAAACAAATGCCTATTTTCATTATATGAAAAGTAAAAAGGTCTGAATAGGGCTTACAGTCTTGAGTCTCTGAGAGCCTGAAGGCAGCAATCCATATCTCTTCCAACACTGTTCCCAGAAAAATGTTCTCACAGAGGGAAAGACAGGATTAAGAAGTGAGACAATTTTGCCAACATACTCAAGAAAGTCAGCATCAGGTGTGTGGATCTGACTGTAAGATACTTTAAAATTATTCCTTAGAAGAAATCCCAGCCCTAGGATTTGGCTACCCAGTTTAGACACAGGACTTGGGTGGATTTGGTTTTCTTGTTTTCTTCCCTCTCTTTGAGCAGATGCAAACTGACCTTATCTCGTGAAGCTACAGCCTCTGTAGTTGTTCCTCCCCCAAACTTTAACTCAAAAACTTAAAGAAGAAAAACTCAAGAGTTTTAAATAAACACAAAGACTTGCTAAGAGTCTGCAGTGCCCCTGAAGGGAGAAAGACAATGGCCAAGCACCCATCCCAGCAGCACACACACCTGAAGAACCGGCTCTTCTCTGTGTCCATAGAATGGCACTCCCGTTTGCTACTGCTGACCTCTGCAGTCTTCACTACGTTGGTCCAGTGAATGGGAACCTTACAGAAGAACACACCCAGTCCTTTGGGTCGGGCCTGCAGACGCCAAGAAGTGAGGTGTAGAGGCACAGCAAATGAGTCCCCTGGCATGATGGCGGGAAGCACCACAGGCTCTGCCACAGAAATAAAGAATTAGCACTTGCAGGAGACCATCCCTACCCTCATTATCTCAGGACAGAGGCCACAACACTTTGTTCTACACCATTTGAACATACTGTCAGGAGCCGAAGGGCTGTCCAAACGTAGTTCCATTGGTGTCTCCAGTCGATTCTTCACAATGAGGGCTGACCTGACAGTGATTACTTTCCGAGCACTGCCTTCCATTGTGACTGCAAATACCACCCGCACAGGTGGAAGTGAAGAAAACTGTGAAAGAAAGAAAGAAAGAAAGAAAGAAAGAAAGAAAGAAAGAAAGAAAGAAAGAAA
>NW_026592710.1:7969627-8176236 GCF_907164565.1 Psammomys obesus | reverse complement strand
AAAGAAAGAAAGAAAGAAAGAAAGAAAGAAAGAAAGAAAGAAAGAAACAAACTATGGATCTGGAACAACAATGTCAAGAACACTATTGTCACCATAGCTCTTCAGTAAATTATTATCCCCCCCAATAGCAATTTTCAGCTCTAAAGTAAGCAAGCAGGCTATATACTGCTAAACATGAATATAAAGAAAAGGAAGGAAGGAAGGAGGGAGGGAGGGAGGGAGGGAGGAGAAAGAAGGAAGGAAAGGAAGGAAGGAAGGAAGGAAGGAAGGAAGGAAGGAAGGAAGGAAGGAAGGGAAAGAAAGAAGGAAGGAAAGGAAGGAAGGAAGGAAGGAAGGAAGGAAGGAAGGAAGGAAGGAAGGAAAGAAAGAAAGAAAGAAAGAAAGAAGGAAAGAAAGAAGGAAGAAAAGAAAGAAAAAGCCAAGATTGCTGGGCATGGTGGTGTACGCCTTTAATCCCAGCACACAGGAAGCAGAGGCAGGCAAATCTCTGTGAGTTCAAGGCCAGCCTGGGTCTACATAATGAGTTCCAGAACAACCAGAGCCCTATCACAAGATTCTGTCTCAAAACAAAATCAAAGAGCCAGGACTAAAGAGATACCTCAGTAGTTAAGAACACTGGCCATCTTCCAGAGGACCTGGGTTCAATTCCCAGCACCCACATGGCAGCTCACAACTATCCTTAACTCCAGTTCCAGGGGATCTTCCCTCTTTTGGCCTCTCAGGAACATCATATGGCACACTTACAAATATGTTGGCAAACACATAAAATAAAAAATAAAAATATTTTTTTTTAATGATCCAATTCTAAAAACATCTATAAAATAATCTATTTGGACATAACACCACAAAGTATATCTTCAAAGAACCCATCAGGGCTGGCAATAAAGCTCAGTGAGAGAGTGTTTGTGTAGCTTCTGGGATGCCCCAAGTTCAATCCCTAGTTCTACACAGAGAAGATGGGAGGAAGGCTTAGGCCCAGGCCTCGGACAAAGAACTTCAGCTAAAATGGTAGTAATGATCTATTCAATTTTCCAAATGTCCTGTGATTTGGAAAAAAAACAAAAAAAACAAAACAAAACAAAAAAAAAAAAACCTCACCACCAGCCCTAATAAAGAAACTGTAGATAAGACTTGTTTTCAAGTCTCCTGAGGAAATAAAAAACAGTTATCTGAAGCAGTTAAAATTAGAACCACTAAGGTAGGACCTTGCAAGGCACTAACTGATTTCTCTCACATGGCACCTTCCTTCCAAATTAAGAAAGCATTCCTTAAGCACTAACAGTGGGCTGGGCCCTGCCCAGACACAGGAAGACAGAATGATGTCTGCAGAGGTTTAGACCTGTCTGTGGAAAGCACAGAGTGCAGGAGATCCTTGTCTCTTTCAGGGAGGATCCTTAAATGACTTCTTTTTTTTTTCTCAGTATGACTCAATTTACCCTTGAAAACCCATTTACATCAATTTACATGCCAACCAAAAGCTAATATGTGTTTTCAAGAGCTTTAAAATAAACTTCTTTTTTTCCTCATAATCCTCCAGATTCTGCCCCATAATCATAGTTTGGTTTCATTTGTTATGTTTTTCATGTAGTCCGGGTTGACTTTTAAATCAATATGTTAAAAGTCACTGAGGATGACCTGAGCTCCTGACCCCCTGACTCTGCCTCCCAAGTACTAAGGTTACCAGCATGAACAATCTTTATAAAGAGAATGCCAGGTTCAGACACTAAATATAACGGAAGGAAATGGTTGCTATTGGGTTAGAGTTGCTACGTGAGGTTCCTGAATGTTCAATCACATTTAACACACTGTGCAAATACCGTATAGGAACACTGAAGAATGAATTCTGTCTGAGACACGCCACGAAGGTTCTGAAAGCACTATTCTTAGACTCTTCTTTGCCACAGAAACAGATGATAGCACAGCCAAGTGCTCTGTTCTGCCAACTTTATTGTTATTAGAGTGAACTGTGTGAGAATTGGCCTGCTAAGCAATACAACAAAGTGCTTTGCCTCCAAACCAGAGAGCTGGGAAGTCCAACTCAAAACTCAACCATCTTTTCTGGAGTACTTTTTGTTTCCGTTGTTGTTGTTACTATTATTTTTATTTCTGTATGGGTATATGTCTGTGTGAGGGATGCCACACATGAGAGGGTATCCATGGCGGCCAGAAGAAGGAGAAAGATCCCTCAGGGCTGGAGTCACAGGCAGCTATGAGCTGCCTGACACAGTGCTGGGAACTGAACCTAGATTCTCTGAGCCACCTCTCCAGCCCCCTTTCTGTAGTGTTTTTAGGAAGCACTAATCTAGTCACAAATAACCATCAAAGGTCAAGCCTCCATTGGCCCAGCCCCAAAGGACCACACACTGCAGCTTCCAGACCCACCTGAAACTTCAGTGCCTGTGATCCTTAGGCACAGAAATTGGAAAGGAATGCCTAGACCATGCTGTCCATGTCACCTAGACCATGCTGTTCATGTCACCTGGAGATGATGATATTTCTAGGAGTACTCTAACTGTCCTTGTATTTTCCTTGCACAGCCTTTGGACCAAGAATATGAAATATACAACTGAACCAGGAAAAACTGATAGTTCAGCTGAGAAAAAAAGTGGAGCCCTGGAAGCACCATAACCCTCAGGATGTGCACTAATTTAGAGGGACCATTACTACAAAAGCGTAGGAGAAGTATTAGCCACACACTAAAAGCCAGAGTCCTGGCCCACAAGGAAACACACACGTCTGTATGGCCAGAGTGCAGTGCACACACGCAGTGAGCATAATGAGTACAAGAAAACCATACTCACGTAAACCTGCGGATGGATGATGTTTGTTCTGCTGCTTGGGCTACCAATCTGTGAGTCACAAAGTCAGAGCATTAGCACAGACACACAATAACAGGCTCAACTAAATTCAGCGACAATGTAACTGCCTTCAAAGAGTGCCGTCTGAAACTACTTTCAGCTAAGTCTAAAGACAGTATACTATGTGTTGAGCAGCAGGGCGAAAATAACATTGTCTACAATTATCTCATGCATGTGACATTTTTCAGAACCCATCAATTCAATGGGAAAGTATGGGTGGGAAGAGTTGATCTTTTCACTCCCTAACAGGAATTTAGGCAGAAAAATAATCTGGTGAGAGAAAGGGGGGATTGTTTTCTCCCACTGAGGGTAGGTGCGGCACCCGAGAGACAGTGAAAGTAAACACCTGTGAAATGGTGTTCTCCAAAAGTGTCTCTCATGAGAAAAGCAACAGTGTCTCTGCAACTTCAACCTCACCACGGGTCACCTGCCCGATAAAACATGACTATGGCTCAGGAGCATCCCCAGGACACTGCCTCTGCCTGTACCAGCAGCTGGGGAAGCTCCCTGCATCTTTCCACACTACCCCACACCCCCAGGATGATGGGCCAGGGCAGAACTAGGGAGAGGGCACGTGAGTTTTATTTGTGATCAGATAATAAACGTCAATGGCCATCGCTGTTACTCTGTGCTACACAGGACTTGATAGAGCTAAAAGGACCATGGAAGAGCAGTATAACACAAAGATGTATGTACATTATAAAGCTTAATAACACATCAAAGACTGTCAAGATGCTTGATCCTCTACACACCCAGGTCTCACACCCTCAGACTCCACCAAGCCCAGATCATGTGCTGTGTGGTCAGACCTGTGACAGTCACACATACAAACTCTTTCCTTGTCTCTATCCCCTAAACAATACAGCATCAACAACGACTACCACAGCACTTGTGGTGTCAGGTACTATAAGTAGTTAGAGATGACTTCAAGTTTCCTGGAGGATATGCACGAACTGTGCACAAACTCTATGCCATAGGGACTTGAGCACCTAAGACATGGGTGTGGGGCGGGGCAGGTAAAGCCTTGAATCCCATCCCCCATAGACACTGAGGGAAGACTGTACTCAAGTTTCCCAGACTGTGAGCAGCCAAGAAAGATATCTGCCTAATAAAACATGTTACTGCCAAATTTCCACTCTGTTTTCTACTGACGTCAAACCATTACCTGGCTGAGCTGCAGGTGGATTCCTAACACCTATGTCTGAACAAATAATCTGAGCTTCACTATGTGACAGCCTGGCCTGGCAGGGTATGGCGTGATACCACACAGCAGCCACTCACCGTAGAGGAAGAGGAATTTTTGTCTGGTGCTGCGTATCGGAAGAAGGTCCCAACCTTGTCCACAGACACTGGACTCACTTGCTCCCAGCCATTCACTCGGACTTGTAGCTGATGAATGCGCAGGTCATGGGTATGTCTGTCAAGCAGAACAGAAAGGGCCCAGTCTCAAAAAGGGAGGAAATTAGGAGCAGAGACTCCAATCTGATTTATTGTATAATGGCATAAGAGCCAGCTGGCTCATCCTTCTCAGCATTACCTACTGAGAGAAGTCGGGAGGACAGTTTAACTGGCTTTTATGCTGGCAGCAAGTGCTGAGATGTGAAAGGCTTAGGCCAGGGGCATCTGCCCACTTCTCACACAAACCATTAAGTCCTGTATGCTTGCCAGGTCTTTCCCTCAGCTCCTACCTAACCTTCATAAAATAACGATGTCAGTGGAAATCAGTTGAGTGGGATGATCAAAGTATACTAGCCACTGAATCACGTGACCATGCTCTGGGGGATACATAAGCTTTCTCTTTGTGGTTCTTTTGTTGAAATTCTGCTCCTCTCAGGAACACATTCAGTTGCTTGGCTCAGGCCCTACATGACCACAGACAGGCCTAGGAGACACAGCCCTTGGAGTTAGAGTGCAAGTACTCAGCTGAAATTAGAGCAGAAGGCAGTGGGCAGAACAGAAGGAATGGGAGGAAATTGCACGTTTAATTCTATTTTAGATTTTGCCTAATTCAAGCCAGAAGGCTGAAATGGGGAACTAAACTTGAGGCTGACAGGAAGGGAGGAGGGCAGCATGGGGTACAGTGTGCCACAGTGAAGATGCCAAAAAAAGGCATTTATTTTGATGAGTTCAAGCAGCACAGTGGGTTACAGATCATGGAAACTAAGACAGAGATGACACCAGGGTAAAGCCCTCTCTGATGCAAGAGGCAGGGTGTATTCAAAGTCACCATTAACAAGAGCCTCATGAAGGACAGGACACCCTGGAAATCTGTCTGGCATCGACTCAATCCCCACCCCCATAAAACTCCCAGAGACCCAGACCCAGATATTCAAAACCCTCAGCAGTTAGGACTAACCCATGTGTGTGGAAATCAGAATGGGAGGAAGAAGAGCTTTGCTGTGAGCAAGCTTATACATGGGCTCAGGCACGTGAAAACCATGGGACTGAAGCCAATCTCTTCCACATCAGCTTGCCCTGAAATCAGTCCGAGGCTCAAACACTAAGTCTTCATCTATTTACACCTATGACAGCCTTTCCATTTAAAAGCACTTGCAAATAGTGGGATAATGCCTTATTGGACATTCTATTATCTTTCAGGAAACAGACTTAAAGTCTTTTTCCATGTTTGTGCCAAGTCCTCTGGCTGGCTGCTTCAGGAGTGAGTGGGCCAGCAGTACCCCTTGAAGAGTTAACCTTACACTGCTTCAAATGTCTGCCTTACTTTTACTGGCTCTGGTCCTGGGGATATCTGCTTACAGAAAGGTTACAGTGTAAGTGTATTTTAAGATTGAGATCACCAGGCTTTGAGAACCTTTCTAGAAAAGCACGTCACCTCGAACATGACACCCTGGCCAGGATGCAATGGAGCTGAGTGTTAGGATGTATCTAGACTTTGCCCAGATTCTCAAACACATAGTTATCTCCTCACACAATGAGTAACTGGGACTAGAAAGAAACACTTTTCCAAGATGGCATGATATCTATCTATCTATCTATCTATCTATCTATCTATCTATCTATCTATCTAACCATCTTTTTTAAAAATTTTATTTTTTTATTAATTACAGTTTATTCACTTTGTATCCTAGCTGTAGCTCCCTCTCTCATCCCTCCCAATCCCATCCTCTTTTTTTCCTATGCCCTTCCCCCAGTCCACTGATAGGGGAGGTCCTCCTCCCTTCCTTCTGACCCTAGTCTATCAGGTCTCATCAAGACTGGCCGCACTGTCTTCCTCTGTGACTTGGTAAGGCTGCTCCCCACTCAGGGAGAGATGATCAAAGAGCCAGCCACTGAGGTCATGTCAGAGACAGTCCCTGTTCCCCTTACTAAAGAACCCTCTTGGACACTGAGCTGCCATGGGCTACATCTGTGCAGGGGTTCTAGGTTATCTCCATGCATGGTCCTTGGTTGGAGTATCAGTTTCAGAAGACTGCTATGCCCAGATTTTTTGGTTCTGTTGCTCTCTTTGTGGAGCTCCTGTCCCCTCCAGGTCTTTCTATCTCCCCCCTTCTTTCATAAGATTCCCTGCACTCTGCCCAAAGTCTGGTTATGAGTCTCAGCATATGTTTTGATACCCTGCTGAGAAGAGCCTTTCAGAGGCCCTCTGTGGAAGGCTCCTGTCCTGTTCCCTGTGTTCTCCCTCTTCTGATGTCCATCCTGTTTACCTTTCCAAATGAAGATTGAGTGAGCATCTTAACCCAGGATTCTCCTTCTTGACTAGCTTCTTTAGGTCTACAGATTTTAGTATGATTATCCTATATTATATGTCTAATATTCACTTATTAGTGAGTATATACCATGTGTCTTTCTGCTTCTGGGATACCTCACTCAGGATGATATTTTCTAGTTTCCACCATTTGACTGTAAATTTCATTATTTCCTTGTTTTGTTTTTTTTTTTTTTTTTTGCTCAGTAATATTCCACTGTGTAAATGTACCACAATTCCTGTATCCATGTTCCTCAACTGAGGAACATCTGGGTTGTTTCCAGCTTCTGACTATTACAAATAAAGCTGTTATGAACATGGTTGAGCAAAGGTCCTTGTTGTATACTTGATATATGCCCAGGAGTAGTACAGCTGGGTCTTGAGGTAGCACCATTCCTAATTGTCTTAAAAAGCGCCAAATTGGTTTCCAAAGTGGTTGTACAAGTTTATATTCCACCAGCAATGGAGGAGGATTCCCCTTTATTTACATCCTCTAGCATGTGTTGTTACTTGAGTTTTTGATCTTAGCCATTTTGATAGGTGTAAGGTGAAATCTCAGGATGCATTTCCCTGATAGCTAAGGATACTGACATCTATATTATAAGGAGAAACAGTGACTTTCAAAATATCTTTGAAATTCAAACCATAGCTGGGCATAGTGGTATGTGCCTGTAATCCCAGCACTTAGGGAGACAAAGGCAGGTGGATCTCTGTGAGTTTGAGGTTAGCCTGGTCTACAAAGCAAGTCCAGGACAGCCAGGAATACAAAGAGAAACCCTGTCTTGAAAAAAACAAAAATTAAAACAAAAAAAAACATCCAAACATTCAAATCATGAATAAGTGACAGACATTTACACCCACGTCATGTCTTTCACAGAAAAATAAACCGCCATATTTTACCTGTGCCTTAACTTTCCTCTGGCTTCAAATTCGAAGGGAATCTCTTCACCTGTGAGGACTTCTCGCCACTCACTGACGTTGTGGGCATCATCCAGAAATGCTCCATTCCCTTCTGGAACCACCCCGGGACTCCCACTGTGAGACAGTGCAGCCCTGGAACCAAACCAGATGACAGGTTTTCCGTTCTGCTTGCTCTCCCTGCTGTCTCTACAGGAGTTTCAAACCCTTCAAACCACCAAGGAGATCAGCCCTCCTGTAACTGACTGACTGCCCTGACATGAAATAACCTGGTTGTTCTTTGTGACCCCAAGAAGGACCTGGAAGGCCAGTGACAGCAGCTACTTTCACACTCAGTCACAACTTCCTTGGACGGTTAGAAATAGACTGAAGTGATGGTGAGCATTGTAGCACATACTTACAATCTCAGCGGAGGAATGCGATGAGTATAAAGTCAGTCTGTGCTATATGGCAAATTTTAGGCCATACAGCACAATGTTATCTGGGCTACAGAGTGAGGCTTGTTTCAGATAGTGTTTTTTAATGTAAAGAAAGTTCATTTTTGTATGTGTGTGTGGCAAGCATGTATATGTGTGTATTACATCATGCACATATGTGCATGTGGAGAACAGAGGTCAACATCAGGTATCTTCCTTTCACTCTCCCTTAGCATTTGAGACAGGGTCTCCTACTGAATGTGGAGCTCATCAGTTGGCTAACCCGGATGTCCAGTGAGCTCCAGGGACCCTCCTGCCTTCACCTCTTAGTGCTGGGACAGCAGGCACATACTATCATCACCACCTCTTTACAAGGGTGCTGGGGGCCCAAGCTCACATCTGCATGCTTACACATAAGAACTTTACTGACTGGGCTGTCTTCCTGGCCACCACACCAGGCATTAGAGCACCTGTCTCACAAGCACAGGAGTTCGATCACCAGAAGTCGTGTAGGAATGCTGGGTGTGAGCAGGGTGCGGTGGCACAAGCCTGCAATCCCAGCACAGAGAAACCCTGTTTTGAAAAACCAAAAAAAAAAAAAAAAAAAAAAAAAAAAAAAAAAAAAAAAAAAAAAAAGAAAAGAAAAGAAAAAGAAAGCTGAGTGTGGTGGTGCATGCATCCCAGCACTGAGGAGGAGGAGACAGGATCCCTGTAGCTGAGTGGCCGGCGCACCAGGCCTAATCCAGGCCAATGAGAGACCCTTTGTCAAAGGAGGTAGACAACATTCCTAAAAGGATAGCCAAGGCTGCATACACACCCACAAATATGTATGAGCACACACATCCATTCACCCACAGCCACATTCACACACTCTTACACATATGCATGAGCACACACATCCGTTCACCCACAGCCACATACATTCACACACTCTTACACATATGCATGAGCACACACATCTGTTCACCCACAGCCACATAGATTCACACACTCTTACACATATGCATGAGCACACACATCCATTCACCCACAGCCACATTCACACACTCTTACACATATGCATGAGCACACACATCCGTTCACCCACAGCCACATTCATGCACACAGTCACACACATGCATCAAAAAGAAAAAAGGAGAGAGAGAACCCTGAAAGCTGTCAATACCCAGCTACCTACTCCAGCACTGAGTCTGGATAACATAAACCAAGGCAGGACTTTCTAAGGGAACATGCTGGTGACCATCAAGACTTTAACAGACATGAACTGGTGAACAGCTAAGTCTTGGCTATGGTCTCCTCATGGCTAGTGGAAACAGGAGAATGTAGTTTCAAATCAGCTGACAGTTACCCAGCTCTGCCCTTCATGAAGCTGGAAAGGCCCCTCATGTATTTAGAAAATTAAGCCAACATCTAAGCCGGCAAAGTCATCAGTCAAGGTCTGCATTTAGCTCAATCAAGTTCCCACAGCCCTCCCAACTCCACCCAATGTTATCTGGGCCGAAGTGTGTTTTAGAGACAAAAATAAGTGTTTAGGAGTAGGGAGTGAAGGGCACTTCCAAAGCAGGCTCAGAAGGAAAATGCAAAAACACTTAGTTTTGTGAGCAGCTTCTTTAAAGAATGTGGAGCCTGAGGAGACCTGGAATGACTTTTTTGACCACGAACATAACATATATCAGGTCAACCTGAGGACAGCTCCACTACTGCAACCTCAGGACCCACTTCTTCGTGGTCTTCTGCAGAATCAGAACTTCCACCATCACCCTTAGGATATGAGTTACTGGTTCAGTTATAAGCTCAGGGCCCTGCACAGGGGCCAACCTTGCTGTGCATGGAAGCTGCCGGGGGTTTTAAGTGGCTCCAGAGACAGAACGACAGTTCCTTACCTGGTAGGTGTAGTGGTCAGGGTGGCAAACCACAGCGTGCATCCCGTGTGGTTCCGCAGAGCAAAGGGAACAAATGGCTGCCGGCGCTTGGGGGTTTTCACCTCTGCTGTGGCAAACAAACCAAAAAAGACTTAATGTCACTGTCTGCATGCAGACCCTCCTACACCAGGAGACAGCACCCACAGCTGTCTCCTGTGGGAAGACAGAGGCAAGAGAAAAGGAACTGCAGGCTTGTTGACATGACCAACAGATGCTTCATGGACCTGCTGGCTTCCGTTCTGTGTGATTCTGTGATCTATCTTTCTCTCTGTCTCTGTCTCTCTCTCTCTGTCTCTGTCTCTCTCTCTCTCTCTCTCTCTCTCTCACACACACACATACACACAGAAAGAGAGAGAGGTACACACAGTCCACACAACTCCCATGGGTCTTACTGCTCAGAACTGGGCATCAGGACGTAACATGGTTAAAAATCAAGAAAAAGACTGACATAGGCTACCCCTCTCAAGCGATGGAGTCTCAATACTAACCTTGGGGAAGCCTGCCTTGAGCTACATGATGTACAACAGTAACAAAATGAAAACCCTGTTTTCTCTTCTAGTGCTTTTTTCCCTCTTTCTCTCTCTCACTGGGGAATAGGGTCATGCTATCTGAAAGCTTTTAAATGAAATTTTCATTCTCTCTTATTTTTAGTGGGTACTGTATTGTGTGCATGTGTGTAGCACGTACGCAGAAATTAGAGTTGCTACTGTCTTCCTCTATCTTTCTTCACTTTACCTATTTATTTACTTACTTATTTTTGAGACAGGGTGTCACATGTATCTGAAGGTCACCAGCTGGCCAGCAAACTCAGAGATCTGCCTGTCTCTTCCCACCCTTGTACTAGGATTGCAGACATATTCTACTATGCCCAGCTTTCCATGTGAGTCCCAGGGATCAAACTCAGGTCTTTGTGCTTGCACAGAAGGCACTTTATCAACAGAGCCATCTCCTCCACTGGTTTTACTTTCACACAGGCACTACCCCCCTTACCATGAGGTGGGCACCAAGGAGTCTGCCAAGGCCACATTCCATACAGCTATTTCACAAAACAACCTGACTAGGAACCTGCAGAGAAACAACAGCTACCAGAAAATGATGTAACCACATTCTAGGAAGAGGTGGACTAGCAACACTGAGACCTGTCAGAAGGCACGCCAATGCCCTCAGGACCCTTCTGCAGCCCACTCTGACAAGTAACCACACAAAGTAAGTGGGAGGTGGTGGCAGGAACCACCAAGCACTGACAATTCAGGATAAGAGGCACCTGGCTGAGACGCGCGTAGCACACGGACACTGGTAACCACAGCAGGCCCCAGGGTCCAGCCATCACTTTGTGTTTATCCTAAAAGCACAAAGACAACCTGAAACAAGCCACAACAGCAGTGGGGGCGGGGGGGGAAATCACCACACATCTCAAGGGACAGCAGATGCTAGCAGTGGAGAACACCAGTGAGGCTGAATTCATTTCCCAGAGCCACATGCTTCCACAGACTAGACAAGAAGATATACCATGGCCTGTCCAGCCATCATGATCATCGGCTTTTTAAGAAGCCATCACTTTCCCTGGTGTTTGTATTTTGACAACTTTCCAAATGGGAGGAAGAAGATGACTGCCAAACAGGCAATTTCAGGTTAAGACAAGTTCTCTCTGGATATCAGTAATTCAGCAGAGCTTATGTAACAGCCATCTGCTAAGGCCAGGAACAGTCTAGAGTAGTTCTTAACCTGTGGGTTGTGACCCCCTTGGGGTCAAATATCTGATATCTTGCATATCAGATATTCACATTACAATTCCTAACAGTAGCAAAATTACAGTTATGAAATAGCAATGAAGTAATTTTATGGTTAGGGGTCACAACAACATGAGGAACTGTACTAAAGGTTTACAGTGTTGGGAAGGTTGAGAATCATTCAGCTAGGGGGTGGTCCGGTCCCAAAATGTGTGGAGACACTATTAAGGATAATGTCTACCTGTGACTGGGCCCACTTTTATCCCAGTAGTCTCATTTAGTTCACTTGGTGCTCCCTAAGCAAAACATGAAGCTGTGAGGCTGCGGCAAGAGCCTCCCAAAAGGTAAACAGTGCTCATGTGCTCTGGGAGGAGCCTCTCTCCATAGGAGCAAGGAGAGTGCCTTCATTACAGTAGACAAGGGCCAAGAAGAAAAGGACCAGATGTACCTTCCCATCCCACTGTGAACCAGACTGACAGTTCCCATATGCAAATCATGCTTCGAAAAAACAGGTGCCAGATGGCTCTGACCGCTTTGAAACACAGACTCAAGTATTAGAAATCCATACAAAGAGATCCATGTGTCTACTGCTGGGGGACTAGATAACATGGAAGGCACAGTACAAAGGACCCCAAGTTTCCCGTGCTGTTCAAACCTAGTAACAGAGGCTAAAACACCACAGAGAACACACAAATCTCAACTCCACTGTGTCCTTGCCTTTGGCACAAGACCAGAGAGAAAACTCCCAAATCCATCAAAGAGAACATTATTTCCTGATGACCTCAAAAATCTGCCTCCAGTGAGCGAATCCAATTTCTTCAGGGGTTGAAAGTGCCTCACGCTCCGCACATCCAAGTTCAGCATCAAATGAGGCCAGCTGAGGAAATTCCTATCACTCTGCGTGTCTTTCCCAGAGAAATTGGCCATTCTAAGCAGCGGGAGTTTCATGCTACTTAGCAGCTTGGGCTATCAGAAAGGACATGGTTTGTGGGTCATAATAAAGACATTGAAGCTCCAAGTCTATTCTATGCTGCCCACCAGAGTCTGTCACACTGGCTACATGGAATAGTGCCCAGCTTTGCCTGAACGAGGAAACCATACTGGAAAGCTCAGCAGTGTGAATTCATAATAAGATGGGAGCCCTCTCTCAAAGACCTATACCAGTTGAGCCTCCTAAAAACAAAATCTACAGTGACCTGCCTGTGTTAACACCTAGTTCAGCATTCCCAGTAAAGGAGGCTCATACGCCTTTTGGTTTATCTTTCATTAGCCATGGCTAGCCTGGAACTTGTGATCCTCCTGCCTTAGCCTCCCAAGTGCTGGGATAACAGATGTGAACCCCCAAACCCAGCTCAAATGCCTTTTAAGGTAAGCTATAACAAGATCCATGATGTGGCATTAGTTATCAAAATAAATCAGTTGAATTAACCATGCCCACTAATACAGAGAGAAAATGAAGCTTAGCGGTTCAGCACCGGGTGTTTCTTCCTACTCTCATGCCCCAGTCACTTCTCCAGGAGCATTTTCTTTTCTATCTCCTAAGTACATAAAAGCTTTTTTGTTTGGTTGGTTTTGTTTTTTGTTTGTTTTTTTTGAGACAGGGTTTTCTCTGTGTAGCCTTGGCTGTCCTGGACTTGCTTTGTAGACCACACTGGCCTCGAACTCACAGAGCTCCACCTGCCTCTGCTGGCATTAAAGGCGTGTGCCTCTGTGCCTGGCAGTATATAAATTCTTATGTAAAGAAACTAAAGTTTGTATCAAGCAGTTTGTTGGAAGTACTTTCCTGGCTCTATGACTAATGATTACAGCTCCTATTTCATGGAGTCCCTTGCATGCCGTGAGAATAGGCAAAGCCATGCGGCACTGCCTGCCAAAGGTCAGAGCTCCTCCATCTCCTTCCTTTTCCTTGTAAGAGCCCTCCATACCTTTGGCTTTTCTGTATTGTGTACTGGCAGCTGATCCCATTGTCACTGGGAGGTTAAGGTTAAGGTGAGGCAGCAGTCACGTTTGCTACCACTGCCATGATAAGGTGCTGTTCTGCTCATCCACCGGAGACATTCTTTCAGGTTACTGAAGCAAAGGTTGAAGGTTACTTACAACTGAATACAGCCCCATTCAGCATGATTACCAACACACACATACACACACACACACACACAGAGTCAGTGTACAGGTTGACGTATAAGGCAGCTCTTGAATCAGGAAAACCATGCAAGCCCTCTGGGGCTGTACTGTACCTCGAGCATAGATCTGGTGCTCTAGGTTAGTCAGACTGGCTGTACTCCTAGTTCTAAGGTAGACAAGAGGGAGGCCTGGCAGACAGGAGAGACAAAGTTAGAAGGTAAGAATAGGTGTGGTAAACAAGACTCACCTCCAAAAAGCACAAGTAGGGAAAATTATAAACAGCATGCATCATGCAATTGTGAGAGCATCCTTCCTGACTGCTAAGAACCAGGAATGCATTTGGCAAAGCCAGCATTTCTCTGCACAGCTTTGAAGGTGCAGATGTCTGCATCCTCTCTTTCTAATCAGGCAACAATGAACGTGTTGAATATCCCTTTAAAGAGAACAACATGCCTTTGAGGGAGTTTTAATTTAAACTGTTCTGGATGGGCCCGGAAAAGTCACAGACACTAATTGGTACGGATTTTAGGAGAGAGATGCCATTCCAGCTGGGTAAGAGTCAGCCTGGCCTCCAGCTTCCAACAGTCCTTTTGCAGGGTTCATAGTGCTAAATTCTAAACCCATTATAAGCATCATAAAAACACATGATTTTTTTTCATAGACTAATCAATGGAGTAATACCACAGAGGTTTACTGTAGAATCAGCCCTTACTGCAAGGCCCACCACCAAGGCAATACAAGCTAATATGCTCTCTTCCCTGATAACAATACAGTGAAATAGCAGAGGGTCCACGGTTTCTTAAGCTGGGCTGTAAGGGCTAATCCTACAGCTATCCTCAATAAAAAGCCTAACTTTTGGGATAAACATGGCTAAAAATCTCAAATGAGATTTGAGTAGCTCAACACGGTTGAAAGCTACTAACTTGAAAGCCAATGCTACATATACTGTGGGAGGCGTCTTAGAAGGCTACCAGGAATTCTCAATAAAAAGATGTTTCCTGTTTAGGTATATCAGCTTCAGGTGGCTAAAATAGTATATCACATCAGCCTCACTAACTATAAAATTAAAGCTTTAATATAGACAGCGATTTATTAACAACAGAGAGAGGAGAAAGTGTAAGGAAAAAAAAAAAGGCCCAGCCTTTTTTCCAGTGCATTGGGCCTCCCTAGAGCCGGTCCCCAGCACAAAGCTATCTTCAGAACCACATGCTCTTGGACATCCTACAAAGATTACTTAAGAGTGTTCTGGACAGGTGAGGTTACTTTTGTGCCACACAAACTGAGGAGGGTTAGGGAGCTGAAGATGTGGGTCAGCTCTGGCTCCTTGGACTCAGTAGTCAAGAGCCTGAGAACACAGCACAAGCGCAGCCAAGCGGCTTTGTCTTTCCTTCTAGAAGCAGGAGGCAGTATGCTCACACAGCCAAGGAGGGGCAACAGCACAAATGCTTCCTAGCTAAGAAAGCCCATCTTCCTGGGACTGTTTGCAGACCAGATGGAATATTTAAGTATTCATGAGCTATGAGAAGTCCCGCTATGACTCCCCAAAGAAACTGTACTGAAAGAGTTGAGGCTGAGCTGAATTTGGATGACAACGGCTTGTGGAACAACCAGGACCCATGGTGTCTGTCACCATCTCCCCAGCTCTGAGGCAAACAGAGCTCCATGCTGAGGCATTCATCAGGACAGAAAACATCAACCACAGAGAAACACTGACTCCTTCCACAAGAGGCCCTATTCAATTCCTTTATGCTCTTTGAACAATTCAGGTCCCCCCTTTTAAAAACGTTTTTCCACTTGGGATCTTGCCTTCCCTCTTTCCAAGAATACATACAAACCCTCTAGCACTAGCTCTAGATGTTTTTATAACCCAGTTTTTTTAAAATCCTGTCAACTGAAAAACCAATTGTTTTCGCCCAAGTAAAAATAAAGCAATCAACAGCGAGTCATGACACACTCTCCAGCACACCAGCTCATCTTCAGTGTCGGCAGAAATCAAGAGTAACGTTTTGCAGATGCCTTCTCCCCCATGTCGATGGAATCAGAGCCTGCATTAACGGTTCAGTAGTTTGAGCCAGAAAACTGTCTTTTACAAGACTAAACCAAACAACAGAGGCCTGTCAGAACTTCCTATGGCATTCTCCACACAGAATGAGCATTCTGTCTGCAGCTCTCAGTGAAGCACTGCTCTGCAGATTAACACTTGTCCCCGAAGACATGTGCAGCTAAGACTCTTACTTTGTCCAAAGCATGGCGGATCCACAGAGGAGCCCATCCAGTCTTCTGACTTGGTTGACTCTGGTTCCTTGTCTTCTTTACAGTAATCCGCCAACCAGGACTCCTTGGTACTTACATACTGATCTAGAAAGAATTCCGTAAAGACATTAAGAAGGGAGATAGGAAAAGGTAAAAGATTCATGTCAAATAATTTCAATTCTTTTGAAAGCCTCATGTAGGAGGCTTTTACTGTATGCCTCCTACATGCTGGACCTATGCAAGATGCTGAAAAGACTAGACCCTAGAGACTGCAATTCTACATGGAAGAGATTAAAGCAATCAGAAGAACTACCTCCACGAAGCCTCCCATGAGGTGAAAGGCTAAAGCAAAGACAGAAATAACATATTAGGGGGCAGAGAAGGGCACATTTACTCTGCTTTGGCAAAAGTGGGTGGTGATAGGATGTATACCAAAGTCCAAGGAAGTCTTCTGAGAGGTAGAGACCTTTGTTCTGCTTCTTAAAAAAGTGAACAGAGATTCAATGAGACTGAGGACAGAGTGGCATCCTAGGGAAAGGGACAAGCAGGTGCAAAGACTCAAAGACATTAAAGTACACGGCACATGGGCAAACGCTGACTGTAATGCTGTCGCTCCAGTGCACATTCTGCAGAAAGGACACAGTGGAGAAATCCAGACTCTAGGAACGTACATGTCAGGGCCACCAAAGAAACTTTAAGAATGCCTGTCATTGGCTTGGCAATTCTTTAAGCAAGCCATTTTCAGAGTGAGGTCGGTGTGACAATCTACAGGGACTAGCACAGAGAACTAACTTATTCTGCTCAAGTCATACCTGAGAGAACCACTCTGAAATTGGGCATTGTGGCATATACCTGTAATTCCAGCCACTTTTGCAGAAGTGTGACTTTGAGACTAGCCTGGGCTATATATCAAAACCTTGTTTCAGAAACAAACAAAAACCCCTCTGTCACTAACATAAACGAATCTACCCTCGCCTTTAGGATATTTAGTGAACCTCACTGGCAAGCATTATGAGGAGAAAGTTCACCCAGACCCTTTATGGTCCCTAAAAAGCCTCAGCTCTTGCTTGGCCACTGAGAGCATTAACTTAGGGTCCCTGCACTAGGGCTCACTAGGAAAGCAGCCATGATGACTAAGTGATACCAGGCACAGGGCCAAGCATTTGCCCACCTGGCATCCTTGTCTGCAGGCTAGGGACTCATGGTACAGAGAAGATGCTAGCCTAAAACAGGCAGCTTTCCACTCACCAATCAATACAGAAGTGATGTTGATATCCAGGCGGGGTTTGGCCTTGGCCTCCAGCTTCAGTCGAGGAGGATGGAGACGACTAGCTGCCTGTTGTTGCCAGGATACAGAGCACGGCCATGGCTCAATAAATGGCTCCCAGCCTAAAAGAATGCAGGAAATAAAACATCTGTTCGGCAGATACCGATGGTTTATAGGGAACAGTGTTCCTGAATGCTTAGCAAGGACAGACTACAGTTTAATGGCTCCGACTCAGTCTCACAATGAAAGCACCACCTTTTGCTACGAGTCATCCTACAGATGCCTGCTGTCCGGGGAACATGCCTGGAAGAGCATGAACACTCCCGACCATGCTCTTCTTGAGGTGGCAGGAAGCAGGGTGGGGAGAACACATGCTAGGTTTCATTAAAGTTAGGACCCCTCTCCCTCAGTTGAGACAGGAAAAAGAGCTGCAGACTTAGGTTAGAAGAGAGAACCAGTGGCTTTAGCTAAGAGCTCCTATTCACCCTGCTCCTGGAGGATCCATCGGCTGGCTCAACGACACATTTGCAGGCTCATTAGCCTAACTTTCTCAGGTTCTAAACACGTTACATGTACAAGACAAATTGAAACAAGATGTTTATACAATTTAAAGGAAATACTACCACAAGTACTCATGTAGTTGTTCAACCTGAAAAGCAGAAAATCAAGCTGGGAAAGGTGGCATACGTCTTAATTCCAGAACTTGGGAAGCAGAAGCAGAAGGTAAAATTCTGTTGAGTTCAAGACCAGCCAAGTGAAGACAATAAATTCCAGGACAGCAGGGGCTACACAGAGGGACCCTGTGTCCTCTCCCCCTCCACAGGGGGAGAGGAGGAAAAGAAGAGGAGAAGAAGAATGAAGAGAATGAGGAGGAGGAAAAGGAGAAGAGGAAGAAGAAGAAGAAATAGAAAATGACAAGTCCCTTTAAAGTCAGAGTGCTAACTAACCCACCTCCTTCCTGACAACCTCCTCCCTACCCCCTGCAACCATGTGCATGGACTGTTCTCTACTCCCTTGTCTATCTTATGCTTTTAGACTTTACACTTCTTAATAGGTTGGCTTGCCCTGTCTATGAATAGATGGACACACGACACATAAATGGAACGACATATTGTTTCTTTTTCTTTTCTTTCGTTCTTTTTTTTTTTTTTTTTTTGCCAACCTGTCAAAAAAAACAAAACAAAACAAAAAAAAAAAACCCTTATTCCTTGTATAGCCTCATGCTCTCCTGCCAGCTGCTTTTGGAGCAGGTGCTTTCTGGGTTGGGGTCTTCTCCCCTTCTGACCTTTGGCAGGAAGTGGTGGCTTCTGGCCTGCAGCCTTCTGGGCAGGGGCATTTTGGGAAACAGCCTTCTTGCCTGGGCCCATCTATATTCTTTTCAAGATTTTTCTGTCCTCAGAACACATTTGGCCACATTGTTGAGCACACTATGGCAATAAACTGATGAAACCCACTGGGTGTCTTTTACCAGTGAGCAGCGATCCATCAGTCCACCAGTGGACACACAATTTGCCCACCTTACTCCTCAAAGATGTTCACTGAATTCTAGTTTCATTGCTACTGGGAAGAATATTACCATGAACAGCTTTGCCCGTGTGTGTTAGTTTTAGTGCACAGACCTGGAAGGGGCATGCTGATCAGCTGTTAATATGCTTGTGTTCAACTTCACTAGGTCCAAACTACAGGAATTACAATTTTACTAACAGAAACTGTGTCTCACTTGCACCCCAGTATGTAGTAGTGCCATACTTCACTTCTGCCTCACTGATGAGTATAAAAATCCCAAATGTTGTGGTACAGGCACTCAGGGGGCAGAAGCAGGAGGATTTCCTTGAGTTCTAGGCCAGCCTTAACTCAGTAAATCACAGACTAACCTGAGCTACAGAATAAGAGCTTGTTTCAAAACAAATATACAAACAAAACCAAAGATACTCTCAAGTCTTCAAGACCAGTGTACTAACTTTAGAAAGATTTGTAAGTATAGTCAAAACATATCAAAACTACTCTTTTAAAAAATAGGAAATCTGTGCTTGTGTGCCTCTTGTTGTTTCTCAGTCTCATCCCACCCCACCCTTTTCTCATGTCAAATGTATGCAGCAACAGGCCCTGTACACATTTAAGTTTATTCTTTAAATTCTACAATAATACATGCTTTGTACTGACCTGACAGTGCACGATTATAATAATCTCCAGAAAGGGTAAAGTGGGCATAGCCCTCAGGGCTAGTTCTTATGTGTTGAAGAAAATTCAGACCTGCAACAGAAGCAAATCTCACTACAGAGGCAGAAGCAAGGCTGACCTCCCCAGACAAACTGCATTTCAGATACTAGTAAACCTGGAACCAACAGTCTCACAGGACAGCACGTATAACTATAGCATTCTGTCCACCACGAAAGTCTGTGTACTAATTTTCATGTTTTATTACCATTTATAACCAGTACAGTCAAATATTATTATCTTGTGCTGGAGAGACGACTCAGTGGTTAAGAGCATTGGCAGCTCTTCCAGAGGACCTGAGTTCAATTCCTAGCACCCACATGCAGATCACGACTGTATGTAACTCCAGTTTCAGGGACATGGAGAGCTTTTCTGGCCTCCATAGGTACCAGGCATATAGTGGTGCATATACATACTTGCAGGCAAAACACCCATACACACACACACACACACACACACACACACACACACACACACACACCACAAACACACATATACACATGTATGTATGTTATATGTATGTATTATCTTACTTCATGAGGTTTTGGCACTCCCCTAAGCACTGTATCTAAAACATGCTCTCACTCCCTCTGTCTCCACCCCCAGCACACAGGTATAGCCAAAGCCTTAGTAACCTAAAAAGGTATTTCTCCCTGAACGCAGGGAGAGAGGGCAATTAACAAGAAAAGGCATGTCCTGCTAACGTTAGCTTAAATTGCTCTTAGTGCCTTAATTCTTTGAGAATTTCTAACATTTTGATCATATTTATCCCCAATTCCTTCCCCTAACTCCTCCCAGATCCACCGTGACCTCATCCCTACCCCCAGGCAACAATGAACCCTCTTTTCTTTTTTTTTTTTAAACCCATCAACTTCAATTTGAGCTGCCCACATACTCCTGGGCGTGGGGCCATCAGATTTGGATGGTGGACCTACCAGGAACCACACCCTTAAAGAAAACTGTCCCATTCTATTCCTGAGCTATAGGCTGAAGCCACATATGGGAAATAAAATTTTAAATAAATTGGGCATTCCTTCCTTGTACACACTTGAGGACGTCTTACTTTCCTTGGCTCTCCCTTGAGAGCCCATACCCATGCCCTCAGGTGTCACTTTCTTGGGTGCCTCTCTCTGCCCTAACCCTTCTGCTTAAGCCCATACTCAAATATCTTTACTAAGCCTCAACTCTACTTAGTTAAAAAAAAAAAGTCTGGCTCATGCCTTTAATCCCAACACTTAGGAGACAGAGGAAGATGGATCTCTGAGTTCAAGGCCAGCCTGGTCTACAGAGCAAGATGGCCAGGGCTACACAGAGAAACTGTCTTGAAAAATAAAACAAACAAACAAACAAACAAAAACCTGCAAACCATGTTAAACTATTAAATTTACCTGAACCATAAAGTAAAGGAAAACAAAAATACATGGAAAAGGTAAAAGGCAGGCCCTAAGACCTGCCCAGCACTGGGCTGCTGAAGGAGCCCACAGCCAGGCACACTCACGGGAGAAGGTAAGCTCTGCCAGAGGCACATCGCAGTCCATGCAGTCATCAATGAAGCAGATGCACACGCTCTCAGCCTTGACCTCCACTCCTGAGATTCGTGGGGCCGGCATGACCCCTGGGTTGTCTCTGCTGCTGGAGGCCAGGGACAGGGACTTCAGGGGCTCCGCATTCTTAAACAGCCAACTTGCCGCCTTCTTCAGCTGGCCTTCAAGAAAATCAGAAGGTGAGCAGTTCCACCATTTCCCAAAGCTTTATGGGAACCTGCGAGCAGCCCAAGAGGGTTGTATACAAAAGGACCCCTACGCTGGGGTAAGGTGGTGGGGGCGGGTGTAACAGAAATTCTGTTCTCGAGCACACAGAGTAAGCTCCTGGCGGCTGTACAACTTCAACTCAAGTTGATGACACCTTCCCTGCTCTAAATCCCAACGTACCCTCCTGTGCCTTCTGTGAAAAGAAAGAGGAGGGGATGGGGTTGGGGAAGGAGCGGAGGTGTCCAGAGTCTCAAGGACACTTGGTATGCAAGTTTCATCTCCACTTTAGTTCTGCACATACTGATGTTAACTATCCTCAAATGTCTTACTCTGTACAGTTTGCTTCTCAGTCACAAACTCCCTGAGAGCAGAGAACAAAATGAGACACACTTGTGCATGTGCACACATATATCTGTGTGTGAGAGAGGACTGTTAATACCACCTGCCTGAATAACAACCAGAATGCTAACACCCTCTTGACCCCAAGAAAAGAAAAAGAAGGAAAGCACAGAGATAAAAGAGGAATAAGAGAAAGCTAGAGAGATGGCTCAGAAGTTAAGAGCACTGTCTGCTCTTGCAGAGGTCCTGAGCTCAATTCCCAGCAACCACATGGTGGCTCACAACCATCTGTAATGAGATCTGGTGCCCTCTTCAGGCACACATGCAGGCAGATCATTGTATACAGAATAAATAAATCTTAAAAAAAAAAAAAAAAAGAATTGTTCAAAAAAGAGAGAGAGAAGAGAAAGGAGTAGGAAGTAGGAGAAGGGAGGGAAGTGGGGGAAAGCAATGTCACCCTACACTCAGAACTCAGAATGTGGGCCAATTCACCTGCTTGAGGGCCTGGGCTCTGGAGCAAGGTGACCTGGCTCTAAACTGGCTCTGCCCTTCCCTGCTACTGAACAGTGGACAAGCTGTTCGATCTCTCTATGCCCTGCAGCACTAAGAGGAACAACAGAAAGAGGAAATAAGTTCTCAGAGCAGAGCCTGGTAAGTGAGCCTGGCTTTAGAGCTGTTATTTTCATCTGGTGGAATAATGGAACTAAGTGGCTTTAGTTCACTAACACAGAAATCTAAAAGGTTCTTAGAACATGGGAGAAAATATGTTTGAATAGTTAAAAAAAGAATAAAAAAAATCACAGGATAATTAGACATGATGAGGTATAAAGTCAAATCAAAAAGCAATGATGAATGAGTGAAAACAAAACTGAGGTACAGCTTAGGCCAACAGCAATGGATAAACCAGGCCAGGTTCCTTAACCTGTCTGAGCTAGTTTCCTCATCTGAAGTACAAACAGCAATGGCTATTTCTAAGAGTGAGGAGACATCACAAGCTCAGAGCCAGGTTGGGGACAGGAATTGAGCTCAAAGTGCTCGCCTACTGGGTTTCTGCACCAGCACTGCATAAAACCAGGCAAGGGGGCTCAGACCTGTAATCCTAGTGCTAGGGAGATAGAGATGAGAGGATCAGGAGTTCAAGAGCATCCTACGCTACATAAGGCGTTCAAGGCTGACTTGGACAACATGACGCTCTGATGATAAATAAAACAAAGATGAGCCCAGTCAGATGGCTCAGGGGATAAAGGCACTTGCTGCTAAGTCTGACAACTTGAGTTCAATCCCCAAGACCCACATGAAGCAAGGAGTCATCTATCTCCAAGTTGTCCTCTGACCTCCATACACACACAGTGGCACATGTGCACCACAAATGTACACCCACACAAATAAAGAAATCTAACAGGTGTTCGTTTGTTTGTTTGCTTGCTTACTTAAAAGACTAGAGACAGAGCTCTAAGCTCAGCACATGATCATGGCTGAGACTATCAGAGCCACCACCATTACCAGTACCACCAGTAACCACGACTAACGGTAACTGCCCATAGCCAGGGCCTCCTACTGGAGCTTCACAGATAAGGAAGTACTAGCACTAAGAGGCTCAGTGACTTGCCCAGAGTTCTTTAAGAGCAGCTGATGTGGGGCAGAGGAAGAATCTGGTCCACACAAGCCAGGTCGACAGACAACCTCCTGATCACAGAAAACCCTTTGGTGGGATCACAACTACTGCCAAACAAGAATAATGCCCAGCCCCACCACCCAACACCACCACTACCACCACCACCACCCACCCCCCCAGCACCAGGATACACAGGGCTACTTGAATATTCATATTCTCTCTTTCCCTCTCTCTCTCCCTCTGATGGAACTGAGGAGGAAATGAGAAGCAAGCATATGGTCAAGACAAACAGCAGATAATGGAAGCCACATCCAAATTACCTTGACAAACCAGAAGAGCCTTGCGACAGTCATCCATGCTGAAGCCCAGCTCCTGCAGTCTAGCCAGCTGTAACTCTAGGAGACAATTTCATACAGATTACACGATAGTCTGATGGAAGGGGTGGCTAATACCATTTCCTTTCTTGTAGCAAAATGAGCTCCTAGTGAGTGTAGGCCTCTGTCATGTGTAGCTTAGACTTTCCCATCATTCCCTCACATTAGATCTTTAAAAGCAGAAAACTACCATTTAGTGTGTGCAACACCACTTCAGAGTTTTCAGAGGAAAAGTCTCAATTTTTAAAACTAAACTTGAAGATGAGCCATAGAGCTCCACTTGAGTTGTGAGTTGTGAGGGGAAACCCAGCTGCAAGCTGGAGCAGTTACTGTGGGATCTTTGTTTTTAAATTTAAAAAAGGGAGGGGATCATATTTATGATTTACAATCATACTTAATGACAATTAGAATATGAACAATTCAACTGTGCATGAGAAAACTGGAAAAGTTAAGAGGGGTGGTGTTACCAGTATGGTGGGTAATTCCAGTAATAAGGAGGCCGAGGCAGGAGGAATGGCGTAAGTTTGAGAGCAGCACGGATGGTGTATGACATAGCAGAGATGTAGAGTAAAAACATGAGGGAGCAGAATATGTATTATTAAGAAGACTGACTGAGTTTCCGATTAGACACCTACCCAAGACAGGATCTAAGGTGTGTCTTGACCCTTCTCTGACATCCTCTCCAATTCGGGGTGCCCCTGGGAGGCAACTGCTGACAGAATCTGCCTCCGTGGCTGCCGTGTCTGGCACTGCAGCACTAGCTTGCTCCGGGATGGATTTTGCAATGGCAAGAAACAGCTGAACATCATTATAGGAGAGTCTGATATCCAGGGCTTGTAACTGAATCTAATGGAATGTAAAAGGTAGCAAAAGTTTTAAAGTTACTTTTGGTTTTGTGCTCACACATCACTCAAACATAATTCCTATGTTATGTCCCAGAAGTCCAGATATCACTACAACATTCTCACTTAAAAGATTGCAAAGATCTTGAAATTAAGCAAATGATGATGAGGTAATACATCTCAGTCATCAGATAAGTCGCAAAACTGAATGATATTTTTTTTTAAAAAATCACTAAACTTGAATAATTCTCAGAGCAATTAATACCACATAAGCTAGGAATAAGCTGTAGGTAAGGACCATCTATTAGTAACATTTTGTTAATCTATTTTACATAGACCTAATACATTTTTTCTAAGTCTCTGAAATGAACTGATCAACTGTGATTGATAGCTTTGTCAACTTGACACAACCTATAGTTACCTGGAGGAGAGTCTCAGTTGGGGACTGACTGTATTGAGACCTGTATTGGACAGGTCTCAGAAGGTGTGTCTTAAGTTAAATGGTGTGGAAAAACCCAGACTAGTGTGGGTGGTCCCATTCCCTAGGCAGGAAGTGCCAAAGCATGTGAGAGTGAAGAAATCAAGCTGAGTACAAGCAAGAAAGCAATCATGTATGCACTCGCTTCGCTCTGCTCGCGACTGTGGATACGATGTGATTACCTGTCTGAAGTTTCTGCCTAGAACTCATTACAACGTTGACCCATAACCTAAAATTGTAAGATGAAACAAACCCTTTTCTCCCCTAAGTTGCTTTTCGTCAGGATATTTCATCACAGCAACAGAACTGAAACTAAGACACCAACAAAATGGATCTCTTTGCCTCCTATATTGCCCACACTCAGAGATAAGGTAGGAGAATCAGGAGTTCCAGATCAGCCTACCGACACAAGACCCTATCAATAACAACAGAAACAGTAATAATACTGTTATTAATAAAATAACAGTGAAAATATTTTCTTTTTCAAACATAAGCTTATGTTGGCCAAGTGTGGAACTGGCATTTCTGAAATGTACTCCTCCTCAGAGTTGAGCTATACATTCTACTGGGTGAGGGTGGCACAGACACTATGAGCAGCCAACACTACACAGGGTGCAAAGCTCTGTGAAGGGGTCTTACTCAGTTTTTCCTGGTGAGGTACTGCTGAAATTGAAAAGCAACACGGCTTTTCTCTTTGGGGTCCTTATGATTTAAGAGAACTGATTAACTATCGCCTTCTTATCAAAAACACATGGCTTAGAGAGATGGCTCAGCAGTTCAGAGCACTTATTGCTCTTCCAGAGAACCTCAGTTCAGTTCCCAATACCCAAACTAGGTAGCTCACAACTGACTTTAACTCCAGCTTTTTTCTGGCCTCTAAGCATTCACAGACACACAGATAAACAGTCACAGATACATAGATATACACAGACAGACAGACAGATAGATAGACAGACACACATAAATACAATGAAATAAAATCTTTAAAAGAAACTGATATCAAGAATACCAGAGTTTTAACCCTCCCTTGCCTGGGTTCAGCTTCAGTCCTCACCTACCTCAACAACCTAGTGAGTCCTAGTGAGACCTTTAGCTTCTGCCCTAACTCAGCTTCTGGACCTGGAATCTCCTCCTTCCTCTGCTGGCTTATATCCTACCCGGCCCCCTGACTTCCCAATCCAGCAGTACTCTACCCACAAGGAATATTCTTACCTATATTGAGTTCTGCTTTCTGGCAGCTTTTACAGAAGTTCTAACGGATACTAGCCTATTAAAGGGTCTATTATCCTTGTCCACACTGAAAGATCTTAGGTGACATCACCTTTACTTTGTATCTCTGAGGTCACTACAATGGCACTAGACTCAAGAGTGTCTGCTAAGGGAAGCAAGGTCAACCATGGGTTGACCATTCAGCATCACCTCTAGAACAGGTGGAAAATCATCACTGTCGAAAGCATCCATCAGCCCGGAACTATCCTGGTACGAAGAGTTCCCCACCAGTTCCACTTGAATTTGCACTGGATCCACAATTGAAAGAGCTGTGTCCTGCTCATTCCCTAGTCGGCAGGAAAACACCTGAAAATAAAATACAGTACAGCAAACATTACAGTCCGCCTTGGGAGGCTTTACCGCTTAGCAGCATCAGCGGACTGTCTCTGGAGCCGGCAGCTCTGCGTTTTCACAGGACCCGAACCAGCAGCAAAGATCTGGGCTGCCACTCTAGCCTGTGGCCAAGAGTAGGTGCAGTGGTTCACCTGCAGGAAAGTGTTCCTAATTCATCTACAATGGCTTAGAGATCTCCTACTCTCTGACTCAATGATCTCACTTCTCGCTAGGAACTAGCCTAAGGAAATAATGCAAAATATAGAAAACTTCACTAACCATTTTAATAGTTGAGAGAGACAGGCAGACAGAGAACCTGAAATTACAGCATATCTACATCTGCAGTCACTTAGAGATGGGACCTTAGCCCTTGACAGACTGAGGCAGGAGAACTACAAGTTTCAGGCCAGCCTGGGCTATACAGCAAGACTCTGAATGCAGAAACACCAAACAGCAGGAAAAGAGGGAAGTAGAGAAAACACAATTGAAAAGACTGTGCAGAGGTGGGCAGTGGTGGAGCATGCCTTTAATCTGTAGGAAGATCAGCACACCACAGGTCATGTAAAAATACAGCCCCATCAAAACAGTATCGAGCTAGGCATGGAGACTCATACCTATAATCCCAACACTGGGAAAGCTGAGTCAGGAGGACTTAGACTCAAGGCCAGCCTGTACTATATACTGGGACCCTGTTTCAAATGAACAAAAGAACAATAATAATATAATATTGATTTTCTTTTAAGGACAGGAGAGAACACACCAAAATAACAATAGAAATTATATGTGAGACAGGTAATTTCCCTTCCTTTCAGGGTTTCTAATTTAAAGTGCATCATTATCGAAGCTGAGGGACAGGTACATAGGAGCTCATTATATTAGACCTCATGCTCTGCATGAGATAAGCTACAATGCTAACAAACAAATATGCTTCAAGGAAGTAAGAGGGACTTCCATTCTGGGACCAAATTATTTTATGTGTTCAAAAGGAGAATGGAGGGGAAAAGGGAGCATTCATTACTCATCTCCCCACAAGCCTCTGTCCTTGTGGGGCATTTCTTAGCACTATGGAAACCAGGGGACCTCAAAGCCCTTCACCATATTCAGATTACTGTATTATACTTCATCAAGTCTCTCCAATGATCACCAAAGAAATCCTAAAACTGAAACCTGGTTGTACCAACTAGAAAACTGGGTATCTCAAATATTTTACCAAATATTTCGTTTTTCTGAGACACTGAAGCAAGAAAGTTTCTTCTTCTCTTTGGGGGGGGCTTCAGCTACACAAAGCCCAACAGTACTGATAGTTCCTTAATCAATAACCACAATGCCCCACTCAAAGCTGGCCTTGTCATAGCCTGGAAAGCTGACAATCTGCAATTCTAGGATCAACTCTAATATCTGAGCATGTCCCAAATTGAGCATTAACCTTACAGAAGCAAGTGGTCAAAGAGAATGCCCTCCCACCTACCCCCACTGCCACCCAGTTTTATTCAGCTACATCTGAACCCAAAAGGCTTACAGTGAAAATGAGTAACAGCAATGGGAGTAATACAAAGTTCCATCAGAAGGGGAAGTTCCATCTAAAAAGGTCCACAACTCCCTTTTCCTAATACCTTTCTATCTTCCCTACCTCTGGTCAGTGAGTTGGAAAGGAGGTAGAAGCGTTTAAGGACACTAAATAACGTAGGTTTTGGAAAATCTAAGCCTACACATTGCCTTTTCTAAGTAGGGCTCCCCAGGGCCTGGATCTTCACAGGACAGTACTCAGTGGGAGCCAAGAGGATTCAAGGCAAGCAGGACCACTGCCTCAACTGTGCAAACTGGCCATGGAGTTTTTCTAAGGCTTTAGAGAAAAAAATATTAATTTTCCCTTTTCCTTCAGGGAACACACAAAATCCAATTGTACCTGGTGATCCACTCATTAATCAATCCCCATCTGGATCTTAATTCAAAACCCTCCTTGAGTGATGATGGGGGAGATTTTATAGTGTAATTATGTTAACTTAGCATATAAGAAGAGGCTCTGTGGTACATGCATTTCAGCACTGGTAAGAAACACTGCATAAACCCTGATGTGGGGAAGATGAGGCAGGCAGAACCAGGCCACCCAACAAAGTGCTGATGGAAATGGAAACTAACAGGGTATCCCTGACTTGTCTTTGTGTGTGCACAGCCTCACAATGGAGGATGAACACGAGAGAGTAAGCAAGCTACTGGACTGGAGGAAAAAGCAAGAGTCCCTTTACTGAACAATGTTTCCCTAAGAAAGGCTCAGGAGGCCATGTTGGATATGATGGCATAGGTTTGCAATCCCAGCCTCTGGTGAGGCTAAAGCAGAAGAATCAAAAGTTCAAGGCTAACATAGGTAACTGAGATGATCAATAGAAAAGGACTGAGCTGAGCAGAGAATGAGCCAACGTCAGTTGGCAGAATGCCTGCCTAACATGCACAAGACCTTAGGTTCAATCCAAAGCAACACACACACTAGAACCATATTAAATATAAATTATATATACATATATTTATAACCATATTACACATAAGTTATATACATATACCATGTGTACATAATATGTATAAATTATATACATACGTGTGTGTATAGCACATATACTATATACATCCACACATATATAAATCACTTACTATATATCTGTCTATATACAAATTACATATATACACTATATATAACATATATACTATGTCATATTATATACACAGTATATATTGATTTAAATCATATAGAAATACTACATATCTGTGTATATGATAATCCATTTTCTATATAGGTATATACATGTATACATTATATATCATATATAAATTACAAACACACTATATATTTTTATAACTGTATATATATATACATATACAGTTATATATGTATATACTATATGTGTTTTTATAACCATATATATATAAATTACATACACACATAAAGACAGAGTTTGGGGTCTTTTCCCAGTCCTACTGACTCAGAAGCTCTGGAGGTCGGGCCTAGCCAACAGTATGACATAAAAAGAGATAGGCTAGAGATGTAGTTTAATGGTAAAGTGCTTGCCTAAACATTCACAGGGCACTCAGTTCCATTCCTAGCACTGAAAAAATATGCATTCAGGAGACAAATTCTTTTCCAGATGTTGCTCTCTGGAGCCCAACATGCAGTACTATGGTCAACACATAAACTTACCTCAATGCCAAACAAACTTCCTGAAAAGGGGCGATCAACAAAGCGGGGCTTATAGGTGAGCACTGTGGTGCCTTTCAGAATAATGGCATTGGTGTCAAAGCAGGATACATCTTCAACAACCACAAACTCCGTGCCTGCCAAGAACAGCATCATCAGTCAAGCAAAGAAGCTGGCATCAGCTGGTTGTGCCAACACAACTGGCACAGTTGTACCATGTGAGAAAAACTATTGTTCGTTCTCTAGGACAGCTTTCAACAACCTGCTTCACTGTCATCCCTGACTCAGAATCTGGAAAGCACAGTTAAGCTGACAGAAAGGACCAGAATATATCTCCTCTCTTAGACCTGATGTTCAAGACAGACAGAGGAATGACATCCCAGTCATTGTGGAAGGCCCACAATACTCTGGGGTTAAGAAAGGTATCCCCAGCTATAGAGGTGGCTCAGTGGCTAAGAGCACCGTCTGCTCGTCCAGAGATCTTGAGTTCAATTCCCAGCAACCACATGATGGTGTAGAACCCTCTGTAATGGAATCTGATCCCCTCTCCGGCTGTGCATGAAAAGAGCACTCATATACATGAAATATGTGAATAAATACTTTTTAAAAAGAGCATCTCTTCTCCAAAGGACTGAGAATCCAAGGAAGAACAGTCAGAGGGGTTGGTCAGGAAGCACGGGTATCAGGGCCGCTTGGACAGCTGCTCACGCTGCCCACAGGAGTGTAGACCATTGATGTCCAGCTGCCACTGTTAGGAGTGCTGGCAGCTTCTACTCCTTGTGTCTGAAAGACTACTCACACTCAGTTTTCATCACACACAAAAAGTATTAAGCTAGGTGTACTGGTTTACACCAAAAATCCCAGCACTTGGGAGGCAAATTCCAGGCCAGCCTATGATAAGGTGAGATCCACCGGGAAGGAAGAGAGGAAGGGAGGGAGGAAAGAAGGAAGGAAGGAAAGATGGAAAGACAGACAGACTGACTAACTGACTTTAATTGCAGATCTTGTTGTTTGCGGCCAGCCTGATCTGTGTGAGATCCTGTCTCAAAAAATAGAAGCTGTCCTGGAAGACAGGTCTGAGCTAACATTGAAACTAATAATCAGTGAAGCACACTATGAGCAATCACCTGTTACATTGACCTTGACCTCCAGGTGTCTCTCATTGGACACAGGGAGGGAAGACCTCTTGGTGACTACTCCACTCTTAACCGTTTTGGGGACAACAGCAGATTCACTGCTGGCATTGCGGTGGCGTGCAGGAGTGACATTTTGTTTCTTAATATCACTGGGAGTGTGCAGGAAGTCATGGACCAACAGCAGCCAGTCAAATATGAGAAACACGCGGAGATTGTTGAGAACAACAGTGAAACAGGAGGAATCCTTCGTAGATCTATAAGAAAGAAAATAGAAAGAAAATACAATCAAAAAGAGAAATACAGTATTTCAATCACCTCCAAGGCCTTACTCAAGCCCAGTAAGTAGCAATTCAGTATTGTTCTTCTGTTTTTATGTTATCCCTATGTTATGCAAGGTGGCCTCAAATGCCAGGACTGCTTCAGGCTGCTGTGTGACTGAGAATTCAGGTACACAGCCTCATGCCAGGCCCCATTCCAGCATTTCTTAAACTGCTGGCTTTGAGCATGGAAATACTCTGAGCACTGCTTTATGAGCACACAAAGTATAAGAGCTCTCTGGAGGTTAGTCACATGTTTTAAAGAATTTGTTTTATATTTATGAGTGTTTTGCCTGCATGTATGTCTGTGTTCCTTGTGCATGCCCAAGTGCCCAGTCAGAAGACCTGAATGGATCCTCTGGAACTGGAGTTACAGACCGTTGTAACCCACCACATGGGTGCTAGGAACTGAACCCAGGTCTTCTCCAAAAGTGACAAGAGTTCTTAATCGATGAACCATCTCTCCAGTCCCTCATTAAAAAAACAAAAAAAAAAAAAAACAAAAACAAAAAAAAAGGACTTTATTTAAGAAGGCAAGAAAGCAGTGCCCTCAACTAACCTGATTCCACAAGAGGCATTTGGCAGTGTCTAGAGCCACTGTTGTCTTTAATAATAATCATTACTATTAATTGAGAGGGCACAGTTGGCACGTGGTAGGCAGAGCTGGGATGCCCCTAGCTGTGCCACTATGCACAGGACAGCATGACCTGAAATACAAGTGCAGGCTAAGCACCCCAATCCAAGTACACAAGTGCTCAAATCTGACTAGAGAGCCTTTGGATGTTCTCAGTTTTGCTGTTATGTGTATGTATGTGGGTGTTTTCCCTGTATGTCTTTGCACCACATGCGTACAGTGCCCAAGGAGGCCAGAAAAGGGCCTTGGTCCTCTGGGACAGGAGTTACCATGGGTTATGAGTCATCATTTGAGTTCTAGGAATGAAACTTGGGCCCTCTGCAAAAGCAGCCTTAACTGCTGAGCCATCTTTCCAGGCCCTGGATATCTGAACATTTACAAGAGGTATTTGACTGGCAATGCCTATGCAAATTCTCCAAAATACCAAACTCTGGGATGTTCCTGGCCCTAGACACTTCTTTCAAGGACTGGAGAACCTGCAGTGCTATGCTGGGAAAGGCTGATCTGGTGGGTAAAGCGGAGGCTTTGAAGTCAAGAGACCCACACTAAAATCGTGACACTCTCAAGCTGTGTTATCCTGGGTGTGTCAACCCATTTCCTCATATATAAAATGAGCAATACTAACACGGAAGGAGAAAGCACCCAGCACACAGCAGGTGTTCTCCAAATGTCTGCTTCTTTCCTGACTGGAAGGTCTAGGGTTGATGAGGCTTTCAGAAGCTCAGGACTGCTTCACAAATGCCACATTCACATACCAGTGCTGTCTGGCTTCTTTTGCTACAACTAACCTCAGACCCCAGTCTTTTAGCCTGAGAAGAGGACATTAGCCATAGGTAGATAGCAAATGCCCTAGAGTGGAAATGGGATAGAGGGAAAGGCAGGGGACAGGAACTTGTTTTATAGTCTTCAATATTCCCAAGAAAGACTCTGAGGTCTGGCCTGAAACTACAGTGTCCTCAGGGCAATGGCCAGCCCTACTACCACATTAGCAGGCAGAAGAGGGAGACAAGAGACAGGCTGGGGACAGTTCACAGGGTCCGGGGGTTGACCCTGACTTTGTGAAATGACCCTGGCTCTGGGTGCACATTTATTGACCCCCGGCCTGTTTGGGAAAGGCTGCTTTCTCCAGTCTCATTTCTGCTAACTCTGGCTTAGTGCCTCTAGCTAAAGGGCATGGCAAAGCACAGCTCCTTCTCACATACAGCATTTGTCACAGAAACACTCTACCCTTTTGTAATGGACAAAAAATGTTGCTCTCAGTAAAAATTTTTCCAGCCCATTTGAGCAGAGACTGTCAGAACTCTAACTGGAAAAGTCAGCGTGTCAGACCCTGTTTCTGGAAAATATTTCAAGCCTTTAAACACTGTGAAGTGATTTATATTTGACATACAAAATCCCAACAGAAGAACAATTCTTCCTGAAGCAGTTCGCTTCTCTTACTAACAAGAGCACTTCTGTTAGCAAGAGCCAAGGTAAGAATTGATTGTTTGGCTCCATAAAATTATATGCCTTTACTATATGAGCAGAATAACACTTCAGGTCTTTTGTATATTAAAGACATGATGGGGAGGGTCAAAGAGATGACTATTTAGGCAGCCAAGATTAGTAACAATAAAGCAAATACCAAAGCCCTCCTCTGCAGGAGGACCAAATACATGGACACCTCCTGCTCTGAGAAACCTCTTCAAAGGGGCTGCCAAACACACCCATCATATCCCAAAGCTGCACTCAGCCAGTTACAGAGGCCAGAGGGACTCAGCTTTGATACCGGAGGCCTAGATCTATCTGTTACTACTAGACGTTTAAGCTGTAACCTACCAAGTCAGTTGGACCCTCTCCAGGCATCTATCTCTGCATGTGTAAAGGAGAGTGAAGTTGCCCAGGTTTGCAGATCTGGAAGGGTTCAACTGGCAATAGGTAAGGTGCCTACTCAAGGCAGGGACCAGCAGGAAGTCACTAGCATTGCCACTGTTAGGTTCCTGATGTCCGCACAGGGGCTAAAATGTCTCCTTTGCTAGGCCCCCTAAAGGCCTATGGAGAGACTAAGACCTCCTCCCTTCAAAAGCTAAACTCTGAGGAACGCTGAGAACACACTGAAACTACAGCTATACAAGTTCAAGAAGAACTAAGTCATAAGAATCTTGCACAAGCTGTGACAGCAGTAACAGCAGCAGCTGCCTCAGGTGCCAACTAACTCTGGGTGACTCAGCTCTTACCCCTGCCCAAGGATGGAAGGACAGGTTGTTTGAACTTTGGGCTATTCCATAAGAAAGATACATGAGCCTCAGAGCTCAGCAAGGATACATAGCTATGAACGAGGAAGACTAAGCCTCAGGGTTAAGGTCTATCAGATTCTAGACCAACTTTCCTCCCCTCCCAGGTCCTCTGCCTCCCATAATACCAGAACCGGAGAGGCTTGAATAACTAACTGTTCAGGTCAAAACCACCTTTCCTTTCATGTCGACCAAAAGGTTTTTGGCTTGGGTTTTTTCCTTAAACTCACACAATTTCTTACTTCCCCAAGTCACTTTACAAATTAAAGTTTACAAGGAGGTTGATTTGGAGGATCGGGCTCAATGCCAAAGTACTTTTTTTTTTTTAAGCAACAGAGACACCTTTTGGTGAATCCATGATACTGCAAAAGAGCAGGAGCTGTTAACACAGCATAGTGCCGGTGAGGGGTAGCGAGTGCTGGTGAGTGAGTGCCTATCACTCACTGGTGATCCTCCAACTGCCTATCTTTAGTTTCCCTTTGATGATCTAAAGCCACATGGACTTCACCCATGGCCAAGAAAGGAAATATTTCCATAAAGAAAAGCACAGATCGGGGGCAAAGTGTGCTGGTACATGCCTGTAATACAGCACTGGGGAAGTGGAAGCAGATACTGACTTCAAGGAAAGCCTGGGCTACACAGTAAATTTCAAGCCAGCCTGGGCTACACAGTGAGACATATTTGGAGGGTAAGGGATGCAGGGCAGGGAACAACACGGATAGAAAAAGGAAGGCAGAGCTGGCCATCAGCCTCCACTACCTGAGATGCAGTTCAATCTGAATGGAGCCCTGGGTGGCGCTGCTGCTCTTGGAGGGCTGAAAGATACAGTTGAAGACATTGGTCATGCCAGGGCTGGGCTTCTGCCCAGCATAGCGCGTGTCAAATGCCATCATGGAGTGGGAAACCAAGTTAATGGACTTGGTCTGGTTGGAAAAACTCTCATAGAGCAGCTTACACTTCTTAAAGTCAAATCTGAAAGGGAAGAAAGCAAACGAGCAGTTAAGTACAGCCCTACCTTACAGAACTAAGTCCACGTGTGGAACAGGAGCAAGGTCATCAGCGTGTCAGAGTGCCCTTGATCTGAGGTCCTGCACTGGTTCTGTCCACAGGTCACTCAAAATGCAACAGTGGTACTGTGCCTCAACCTTCTCCAGTTGCGGAGAGATTATATCCCCAGCAATGCATGAGGAGTAACAATACAGCCAGTCTGTCATGTCCCATCCTAGGCTAAGAAAGCCATGCTAAGTCATAATCCACAGTGGACATCAGGATCTCTTTTAACCTTCAACTGTGAAATTATAGCTTACCTGAGGCTTCTCTCTCTCCAGAGTCAGCCTGCACATCTGTGCAAGACAGCTATAGCTCACTAGAAGCAAGCTGAACATATCCTACTCTGTACTCTGGGAAAGTAAGTCAACTAGTCCACCAATAAGAAGTGTATCCAAACCCACTTCCTTTTTTTGGAAAAAGAGAAGTTGCAAAACGACTAGTAGTTGCCCAGTACCATTATGATACACACAGAATCATTCAGCGTTGAAAAACTAAAGGTACAGCCAGGCATCAGAAGAGTAGCTGGCTCACCATGGCATGGCTTCCCTCAGCTAAGTGGGAGCAGGCCACACAGGCGTTCAACAGAAAGACAAGCTAGAAGTCAGGGTGCGCAGACAAACATGACGAGTCTTGACACCCCATTTTCACATGTAAACCAACTCTCCAGCCATAAAACCTTGGGCTTGTAAAATAAAAAGATAAAAAATAAAAATAAAAAACAAAATAAATCATCACCAGCAATCTATCTGGAAAACTGGAGTATCCACTGTCCCGCTTAGAGGGAAGACAGGGAGGGCTTTCAAGATAAGAGCACAATGTGCTCTTCAAAATCCCACTCCAGGCTTCTACCCCACAGATTTCCACAGCTGCCCTAGCAAACAAGCGCCGGAAGCTAATTACCAAGCCAGTACATGCCCATCAAGGGAGCAGGCATTATGTTGCTTCTAGAGGTTTCCAAGTAGCCCAGTACTGCCATTTTTCAAAGCAGTTCTCATTCATAGTCTCTGTCTGTCTGTCTGTCTACCTGTCTATCTCTGTCTGGAATTCTCTCAATTTTAAAACATTGACCCACGAGGCAGTCACCAGGGACATTCTGCCCAGAACTGTGCCAAAACTGGACAGACACAGGACAAGATGCTTCACGCCCCCTTGACACTAGTGGGACCATGCTCCAGCTCCAAGTGTAGAAGAGCACCAAAATGCCACCTGAGGCTATTCCAGAGCTCTTTACTTTTCAGTCTGCCCTGTACATGGGGTTCAGTGACACACCTATGTCCCCAGTTTCTCAACAAAGCTGTTGCCAGGATCCTGGAGTTCAAAGTGAACCTGAGCAACACAGCAAGACTGCACCTCAAAACCAAAATAATACCCAAAGCAAATGTTCTGTCACTCAAGAGACAAAACAGCAGAGCAGCCCAGCGCCCCTGGTTCCTAGCTAGAGGGAAAACACCCCTTCACAGCTCTAAGTCTCTAGTATTTGGGGCTGGCCATGAAAAGAGCATAAGCTAACCTGACAGGGCTGAGATGACAAATTTAAACTTTTAATACAGCACTCATGGGCCAGGGGGGCCAGGGGTACAGCTCGGTGGTGCCTGATCACCAGCAACACACACACAAGCATCCATGTGCATGTTCAAACATGCTCACATACACATACTTGTACACACATAGCACTTAGACACTTCATCAGCCACAAACCACCATGGCACTCTCTGCCCTCTGCTAATGAAACGGGCTCATTCACACACAGTTCCTACTAGTAAAATCACAAGAGTTAATCACAGACTGACCTGGCGAGGGAGCCAGAGCCTTCTTTTCCTTTTGGGTCCTTGAGCTCCAGACTCACATTCACCATGTCGATGAGGAAGCACATGCAAGTGTACACTTCTCCACTCAGCACAGTCTGTGAGAGGAAAACGCTAGTGGGCTCGTGGGGAAATGAGCTCGCAGGTGAAGAAACCTGATCTGCTTGCTGTCCCACCCACTCTCCCCGCTCTGCTCCCGAAGTCCTGGGGGCACAGCCAAAGCGGGCACCATGCACGCGGTCTCACTCACGTGGATCCTCGGATCCTGCAGGTCATAGGGCCGCATGAAGTCCTCGATGGGCTCCCCGAGGTTGTTCTCCAGCAAGCCTCGGATCAGCTTGTACTTATACAGATCCAGCGAGCAGTGCACAGAGGACAGACTGCCGTGGACACAGACATCTGCAACAGTGTGGCTTATTTCTCTAGAGAAAAAAAGGCTACCCTCAAAAGCAAGTTCAGCCTGGCACAGCCAAATGTAAGGCAACAAGGTAGCTACTTGCATTATCAGCCAGGTAATCTCTAGTCCCCAATGGGGGAAAAAAATCATGTATCTCCCCATGGCAAGTTAAATTACTGTGACTGCCATGCTTTAACCACAGCGAGACTTTTAGCTTCCAAATGTACACAGAGAAAATCCTCAGACCTAATGAGCTGGGGATGTAGCTCAGGAGAAGAACTTGTCTGGCACACATGGTCCAGGGCTCCATCCCGAGCATGCCAAGTGTGCACACACAAATATGAACATATATATATATATGTTCATATTTCATATACAAGTGCATATGACTAATTAGATTTTTCTCTTACATATTTGGATGTTTTACCTGCACGTGTGTCTGTACACTACATGTGTGCAGTGCCTGCAGCGGCCAGAAGAAGGGACTGGATCTCCTGGATCTGGAGATACGGTTTTCAGCTGCCATGTGGGTCCTGGGAATTGAACCCAGGTCCTCTACAAGAGCAACCAGTGCTATAACAGCTGAGTCATCACAACTCTAGCCCCAAGTTTTGTTTTGGTTCTTGGTTTCTGGTTTGTTTATGATGATTTGGTTTTTGTTTTATAAGACACTCTCAACTATGGCCCACACTGACATGGAGCTCACAGCAATCCTCCTGCCTCAGCCTCCTAAATATCAGGATTACAGGAGTAACTATACCAGGCCTAACTAGCCTAAAAATAAGAAAAATCTCACAATATTCAAATAGCTTAAACACTCCAGTTAGGAAAGCAGTAATGACCAGATGCCCAGCTCTTAGCTCCAGATCCCATGGTAGATGGTGCAGAAACAAGCCTTTCCTCCTGATCCCTCCTTAGGGATGGGGATTGACAATCATTAGGAGCACCTGACAGATTACGGAAAAGAGCTGGAATGAGACTGGAAGATGCCCAGGACTGCCAGGACACACATGCTCAAGTTGGGACTAAAGAGCTCTCTCTGCCTCTCATGGCTGCAGCAGGCATCGTGGGTCCTCCAGACAGTAGGCCTGAATACATGAGCTTGAGGGCTGGGATTTAAAAGGAAGATGGTGTACAAAGCTATATTTAAAAAACAAAACAGCTGGGCACGGTGGCACATGCCTATAATCCTAGTACTCAGGAAGGCAGGGGCAGGTGGATCTCTGTGAATTTGAGGCCAGGCTGGTCTACAAAGCAAGTCAAGAACAACCAAGACTACACAGAGAAACCCTGTCTTGGAAAAAACAAAAACCAAAACCAAACGCAAACAAAGAAAAAAGCCCACCTGCTCAGGACTTGGGATATAGCCTGATGGTACATGCTTGCCTAGCATGTACGAGGACCCTATGTTTGACTCTCAGAACTGCTAAAAATAAATAAACACATAAACAAATTCGACTGGTCTGCAAGGAAAAAAAATCTATACACAATAAAGGTGTTTTGTTTTAATTAATGAAAATGTAGTGCGCAACGTGCATGTCTGCTGAGTGCAGACATCCAAAAAAGGCCAGAGGCATGGGATCCCCGGAAGGTAGAGCTACAGATGGTGGCAAGTCACCTGATCCACAAGCTGGGAACTGAACTTAGGGCCTTTTAAGAGCAGCGCGTACTTGTAACCCCTGAGCCATCTCGCTAGTCCCATTCACTTCAAAGAACATCAGGGAAGTGCTACCAAGTGGTTCACTCATGTGTGGGCGCAGACAGCACATCCATGGGTGCACTCTCACTGCGATACAGAGCCTTGCCACCCGACACAGCACCGAAGGGGGTGGAAGAGTTTACAGATGTGGAGAAGAAAAGCACTTTTTAAAAAACATTGCTTGCAAAGAAAACCAAGAGTTCAGTTTCTAAGTAAGAAGTTCTTAGGATGGCCAAGCCAGGCTAGCCAAACAGAGCCCATACCAACCATAACTGGACACCAGCCAGGAAGCTCTGGAACAAGAGGGTCCAATGAGAGAAACACCCAGTAAGCTAGACTGCTTATCTAGTCATCCGAAGAGAAATGGAAAATGGTATGAAGTGAGCCGCCCAAACCTGGGGGCTAGATGGAGGCCAGCAAGCTCCAGCCAGCGAATGAGGTCACTTTCCAAAGTGTCACCACTGCAAATCTTTGTTTCAGATATGTTTATATACTTTCATTTGTGCGTGCTCATGTGTGCGTGTGTGTGTGCAGCTGCTGGTGGAATCCAGAAGGGGGCAACAGATTCTCCAGAGATGGAGTTACAGACAGCTGTGAGCTGCCTAGCACAAACCTTGGGTCCTCAGGAGGAGGAGCAAGCTCCCTTAACCACTAAGCTCTCTCCAGCCTCAATAAATCTCTTTCATTGTCATCTAGCCACTTTCTATCTTTCCCTGGAGTTAAAATGCAAAATGTTGCCTTCTCCCAAACCAAAGCACCATAGTGAAAGATGTCACCTGCTGTAATCAGTGCTTCCAGCCCACACATCTGGACTGGGCAAGCAGGAGCACTCCCTTTGGTCCTAAGCATGACTCTCCTGGGATCATTAAGTTTCCCAGGAGGCTATGGCACCAATGAGAACTGAATCAATGATTGCTCTGACTATAGACACAGCTTCCTGCACAGGAGGCTAACTACAAGGTAAATCAGAGGCCCCTTAGTCTTCCATGGAGCACTTTCGGTGAGCTTCCTGGTGTGGTAGGACAAAACTGCACCTGGTCAGTTATGCAAAATAAATGGACTCCGCAGGGTCAGCAGTAGCAGGCCAGAGTCTATTACCCCTGGCACACTTATTCCAAATGTCCATCTTTTCCAGATACCTTGCCAGCCCTCTACCTCCCTATCACCACTTAAATCCATGCTAAATTCCAACACTTTCCTCTTGCAACACAGTCCCCAAATCAAACACTAAGGTAGAGCCATCTACCCACCTTCCTAGGCCCCTCAATAAAAGTTTAGCCCTGTGACAGCAGTAGTTTCTTTTCCATCACAACAGCCCTTGTGACTGACTACAACATAGTAAGGACTCAGTTAACGCTCATTCAGTTAAGGTGTGTGCTTCTCCTGACTTACCTTACAGCACTGATTTCCAAGCTGCTAAGATTCTACTTACAAAGAATTCAGATAAAACACTCACTTGTCCAAATTCCTCTCCACTTGCAATTTCAGCCTGCAAGGCTCAGTTAAGAGACTTCCTCCTGTCTGTCGCACAAAATAGGAAGGGAAGATCAGGTCCCCACTACTGTTTTCTGAGGCTTTAGAGCCCTCTCTGGGGTGTCTCTCTGCAGCAAAGATGTTCATGTCCTGCAGATCCACGACAATGCAATCCAGCAGGCAGACATGGTCTTCTACAAGGACCCAAGGGGAAAAAGAGGTAAGGATAAAAGTAGCATGCAGAAAGGGGTGGGCCTGAGCAAACTAAAGGATCAAAGTCAGTCATTCTGTCCTTAAAAATCAGAAGTGGCTGCTGCCCCTGCTCTGCACTACTCAAAACATAGCTGTTAGGGCCTGACCATGGCCTCAGGAGCCCACCATGGAGGGTGTCATAGCTGTGTCAACACATCCTGCTGCCTGACTTCCACACCAGGCCATGCTACTCACTTCCCAGCAGCAGAGTTGTCTGTTCAAATGCAAACTGTGTGTTTCTACTACCACTGATCACCTTCTACCCAAACCACCTCACCCTTGCCTACACCTCCACAAACACCTCCAGTGTGCCGACATAATTCCACTGTGGCCCTCATAGAACCATTCTTTCCACAGAAGACCTGGATGGAAAAGAAGCAGACTGAAACAGTCTCTTCCTTTGGAAACTTCAGTGGCGACATGTAATCCAAAACCTTGCAAAACTCCCTGCAAATACCTGGAGGTACTACATAAGCCCACAGCCCACTTTTCTGACCTCATCTCAAGCCAATTCTCCCATTTGCTATCCAAACCTCAGGCCTCCGGGCCTTTGCATATCCCAAAAGGCCATGCTCTTTGCTTCTTGGACAGCCTCATCATTACCATTACCATCCCACCTCAATCTACGTCGGATCCTCAATTTTCTTGCGTCTTTCCCATATCGTGTATTAATCTATCTCATCTATCATCTATCTATGCTCATCTACCATCTTTCTCCTGTAAGTACCATACTGGGAAGAATCATATCTAAGAGGATGCTAATGTGCTGGGGACAATAATTTAATGCCTGGCATTAAGCAGGAGCTTAGTAAGCAGTTCTTGAATGGACAGTTAAACTAACAAATACATGGCCTGTCAGAGCAGGGCTGAGCTGTGAGAAAGGTGTAGAATGCTAATGCCATGGCCTCAGAGAGACCCTAGGAGCAGCTGTGGAAGTGGAGACACTGTAAAAACCACAGCCTTCAAGGCCAGGTACCACTGAGGAGCAAATTTTAGTAAAAAGCAACAGCTGGGCAGAAAATATGATGCTGGAAGAGACATCTTCCTGTAAGACATAGCAAATCTTTGTGTAAGTTTATCCATGTTCACACATGTGTATATCTGTGTGCAATACCCATGCACATTCATCTGTGTATGGAGGTCAGAGGTCAGTGTCTTCTGTCATCTTCCTCAATTGTTCTACACCTTATTTTTTTAGCAAAGTCTCTCATTCAACCTGGAGCTTGCCAATTCAACTAGACTGGCTGCCACCAAGCCCCAGGGATCCTCTTGCCTCCACCTTCACAGTGCTGGTATTATAGACAAATGCCACTCTGCCCAGTTTTGTTTTGTTGTTGTTTAATACAGGCACTGGGGATTAAACGATAGTCCCCACGCTTCTGTGCAAGCGCTTTACTGACTGAGCCATCTTCCTAACCTGCCCCCAAGACTCTTCTTACAGGCATCTGCCTCTACATCAGGCTGGCTACATGCTGGATTGTCTCTGTCTTAACCACTCAGGCTGGCTCACAGCACCAATCCAGCTACCACATCAGAGCACCCATCAGAGCTCAGGGACAGAGTCATACCATGGGTCAATGGTCTTCTTCCAAAACTAAATCTCCAGTTATACCACTTTCTTGACATGTGACAAGCCAAGTTATGTTATCTCTCTAGGACTGGAAGGTCCTGCAGGGAGTCCAGCAATGCTCGGATCTACCTAACCAAAACAGCTGCTGCCCTCCACTGCCCACAGTGCATCTGCACTGAACTGCCCTGGACACATACCTCTCTCCCAACCCAGGTCCTCAGAGCATCACCCCACTTTCCAACAGGGCATCCATCCATGACATGCTGAAAACTCCAGAGCCCAGATAAGGCCAAAGCTCAGAATGACTGATTGCTACATTCACAAGAAGGGTACAGTCACAATACCAACAGAGGTAATATGAGAAAATCAAGCTAGTCCGGACTACATACAGAGCCCTGTCCCAAGAAGCCCAAAGAGAAAAAAGAAATCCAAAACAAGAGCACCCATACCAGGATGACTCAGACCTCCAAGAGTCATTTTACAGTACTCTGTTCTCACGTCTTATATCACACTGACACTAAGTTTAAAATCTTGTTTTGGGGAATTAAATGGTGGCCTGCATGGGCAGGGCCTGGGTAACAGTTTATGAGGACACAGGACTAGCTTGGCTGGTCACCATGTCCTGGACTATCTGGACCTATATGAGTCCCACAGACAACAGAAAGCCTCTTTATTTCTACCGCACCTTCTAACTGAATCTACGTTATAAGCTGCATGAGACTAAACCCGCCTAACACTCAAAGCAGCATGGGACCTGATCGTCATACAAATGCTGTTTCCTGTCAGCTTTCACAGTCTCACCATGAGTCCCAGAGCTCCCCGGAAGGGCTTCAGAACAGTCGCCACCTTCACTGTATAGCTCTTTCCTCTTCTCTTACCTGGACTGCTGGAACTTTGGCTAACAGGTGGCGTGGCCTGCTGCCCACGCTGCTTGATGGAGGAACTGGGCACAAACTCACTCTTCAGGCTGCCAAGGCCCATTCCTGCAGGAGGCATCATGAACAGCCCCTGTATCTGGGGCCCCCTGGGGTCCTCTGTGCTTGCCATCTTCTTCACACTGTGTTTGGGTGTAGCTGTTGGAGAAGCTGAAGGCACAGATTCCTAGGAGGAACAAAAGAAAACTAGAATGCACAGATGAGGGGGTAACAATGCCTTCACTAGCTTGGAAATCATACCCTTCCCTACGGTCTCAAATACTCTATAGTAGATACATGGCCCTCAGACCCTAGAGAAAGGAAGGTGAGGGTCATTACACTCACCGCCCACACAATTATCTACAAAAATGTCACCCAAGACTCCATACCTGATAATAACTACAGCAGCATTGCAAGAAAACAGTCTGTGGCTCAAGAACAAATGCCAATTTCAGCCAAATTCAATCAAAGCAAATCTCTCAACCATACAATAAATATATTCACTGTTTGGGGGAGAGGAGAGCTTATCGTAATTAAAAAGAGTGTATCTAGGGGACTGAAGATGTAACTGAGGTATTAGAATGATTTCCTAGCTTGCCAGAAGCCCTGGGTCCAAAGCCCATACCAAATAAACTGGTATGTAATCCCAGGTGAAGGTAGAACAATCAGAGAGTTCAAGGTTATCCTCAGCTACACATCAAATTTGAAGCCAGCCTGGGATAGAAACAAAAAGTCTCTAAAGGCAATACGACTGCAATAGAAATAGGCCCCGGGAAGGTGTTTGTACATTCCAGTGTTTCCATATGCATTTATGTTTCCCATCGAAGTAACCATAGAAATGAAACAAAAGGCAAACAAAGGAGGTTAGCCATGCATGTCAGGTTTCTGCTCATACAGAGTAAAGCCAACCCCAGGGTTCTCTGGAAAGGACCAGACTCTTTTCTTGCTGACGGTGGTCAGTTGACTGCAAGTGGAAAAGTTGATTCCACAGAGTGAGCCAGTCACTGGCATTTTCAACTTCCCTGGGTCCTTAGCAGCCCTCAGAGGCCTGTCTGTATGTGGCTTCGGCCTCATGGGGCAGCTCCTTCTCAGCCTGTCACAGGCAACCTCCCTGGGAGCTTGAGAAGCATGGTTGTCTGGTGCTTCTGCAAGGCTGACTCATCAGTTTGGGAAAAAGGATGAAAACCCTACAATCCCCACTTCCTGAGCAATAATGGCCACACAAGCTTCCTGTATTTTTCCCAAGGAAGATTACTAGGTAAATGCTCTCATTTAAATGTTTCCACATTACAACTGCCCTCGTGCTATTTACTTGAACTGCAGCGAATGTTTGTTGCTCTTTCATTTGACTTACCTCTACATCCTCTCTGCAGTTAGTTTAAATAAATCAATGGCTTGAAGAGATCAACCCAACGCTTTTGAGCAACCCTGACTTAGAAATTATGGTTTTAAGCACAAGCTATGGTTGAGAAAATACAACAACAAAAAGAAAGGCAAGCATACACCAAAAATCCAAACATGTCCTCAATAAGATGGAGTTCTATAAGAAACTGTCCCGCATGACTCCTGTCTTAAAACCTGGGGCCCAGGGCATGCAAGGTCAAGCCACCTATAGGATCCATTTCAGGAGAATTGGCTGTTCTTGGGCCAGTGGATGTAGCATGAGACGCACCTCACATGAGCAAGAACAACAGGCAAGTGTAAATGCAAGGTGGATAGGAGGGAAGTGTCACACAGAGGCCATCAGTCAGCACTGAGCCCGTATGAGGAGAGGGGAACCACACGGCTAAGTGCACCGGATTACAAGGATCTGGAGAGATGACACACTCCACACAGCCTTATGGAATTCCACTGAACACGCACGGGTGTGTAACACAGCAGCTTTCCTGGGATTTCTGGATATAAAATGAGGTCATTCAGGAAGTACTAGCCAGGACCAGAAAGACTCTTAATACAGGCCTTAAGAAAGGCTCTCCTACACAGGCAAGAAGTAACTCCCCAAAGCAACCACACAAAGAGTAATAAAGAAGGCCTCTCCTGCAGTGAAGTATTTCACAGGATCAGCATTTGGGGGCTTTGATTTGTTTTAAGTACATGAATGTGAACTGACTGCTGAATCCCATAAGGTTGTTTTTTCTTTTATCAAAGTAACCAAAAAGCAAAAGAGAGGAAAGAGAGGGAGGGAGAGGGAGAGGGAGAGAGAGAGAGAGAGAGAGAGAGAGAGAGAGAGAGAAAGAAAGAAAGAAGCCAACCAACCACATTATACCTTGAAGAAAAGGCAATCTTTGTAAGTACTGCCACCTAAAATCAAATCCTCAAAAACAAAGACAGACAAGTTTTGTCATTAAAATCCTATAATTTGTGCTGTTATTTGGCTTAACAAAAATAGGAACCTTTTTGTAAAAACATCTTGGAATAGTTTGGCAGTTCTTCATCCACAGCTAACTTTAGAGCACACTTGTCAGCCCATATACAGACATCTCTGACACAGAAAATGAGCCCATTCCCTTTTCTGGAAGGGGAAAGAAGCGAAACACTGCTGGGGAACTAGATTACTATTTTTGACTACAGATGACCCTCTGCTTCATAGTTAGTGTGATCTCAAAATACAGATGTAGCAAAACATACTACAAAGAACTCACTATGTGACTTTCTGTCGCACTCCCTAGACCTCCAGAGAGAGAGAGGGACTAGGGATAAAATGCGATCACCAAGAGCTAAGGAGCTCATTAATAAAGCATGCACACTGGACTCACCATTACCAAGTTGGTAGACACATCTACACAAGAGCCAAAGGCATGCTCCAATGCATGCAAGAGATGTCCCTGGGCCCCTGACCCTGTGTCCCCCTTGTCCTACACACATATGCATCTGACCCTTCAGCTGCACCTCGACTTCCACTCTCTGTAACCTGCTGGTCAATGTGCTTCCCCTGAGCTCTATGGCTGTTACTGGGCAATTTACTGGGCCTGAGGAGAAACTGTGAGAAGCCCTACTCTGTCGTGGGTTAGTCAGAAGCAAGAGACACCTGGGCCCGTATTCAAAGTGGGTGTTCAAAGTGGGCCCAAGTGTCAGGCAGCTGCACAGCCTGAGGAATTCCCAGGAGGTTTTACAAAGTTAGAAAATGGATGGTGTAGGGAAGGCCTCACACAACTGTGTCAGAAGTGCTATGAAGAATCAGGACTTATTTATATATGCAGAGAACTTAGCACCGAATAACATATGATGGGCATTCAGCAAGTGTCAGCTGCTTACTGCTTTCTTCGTTGTTCTGATGAGCTTACAATCAACTTTTATACTCCTCTCCATGAGGCCTATCACTTCTCCTAGATTAGTAGCTGCTGGGCAACAAACAGGCACAGCCACTGGGGATTCCAGTAAGTCCTTTTCCCACACACAAAAGGTGGGCAAACACTGAGTAAGCAGAGGGAATGAAGGCCTGGAGACGAGCAAGGAGTCGTGAGAGAGCACACCCTGAGAATGGCATCTCTGCCCTTTAGAAATGTCGCTCTGCCTCCTGCCAGGCAGAAACCAGTGAGGGGATCTTCAGAGTGTCTCCAACATCTACCCAGCTTTGGAACACTCTGGCTGTTCATGCTCAAAGAGTTCTCGTTTCCCCAAATATAGTGAAAATACTGGCAAACCTCACACACAAGTGGTCAGGCTTGGTGGCAAGTGCTTTTACCTTACTCAGTAGGTATACCTCAGATACCTACTGAGCTATCTCACCAGCCCAGGAACACTTTATGAATGTAGAGCACTGTGACAGATGGAACCCTGGTACCACGGGGTTGTTGGCTGAAACAAGTTAATTACACTTAATGAGGGTTACAACTTAACATTATTTCAGTTGAAAAGGTTAGTTGAAATGTCAATAAAATGCTTAAGAAATCTCTCAGCCACATGGCCTCAGAAGGAAGAGCAGACCCTGAGCTGTGGGGAATTTTCAGTTCATATTCAAATGAGAATTAAACTGAACAACCACAGACACTCCTGGCTCACCTTATCTTGTAAGGAGAAGGTTCCAGGAAAACCAGCAAAGAGAAACTTGTTCTTCACTTTCAACTTGCCCAAATTTGCAACTATCAGGTTATTTGATCTGGAGCTTTCTGGGATGAGAAGTACCGGGGCACCGGCCTCGATATCCAGAAGAACCCTTGAGCAGCGCTGTGCCTGGTCCCTCACCTGGTAAGGAAGGAAAGTAGGCAGAGGCTCAGTTAATTCTCCAGATGTATGATCAGACCTTCACGGAATCCAAACACTTTCAGAAACGTATACAGCAATTAAAGAACACAAGAGTTTATTTGTGGCCACCACAGTAAATTAGAATCAGAAACAAACCGATAATGGAAAGTCCCCAAATATTTGGAAATTAAATTTCAAACTCCTAAATAACCTACAGATATTCTTCACAAAGATGAAAATATATTACACTAAAGGACACATGTAAGCCAATGTAACAAGTATTCTTTTTTTTTTTTTTTTTTTGGTTGGTCAATTTGGTTTTGGTTTTTTGGTTTTTTTGTTTTCAAGACAGGTCTCTGTGTAGCCCTGGCTGTAGATCAGAGGAGTTGAACTAAGAGATCCAGCTGCCTCTGCCTCTCAAGTATTGGGATTAAAAGCATGTGCCACCATATCTAACAAACAATGTTTTATGTATATATGTGTTTTCCTGAATGTACATATATATATACTACATGAGTGCCTGGTGTACAGGAAAGTAGAAGAGGGCATCAGAGTCCCTAGAGGTGGAGTTACAGACAGTTGAGGATTCTGGGAAGCGAAAATGGCTCCTCTGCAAGAGCAGCTAATGCTCTTAACCACTGAGCCATTTGTGCTACTTTTTTTAAGAGAAAAATACAACATTGTAGTACAAAGGTTTTTTTCGGGGGGTGGGGAGTAGAGTACATTCTGAAGATAGAACCTCTGCACTCTGTCACTAAGCTACACCCACAAAAAGAGTCTATACACTTTTTAATTTATTTAATGTGTGTGGGTGCATTCTGCGGCACACGTGCAGAGGTCAAAGGAGAACTCTTCGGTGTTGGCTCTCTCCTGCCACCTTTACTGCGGATCAAACTCAGGACCCCAGGCTTTTGTGCAAGAGCCTTTAAATACTGACAGAACACTTTACACGCCTGCCCACACTATCTTGCCGGGTATCACCATAACTCATTAGCTTGTCATCTCTCTAAAATATACTGGGAGAGTAATTTTCCTTTGGGAGTGTAGCCACTGGCAGGTTGCCCATGCTGCGGTGAAGACCCCACATCCACATGTACATGAGCAGCTAACTAGACTCAATGGATTATTCAAAATAAAAGAGGAAGAAGACATAACGCTGGAAGGTGACTTTGTAGAAGCCTGAGAGGAGCCTGAGGGGAGAAGCAGGGCTATGATAAAAACTAATTGTATACCTCATAAAGCCTCAAAGGAAAAACATAAAATATATTTTTCAAAATAACTTTTTAAAAACATTAAATAATATCTAGGCAAGGTAACACATGCCTATAATTCCAACAGCTGAGCTCCAGCATGTGGATCATAAGTCTAAGGCCTGCCTAATCCACACAGTGGGTTAAAAACCAGCCTGGCTTACATAGTAAGACACTACCTCACAGAGCAGGCTCTGGGATTGTAGCTCAATGGTAGAACAGTTGGTGCCCAGTGCAAGGCCCTAGAGTCCACTACCAGCACCAAAGTGGGGCAAAGGATCAAGGCACTGAAGGTGCCAGGAACTAAAATGTCCAGGAAGGTTTCACCCATTTGGAAAATCATGCAACAGTTTCCAGAAATGACCTCACTAAAGTTCTGTAAGGATCCAGAAGTCCAACGTGTCAATCAAAAATCTCTTCTATTATTTTTACAGAGACCTGAAGCTAAACTTCAAAGGAACTTAAAGTGTGACTTAAAGGTGAGGGATCAACCTGACACACAGACCACACATTGCTAGAGAGAAAACACCTCTCCTTTTCTCAGTGAAATGTTATAGATTTATCTCTGGAGGCTTAAAAGTTCTATTGATCATGGACCAGAGAGATGGCTCAATAGATGAAAGTATGGCCTGAGTTCCTTTCCCAGCATACACACTGGGGAGCTCACAACCACCTGTAACTCAAGCTCAAAAGGACAGATGCCGCCATCTTCTGTAAGCACAACATTCATGTGCACATGACCACATACAGACACACCCATTTGCATAACTAAAAGTCAGAAGTAACTGTTAAAGTTCAACAGCACCATGTTGTCTGGGTAAACATGAGGACATGAATTTGGATCTCCAGAAGCTACATGTGCTGATCAGATTTAATTGTAAACTTGATAAAGCCTAGAAGTACAGAGTCTCAATGAGGGAATGTTTACACTGGGTAGGGCTGTGGGAATGTCAGCAGTGACAGGGGACATCTAAACTGATGTGGGAGGACCTAGGCCAATATCACCTAGGCACAGGGTCCTAAGCTGTTTAAGAAAGGACAAATCAAGCTGAGCAAGTGAGTATGCATGTATTTGTGTCTCTCTGCCCTGGACTACAGATGGGATGTGCCAAAAGTTCCAGCCTTTTGACTTTTATAATGGACTGTGACCTGAAATTATATGCTAAATAAACCCTTTTCTTCCCTAAGTTGCTTTTTGTCAGGGTATTTTATCAGAGCAACAGAATAAAACTACAACACCATGTAAAAGTCAGGCTCAGCAGCACATGACTGTAACCTCGGTGCTAGAGAGAGGAGATAGGAAGATCTTAGTAGCTTGCTGGCCAGCCATGTGAACTGAAAGGTAAGCTTCAGGTTAAGTGAGAGACCCTGTTGCAGATGTAAACACGTTTTTGTTTTGATCCCAGGTGTAGGATATAGGACTGATTCAGATTGTCCACAGCAGCAAAGTATTTGCCTCCTGTGGGCTCTGAGAGGGGCCCTCTGCCAGCTGCTGATTGTTTAATTCTGAGGACTCTGAGAAAGCATAAAGGCCAGAGTCCAGACAGTACTGGGAGGGTGGAGAAAAGGCTCCAAGAAAGAAGAAGGCTCCTGGTGCTTTCCCCCTGCTGCTCCTGGTTGCTGTTGATAGAGTTTGATAGAGTTGTCTCCTGACAAAAAGTTGGAGATACCCTGAACCAAAGACTGGGCCTTCCATAAAGAACCTGCCCTAACCAGTAGTAAGTAGCTAAGGAAAACCCCATCTCCCAACCTCCTGTCTCTCCTACCTGGTATTGTGATGTTGGAAGGAATTGGGGTGGAGAAGGGAGGAAGAGACGGAAGAAATGTAAATAAAATAGTTAAAAACTAGTGCCTACAAGTCCCTGTCTCAAAAACTTAAAGTGAGGTTACTGAGTAAGATACCCGATGTCAACCTTAGATCCCCAGATATGGCACATAAGCAAACATTCTCATTCCCTCCCCCCCCTTTCTCTGTCTGTCTGTCTCTCTCTCTCCATTATTTTATTGTCATTCCTTAAATGTCTATTTTCTAACTAGTGTGGAGCTCAATGGGAGGGGAAACTGAGAGGAGCTGGAAGAGGGAGAAACCATAATCAGAATGTACTGTATGAAAAAAAAAATCTTTTTCAATCAAAGAAAACAGTATTTTGAAAAGTTCTACAGATCAGTCAAATTGAAAGGGCAACTTGGAGACATGATGCTACCCACCGTCTGACCCTCAATAGCAGCTCGCTGGCGCCCTAACACGTCTTGCAGCTGTGTGAAGTGCTGAATGAAGGCCACCACCTCAGCCTGAAAGCGCTGTGTGTGCACATACTGCACAGAGGCCATCTGGAGGCTCACTCGGATGTCATGCTCTCTCTGGAGCAGAGGGTCTGGCTGCCCATATCTGGAAGTTGGGACAAAAACAGAAATCAGACAGCAAGATTTGAATATTAAAAGAAAACTAACATTGATTTAAGGGCTTCCCCTCTGAAAAGCTTTAGCTATTAAATGGAAAACCCCCAAAACAAGCTCAATAATTTTCACATTGTGCTAAGCACATCTCACAAAAGCATGGTATGACACCGAAGGCTACCAGCGGTGGACACCACAGAGCACAACACTGACCACAACCCCAGAACACACCTTGCAGGGCACCTCCCCGTCCTTGCCTTAAGGGCCACAGCTTTCCGGCACAGACTGTGACAATACGGGTTTGGGAAGTAATTTGAAAAGCCATGGAGAAATGGAGGCAGCAGAATTACTGCTTCTGGGGAAAGGGAGGCTTCTAAAAACAGAAGAGCTGCCTTTTGTCAGTGAAATGTAGACTGTAATGTCAAGTGTGGATTCAAAGATGAACAGAGGACTTTTACGGTCACTCAGAATCTACTGGGCTGTGATACCACAGTAAGAAATGATTACACAGGACACAGTCAGTGGGGGAAGGGATTCATATTTACTAAGGAATGTACTTTTGTGCCAAGCAGAGAAGAGTTCACATTAATCATGTTATCTCTTGTAGAACCTTGTCATTGTGGTATCTAAAAGAAGCAAATCAATCTGAACTCTAATGTCCAAATTCTCAGTCCACAGTTGTTTTGGGGGAAGCACTTTTCTCAGGACTGACAGAACATTAGCACACTAAAAGTGGGAGGCGCCTGCACAGGAGCCTGGACCTTATATAAGAACACTGTGAGCAGGACTAGACAGCCATGCTTTCTAATAGCTCTCAAGAAAGCTGGAAAACTCATGCAGGAAACCATTCTCTAAAATAAGCAGACAAGCCTAAAGTCCAGCTAGGAAGTCAATATTTATTAGCAACAAGAGTGCTCAATGCTCTCAGACTGAATTCATGCCAGAATACTCAGTGCCGCGTGGAAGCTTAGAGACTGCTAAACTCGGGCCCCAATTATAGTCAGAGGAAAAGCGGCACACAGAGACTAAGTGACTTATTATAGGTCACACAGCAAGTTGACATTAGCTGACGGAGCCCAGGTCTTCTGCTAATTGGGATCGTTTCAATCCTATCCCATACTCTTATGGCACTAAGTAATCTCCAATGCAAGTAATCTCCAACACAAATCTTTAATATAATTCAATGTAAGTCAGGACTCCTCACAAGCTAGATCTTTTCAGTTTTACTTAAAAAAGTAAATTTTTTCATTGTTTAATCAATAAGAATTTTAAACAGTGAGCTGGCAAGAAAGCTCAGTGGATAAAAGCACTTGCTGCCAAGCTTTCAGACCTGGGTTCGATCCCCAAAACCCGCATGGTAGGCAGAGAACCAATTCTCCAAGTTGTCCTCTGGCCTCCACACACACACTGTGGGAGACACATAGAAAATAAACACATGTAAAACAATGTCTGAAAAGAACTCCAAACAGCAGTGCTCACAACACACAGCCGGGGAGGAAGTGCACTTTACTGCAGTGCTCACGACACACAGCCTGGGAAGAGTGCATGCTTTACTTGAAAGTCTGGAAGATGAGAGCCTCTTCTCCACTCGTGGTGAAGCGTTCCCTGTAGAAGTCTCCATGCGGCGTGAGGTCACTCAGAGATAAGCTCCCGATGCTTCCCTGCAAGGCCAGGTCTCCCTCTACATGTATTAAAATTAGAACATGTTATTATGGACCTTTTCTGAAATCATTTAATGTATCTGAATTAAAACTGACATGCACATGACTCCAACTTCCACTTTGTAATCACACTAAATGTCAGAGATAATTTTTCAGATGCCAAGACACCAGAGAAACATTTGATGTGCTGTTTCTAAGGGTCTCAATTCCAAAGCCTAAAGGAGCTAGACAAGTCTAAATAACAATAAAGTCTATGCAAAGCCAGCAGCACTGCATGCTGGGGGTACCCCTGCAAGGGAAAGGTATCTTGCCAACTTCAGGGATAAACACCAGCAGCTGCAGGCAGAAGCATGATTCTCTGAGATGAGGGCACTGCCTAGAAGTGAGAGAGCCATCCAGGTCTATCCATTGAAGTAGGCATAAAATAATAAGGGAGGAAATGTCTGTGTCAGCTGCTCAAGCAACAACACTGAGTGGGCCTGAGGTGACTAAGGGAAGAAAATCAAATGATGCGTGGGCATAGACAGTGCTGACACTGACTGGAAATGTGGCTGATGACAGGAGCACAGCACTAGGGGTAAGAGAATGCAGATAGCTGCTGGGGCACATGCTACTGGAACGTGAGCATGAAATGATCCTCCCAGGGAGGTCCAGTAGCTCTCTAGAGGTGGGGACCAGGCTGGTCTGCATGGAGGCTCTAGGCAAGCTACTGAACTACAATTTCTACTGGACAAAACCAATCATAACTTTACACAGCTGTCACCATGTTCATCAAGGGATACCTAGACCTCTGGCAGGCCAGGTTAGTTCCCCAGCAACTAAATGGAATATATTTTATATTCTCTAACAAAAATATCACGTTTCTCCAGATTAAAGAGCACTCTTCTGGGATGCTTTTCTAAAATAATACCAGACATGAGTTAAATAATACCAGACCAGTTAAATTCTTCTGCAAACGATATTCCTGACTCCATGACGGCAACAGCACCTTAACCCTCACTACTGCGTACACCTTCCTTAAGGAAGAAGCAGCGTTTGAGCACATGCTTTAAACATGATGGCAGTGATTGTGCTCTTGTAAGAATTCCAGTTTGCCAGGGCTGGGCAGTAGTGGCACACTCCTTTCATCCCAGCACTTGGGAGATGGAGGCAGGTGGATTTCTAAGTTTAAGACCAGCCTGGCCTACAAAGTGAGTTCCAGGACAGCCAAGGCTACACAGAGAAACCCTCTCTCAAAAAGAAAAAAACAAAGAAAAAAGAATTTCAACCTGCAAAAGCTCATCAGAAGGGGCCAGCTACAACGGCCTGCTGCAGAACACTACACACACGCTCTCTTGGCAGCGCCCTGACTTAAGAGTTCAAACAATAAGCTTGACCCATTTTCCCACAGATAGCCCTCTGACCTGCCTGTCTTCCAGATCTAATTATTAATAGCTCCCCATTTCAACCTCAAAACTATCCCATTTTGAACAAAAAAAAAAATTATCTGGTTACTCTACAGAGAAAGATGCCAGGGGCCCACCCAAGCTTCAGAATGAGACTCTTGGGGTGAGGTGGGAGAAGAGCAGGGAGGAAGCTGTGCCTTTGTAATAAGCTGTCCAGACAATGCTGATCCCAGAGCCAGGATCTGGGAGCTACCACCCAGAATGAAGGCCATAGCAATTCCCACAGCCAAGCCACAGCTGTATACCTTACTTGCGTGTGACCACAACTAGTTTTGTGCTGGGTGGTGGAATACTCACAGAACTGTATGCACTTGACTTTGTCCCACTTACCAATCATCTCCATGTGTGCTACTAATTTGGACACATTTGCTTTAGCAAGCTCGCTGGTGGCCTTACTCAACACAAGAGAAAGCGAATGAACCTAGGACACAAGATACAAAGCAAAAACCAAGTTACTGAGGGGAACAAGAAATGGCAGGACAGAATGAGTGAGAACAAGGACAGGCTTAGAAAGGTGAGGGTAAACATTTATTTGTTTATCCAGAACGTGTGTGTGTGTGTGTGTGTGTGTCCCCACACATGTGGGAGTGTATCTGGGTTTGCACATATATATGGAGGTCAGAGGGCAATCTGTGGGAATGAGTGTACTTCTTCCACTGTGCGGGGTCTGGGACTCCAACTCAGACCGTCGGGCTTGGTGGCAGGCACTTAGACCTGCTGAGCCACCTCACCAGGCCAGACCTTACATGATGCAAATTTCATTTGTGCCCAGAGCAGATCTGCTGATGGAGCCCATGAGGAAGGAGTTCCAATTTCAGATGCTGTGACCTCTCCTCTATATTTGTCTGTAGGTGGTGAAATGTTATGCAGTATAAAACAGTTTCCTATCTTAGCATTCGTTGTTAGCACTGCACAGTTCTGTAATGACTCACAGATCTGGAGATCAGGGCTCATCTGTAAACTCTATGTAGGCAAATGATGAAAATGGAATCCTGCCTAATGCCTTTGAACCTATATTTAACAGAGTCCTCTGTTCAGCAATGGAACTTCAGGGCAACAGGGACAGGGACTTCTGTCGCAGGAATAGAATTCTCTAACACAGGCTTCATTACACTAAAGTAATTCCAATGACTGAAAATACTTTTATATCTAAGAACTTGCTGGGCTGGCCCCCAGCTCTTCTCCTTAGGGACCAGGCACTTATGGAAAAGAAGAAAGGAGCAGGAGATGGAAAGACATATGCGCCACACACTCCTTGTCCTCACGACTATCACAGAGTAGGAGCTCAGGATTTGCTAGGTGGGTAAGCAACTCCAAGAGAAAGAAGGAAGAGGATGGCAGAAAGAAGGGAAAGTCTCAATGAAAGCAAGAAAGTGAACCGATGCTCTCACTCCTCTGACGGGGACCACAGAAGGATCTCAAGACATCAAGATCCCATAAAAAGGTAAAATAAAACCCCCAAGGATCACACACCCTGGGTCTAAAAACTGCTTTGTTGGAAGGGACCCAGCTGTCGCCCACTTCATGGCATGGCACCTTCACATCACTGAGAAAAGACCCACTATCCTCTGCCTTCTGCCACAGTGACAAGAAGCATTTGCCACTTTGATGCTGTCCTCTCCAAGAAGCGCACCTGAGTCAGATCCCCCATTAACTTCCCATCCCCAAAGCAGGATGAAGTCACGTGGGAAAGTCAGAGCACTGCTGGCGTGTGGAGACACACTATAGCGGCAGCTCGCTTTACATGCAAGAGACTACACCGACAGCAAATGTAGCACGGGATCCTAGCTGGACATTGACTCAGACTTTCATGTGTTGTTTTACTGACATCTTCTCATTCTGTAGCTGACTTACCTCTCAGAAAGGCCTAGCTCTGCAGAGACCAAAGGGAAGGCCTGAAGTCTCTCAAACCATTCATGCCTCAGTGAACTATCTGAGCAGCCCTAGAATTCGCTTTAAAAGACTTCAGTGAGGAAAAGAAATAAAGGTGATGTGCTTGGTTATAGTCTTGGTAATATTGAAGTTCATGACTCATTAGAAATCTACCATAATAATAATGTTCAAAAATTCTTATTTCAAAAACTGCATTGCCTAAAAGCATTTATCTAGTCCTTTTCTGCTACAGCATCTATGCAAAGCCCCCAGGAGCACAACCCATCTTATAGCAGGGAAGGATTCCTGAGGCAGATCTCCGCAGGCACAAGGAGAACAAAGTCACCTTTATAACATATCAAATCCAAGAATGCCTAAACACTGCCACTTCCGGTCAGTGTGCTAGGCCTAGTGCCCCAGAGCCTCAGGGCACAGCCAAGTGGTGTGTTCAGTGCCCACTGAGTAAGTGGCAGAACTGGCTCCCCCTCCCCCATCTCTCCTTCCAGGCTTCCCACTTGTAGAGGAGTGAAGCCTGTTGTGGGAGAGAGAATCAAGACAACATCAGCATAGGGTAGCAGAGTTCCCTTCCTGGCTCTGCTCCCAGCAGTGTTTGCAGGTGGCATGCACCAAGACACGCAGATAAAGACTGTCCTCCCCTGGCACACAGAAGTGACAAGCTGCTGCTGCAGAGGTGCCAGCACTCTTGACAGGTGCTAATTACAACAGGCCTGTATAGCCCCAGTCAACTCCATGGACCTGCCTGCTGTTCCATCATAAATAGCAGGCTGCCTTAAATCCAACCTTAAATACTACCTTCTGGGTTTTCTTAATATTTACACTACAAATATCAAGGTGAAGTTACAAGCATGACAACCCACATCCTAATGGAGACTGTGATAGCAAACACCCCCTCACCGGGTGCTTGCTGCAGCCAGGAGCCATGTGGAGGCCCCCATACCCTCCTCTCACCCTGGGGACCTCTATACAGGCGCTGCAGCACGCTGCCCCGTCTACTGATGAAACCCTAGGGGGAGGTTCCCTGACCCACCCAGGGCCACAGCTGCAGGTTACCGTCCAAGGGCCAGGGCTCCAGCAGGCAGTCTAGCTGCGCAGTGCACTCTGTGACCACCGCTACACTGAGCCCAGAGAGAGCTGACAGTGCTGTGAGAGGGTGGGGAGCGGACAAGAAACTCTCGCACAGATGCTGCTGCTGCGCATCACACACTTGGCTGGGTGTTTTGCCCATGCTGTGTCACGTCCTCATAGAGGAGAGATGATCAGGAAACAGGCTAGAGAAGCAAAAACGATTCCCTGGGCTCACACAGCTCACGGGAAAGCTGCTTAAACTACATCTTCCCTCTCCTCCAGATGGGTTTTTACAACAAAACCCTTTCTAAAGCATCGATGCCACTAAAGTCTTATTCCTCAACAGCCAGGCAGAGACTACACAGCCCTCTGCCGATGAGAGCTCTTTTCTAGGATAAATATAAAAGGCGCACATTTAGATGTGGTTCAAACACACCCCCAGAGAGTAACACCACCTTGACATCCAGCTTGGAGTTCACTGGCTCCTGGAGCTCAGACTGCACGGAAGTGCTGGACTCTGCCCTCACGCTCTGGTGAAAGCCCTCGGGGGGTGCCCTCATAGCGTGGTTGTCTGCAGTGGAGCCAATCCCAAAGAAGTCTAGTATCACCACCCAGGTTTGCAGGGTGATGAGCACATCCAAGCAGTTAAAGTCAACGTCGATGCTCCGGTTAATGCGACTATAGCTGGAAGAGAACTCTGGATGCTTTTTATCCACCAAGAACACATTAATATGGACCAAGGAATCATCAAATTTGCTCTTTCCAGCAAGCACCTTGGGCTCATCCACTGAGGGAGAAGGAGGTGGGGTCTGGGGGCAGCTCTTGTCCTGGACCTCCTTTTGCTTTTTCCGAGATGTGGAAATGGGTCTTTGATACAACTGAAAGACGTTAGGTGCTTCCTCCATGTGGGAAGGGAGAGACCGGGGCATGTCGGGATACTCCACACTGGATACTGACGGACAGGACTGGGAGAGATACTCCTTCTGTGCTAAGCTAGATGGCTTGGGAGCCCCTCGAGACACCATCAGGCTCTTATACTTGGAGTCTGGATTCTTCTCCAGTAAGTCTTCCATGAGGAGCGAGCGCAGTGCAGTCTGGATGGATAAGGTCTGAGGATGGTCTTTATTGAACTCCACCTCAAAATCCTGAAACTTTAAGCTCACAAGCCCTTGGGCCCCCAAGGTCAGATCACCACTCAGCTGAACCTGCAGCTCCGATATACAGAAGTTGGCTTGAATCTGAGTGAAGGCTTTGGCTTCCTTCACAGACAAGGACTTCTGAGAGGTGCTGGAGAAGCTGGAGTGGCTGAACAGTCCGTTCTCCTTCCTCTCCACAGAAGGTTCTCCACAGGAGCTGAGGGGAGCCTGGGGGGAGTTAGGGAACGGGGAGGACGGGGCACTGGCTGCAAACTTATTCAGATCTTCACTGTACACGAGGTTGTCCAGTGTCTGTAAAACCTGCTCGTACACATGCTTGGCCAACACCACCTGCATTCAAAGGGAACAGCCAGGTTACTCCAGAGCCACTGAAAATGTATTTGTGATTTTGTGTAAGGGGCGGGGAGGGGGTACACATGGGTGCAGGTGTCCACAGAGGTGGGAAGAGTCAGACACCCACCAACCCCCAGGAGCTGAAGTTACAGGCCGCTGGGAGCTGCCCAACATGGATGCTGGGAACCTAACTCAGGTCCTCTGGAAGAGTGGTAAATGGCCCTAGTCCCTGAGCCATCTCTCCAGGCCCCTCCAACACTATCATTATCACATAGACCCCCAATTTCCAGCTCATATTTCTGTTTACCAAGAGGTTTTAAGTTAGGTGGCATCAAGGACCATCTTTTCTTTTCTGCCCACTTCTATTCACAAGGCTCGCCCTGGCCACTTGCAGGATAATCTACGCACATCAGTGTAGCAGCAAGTGCTCTATGTGTGCTCAGTCAGCAAAGCCACTCTTTCTAACCGTGCAAAATAACTGCCAAAAGCAAGGAGGAGACTTCCAAAGTCTAATGTGGGCTCAGCAGAGGTCTGAAAAACAAGACTCTAAAACTACTGTAGATCAGCAGTCAGCAGGACAAATAATGGTCAGCACTTATCAAACAATGATGCCAATCTGCAATTCTATGGGTTTTTGTCTCTTTCCATTTCCATTTTGGGGCTGGTGTGGGACCTAGAGCCCTGTGCACAATAGGTAAACACTGTCATTGAGCTGCACCCCCGGCTTCTTACTTTCTTTCAGTTAGAATTTATTATTTAAAAATATTTTCAAGTACATCTTTTTCACTAATTAAGGGCAATTAACAGAGGGATCCCAACTCACAGATAGAAAAATTTTGACAGACTTGGAAAGTGACCGTTCCATAACCCCTAATTTAATCTTCATCCCCACAGAGTTCATTAGTGGGATGAAGCAACAGAAATGACTGACAGGGAATTTTACAAGTGAGAGATCAGGCTCTTACCACCTACACACCCTCATCAAATGCAGACATTGTGTGACAGATATAATGTAACCGGAGATGTATGACAGCACCTGTGACATTCTAGCCAAAAGAGAAGCAGAGCTAAGAAAGACACAGACTCCAGGGAAGCCTGTGTGGTTCACGGCAATACAGGCTTCAGTTCAGAAAGATGTGACAACAGCCGATGTAACCGCATGGGCCGCTCTGTAGGCAACTGACCAGTTACCACACAGAATCATGGCAAGGTACATGGGGCAGGGCAGATCCAGAGAGACCTAAAAGATACCGTGTTAACTGCAATCTGCAGACCCTGCTTGGACCGGTATGTAAACAATTCAGAGCGAAGACGTTCTTGAGAATCAAACGCCATCACAATACCTAAGGAGGCACATAGTTCAGACACAATGTTCCAAACACACAAGATGAAGTGAAATAAAGCCTTCGATTTGCCTTAAAATGTTTTTTAATTGTTTATTATCCTTCTGTGTGCTTATGTGTGTGTACATGTGTGTGCCACGGCATATGTAGAAGTCACAGCACGTGGAGTTGACTTTCTCCTTCCACCTTAGGAAGTTATGATGGAATCTGGGTTATTGAGCTTTCACAGCAAACACTTTACCTTCTCAATCACTTCACCTGCCCCCCTGCCCAAAAACATAAAAAATAAAATAAAATAAAATTTTAAAAAAGCCTAGTACTGAACGGTAGAAACAGGAGAATCAGACATGGTAGCTCAGTGTCCAAATGGGTTCTCTAATAAGGGGAACAGGAACTATTTCTGACACGAACTCAATGGCGAGCTCTTCCACCCCCCCTTCACGAGGGAGGAGCAGCCTTGCTAGGCCACAGAAGAGGACATTGCAGCCAGTCCTGAAGAGACTTGATAAGCTAGGGTCAGACGGAAGGGGAGGAGGTCCTCCCCTGTTAGTGGACTTGGAAAGGGGCAGGGAGGAGATGAGGGAGGGTGGGATTGGGAGGGAATGAGGAAGGGGGCTATGGCTGGGATACAAAGTAAATAACCTGTGATTAATATAAAAAATAAATTAAAAAAAAAAAGGTCATCCTCAGCAACACAGCAAGTTAGAGGTTAGTCTGGGATACATGAGTAAGGAGGGCTAAAGAGATGGCTCAGAGGTTAAGAGTACTGGATGCACTTACAGAGGACCTACGTTCAATTCCTAGCACCCACACTCTCAACCTTCCGTAACTCCAATCCCAAGAGATTTGATGCCCTCTTCTGGCCTCTGTGGGCACTAGGCACACATGTGGTGCACAGATATTCATGAAAATAAAACATCCATACATACAGAATAAAAAATAATAATTTAAAAAAAGAAAAGAAAGAGAGCTGGGGAGGGCTTCTCACCCAAAGACTCACACCTAGGAGCCACTGATACCAACAGATGTGTTCCAGGGTTACTTCAGAGCAACTGCTAGACAAAGTCATGACTAACCACAGCCTGACAGAGTGTCTACTGTACTAAGATCGTGCATACGGTTAGGGCGAGCCTAACTCTGTTGAAAGATCTGTCAACGAGTTGAAGACTGACATTGTTTTACAGTCTGGTCCAAGTGTGTCCAAAGTGGGATGTGAATTACATCCTCCTGGGAAAGAGCGGCTGGCCTTTTAAGCAGTAATTCCCCATCCCCACTGGGGAATGGGGCTAGAGTCTACTTTCTTCCTTTGTGTCACATGGAAAAGGCCATTGCCCAGGGACAAAAAGCCACAACAAAAGGATCCCATGTTGCTGAGGGCAGCAGAGCACACCCGTAATCCCAGCACTCAGGAGACTGAGTCAGGAAGACCATGCGTTCAAAGTCAGCCTGGACTATAGAGGTTGTCTATGTTTATTAGACAAGGTATCAACAACATGAACATGGATTGATAATGTTTCCTTAAACATGTTTCCCTTCCAACACTTAATATAATAAATATATACTATTATAATCTGAGTACTACATATAGTATAAGTATAAGATGAATACAGATGGGGCCAAGTGGACAGCTCAGTGATTAAGAGCACTTCCTGCTGTTGCAGAGGACTTGTATTCAATTCCCTGCACCCACATAGTAGTTCACAATCATCCTCACTCCATTTCCATGGAATCGGGCACCTTCATCTGGCCTACTTGGGCACTAGGCACATACACAAGGCACTCCATACACGCACACAAACACTCATACACATAAAACTAAATAAAATTTAACTAACTAAATAAACAAACGAACATAGGATAAGTGACCCTAATCTGAAATCCAAAACACCCCTTAAATCTGAAATTTTCTGATAGCTAATACAACATTCAAAATGTTTCCAACTCAAGGACATTTCAGACTTCATATTAGAGATCAGAGAGGCTCAACCAGAAAGGTTTTGCAAATGTCTCAAATACACAAAGTTCTAAAACCTAAAATGCATCTGGTCTCCCACATCTCAGTCAAGGAACAATACCTGATTGGCTCTCAACTGCCCTGACCTGAAAATCAGTCCCCTGTTTATTTACCTGAACTGGATTGACAAATTTTCCTTCAATCTTCATGATGCTAGATGCCCCCAGGTCATCTGGACTGAGAGAGAAAGTCAGCTCCGACTCTCTCTCGATAGGGATCTTCTCCAGCTTAAACTGGATGGTGGTGTTGTTCAGGATATGAAAGGCTAGCAGAAGACAGAAGAAATGACAGACCGTGAACACTAATATCTGGCTTGTTATTGACCATCAAGTGTCTTGTCTATAAAATAAAGTCCAGTGGTTATCTGAGGGCAACTGAGTCTCTGACAGAGACCAAAATGCACAGCAAGCAGAAACACAAGACAAGTTCACAAAGGGGAAAGAAGGTATTTTCATGACATGTTCTGCTTGGCAGCTTCACAACATGAAATGGTAAAAAGATGGCTCAAAGGGTAAATAAAGGCACTTGCTGCGAAGCCTGCTAAGCCTGACAACCTGAATTCCATCCCCAGAACCCCCATGCCTGAAGGACAGAACCAACTCCCATAAGTTGTCCTCTGACCTCCACATACAGCACTGTGACACTCATGTGGGCACACACACAACAGATAAACATAATCGAAAATGTATATGATATGGTAAACACCAAGTCAGTCCATGGACTACGGTACATTCTCTTAGCCATGACAGCTAGTTTTCTAAACCAGACTGCCCCTTTCCCAGCTTTCAGAAATAGACTCGGCCTTATCCGGCTCCAGACAGCACTCCAGCTGAACGCCTATTCCACCCAGAGAAAAGACCTGTTCACTAAGCATGGAAATGAAGGACGGGCTCGATGCAGCCCAGTGGTCGAGTGCACGCCTAGCATGAGGCCAGAGGCTGACTCTCCAAACTTCCAATCAATCAGTGAAGGACTTTCTGAGACCCACAGATGTTTTCAAAGGCATTGGTCCCTTCACTGATGAACAGTCTCTAGAACATCCCTGATTCGGTAGCTGGACTGCTTGGGTCTGACTGTCTGCATCCAGAAAACAAACACAATCGTCATTCCCTGTACCCTGCATGGTACTGAGACTAACAGCACTAAAAGAACACAACATCCAGAGGCCAGGTTTCCTCTTCTATTTACATAAATCTCTCGCACTACCTTAGGCTCCAACATTTAACTAGGAAAAGCACACAGCTTAGAACAAGAGAACAGAAATACTGTACAAAATGAGGTCACACTATTTCCGTCCACTGGCGCATCTCTGTAAAGGAGCATTCAACTAACTTCAGAAAGTAACACTTCAAAGCACAGTCTTTTCCTTTTTTTTTTTTTTATCAGTTGATTGGTTGTTATTTTTTGAAACAGGGTTTCTCTGTGTAGCCCTGGCTGTCCTGGAACTCACTCTGTAAACCAGGCTGGCCTCGAACTCACCCATCTATGCCTGAATACTGGGATTAAATGTGTGCACCACAGCTCCTGGCTCAAAGTACATTCTTATTTTGTCCAAAGAGAGAAAGCAAAACCATGCCGTCCTCTACAAAGCTGTTAAAAATGACTTTTCACACATCAACCAGGGATAACCGTCAAATGAAGGGGCTCTGCTGTTTTCAGGGACACATACATAGGAGCTGGTTTAGAACCCTTACCCACACGCAGAACATATTTCTGCCTCTTACCTTGGCCTCTATGCAAAGATTCAAAGAAATCATGTCGTGTGAAGTGAGCCTCCTCCTGACTGTTGACACTGGCAGACCCAGAGGGTGGACAAAGCCACCGACTGACGTCAGGCCCAGCACCATCTCGGCCTGCCAGCTGAGTGCAGTTCAGAGAGTAGAGTTTAATGTCTTTGATTTCCACCTGCAGGCGATCACTTCTGGACCCATCATCTCCCGCCACAGAGCTCTGGATGAATATCTGCCCCAAGTGCCCCACCAGCAGCTCAGGACTCCCAGGCCTCCGAGGGACGGAAACAACGGGGGACTCAATGTTTATGTTCAAGATGAGCTTCACCGTGTCCGACCGCGGGGAAGGAAGGCCAAACCCATAGATTTCATTCTCCTCCAGGACAAAGGGCTCCCGGGCCTTCTTGGGGGTTTCGAAGAGTGACACCATCTCACTGTACTCGGCAGTCTTGGTGGCTAACACTGTGGTAACTTTGGTGGCTGCGCTCTTCAACATACTGCGAAAATTTTCTTCCAGCTCATCCATGGATAACGCCAACTCCTTCAGGAACTTAGCAGAGTGGTTGTAATGCAAAGATGCCATCTTCAGGTTGAGAAAGCACTCCTGTTTTGATCTCTCAATGAATGTGAAACTCAAAGCCTCGCTCAGGGCTGCATCTTCCATTCTGACAAACACACTTTCAAAATAGCCGATGTCACTGACTATGTTCTCGTAGCCCACAGAACTGCCGATGCTGACGACGTACTGGTTCTTTACATTCTCTTGTGTCAGATCCATGAGCTGCAAACAGCCAAGGGAGCCATTCATGTCAAACGAGCTACCCATCGACACGTTCACTTTGGTGCCACCAATACTGGCTGTTGCAATTTTCCTGCCATGTCTCTCCCCATCAGCCAGCCCCACTGTCCGAAGCAACAGGAGGTTGAGTCTGTGGATCTCTACGGCAACCTCGGTATTCTGCTCGTAAGTAGACTGAATCGTGCCCTGTTCTCTAATGTTTCTCTCAAGGTCAGTCATCAGGGGCTGAGGGCTCACATCATCCTTTTCCTTAGGGAAGGATTTCTGAAGAAAACCAATGAGCTCCACAATGGTCTCTGGATTTAGGATGATGTCCAAGTTATTCACCTGAAGGGAAATCACCTGCAGTGTGCTGTCTAAGTTCATGGATGGGCACTCTGAACTCACAAACTGATATTCCAGTTTAATGAGGGACTCTTGTTCTTTGGTGAGAATTTTCTCCAGGGAGACACCAGGAGCTGATTGGTCATTGAGGGTGGACACATCAGATAGGAGGCCTACAGTAGGTCCAGAGACAGGGGATTGTGCCCTGCTATCCCGGAGGCTTCCTGTGGGAATATCAAAACTCAGGTTCTTATGGGAAGCCATCAAAAGGTCAAAATCAGCACCATAAGTTTGCATAGTGTCCACCAGGAGCAACCCGTGAACAGTCAGGGAGACTTCAGCATCATATGGCCTCTTCACCAAGTGAGCATTGGTGCCGAAGACCTTGAGCACTGAGATGTAGCGGCCACTGCTCTCAACACCCAGCTGCATGCAGTTCACCTTGAATTCCGCCAGGAGGAGCTGTGACTCCACCAGCACCTCCCGCGTGTGCTGCTCCAGCATCACGATGCTCTGGGTCAAGTTCATTACTGAATCCTGCAAACTTCCTCGAGGTCCCTCCTGGGGGAAAATCTTCTCTCTGATCTGAGTGTCAGGGGGCTTCATTTCTGGAGTGGTAAGGAGAGCAAAGCAGTTCTTCAGAGCAGATATCTTATCTTCATTGATGTGGATTTTTAAGTCTGGTAAATTGCCTGAGAGCACCGCCCCAGGGTACTTGGGGTCTGATGTATAAATCAGCCGACGTTCTAACTGCAGGTGAACGTTGAACTTCTCAACCACGTGTGTTGGCCCCACATCGATGTCCTGCACACGTTTCCAGTTGTCTCTCACACGCCCTACCATGACCTGGAGGTCCATGAACGTCAAGGAGTACCTCTCATACATCTGTGTGCTCATGAGATGAGCCTGAAGCTGTTCCTCACTGAACTCCACTCCAGAAAAGGGTGGAGTTTTCTCCCCATTGCTGCTGCTGGTCTCTGGAGGTGGGGTACTGGGAGGTGTGGCAAGAGGGGTCTTATATTCATCATCACTGAACTGATTCTCTTCAGAGGCTGACCCACAGCCACTTTTCCTCCTACAGTCCTCTACAGGGAAAAGAAAAAGATGTTAACTGAAAAGCCTAATTTCTCCCCCCTTCCTTCCCTTATCATATAAGGAGGGCTGGAGAGAGCGCAGTGATTATGAGCACTTTCTGCTTTTGCAGAGAATCCAGGCTGGGTTCCCAGAGCCCACATGGCAGCTCACTGACTGCCTGCAACTCCAGTTCCAGGGAATCAGATGCCCTCTTCTGGCCTCTTCAGGCTTCTGCACACATGTGGTACCCATAAACTCACACAAATTCACACTGAAAAACAAATTTTTAAAAAGAATCTCAAGTCCCACCAAGTCATAGACATAGATATGAAACCTTGAGAATTCTAAGAAATATTTCATCACATCAGAGATAGAGGCAGGCATATAACTCCAAATCCGAGGCCAACCTGGTATGCATAGTAAGTTCCAAGCCTACCAGGCCTACATTGTGAGACCTTGCCTCAAATTATGATGATGATAATCATGATGAAGAAGACGACTACGATGATGAAAAGGAAAAGGAAAGTTTCCACCAAGCTGATATTTTTTAAGTGGATGAAAATGGCAGACATAACACTGTGTATTTACTATCATTCAGTGTGAACTTATCTATTTATTACACTGAAAACCAAAACACCAGGAGTGAAAAAGTAGGGCTGTGAGAATTCCCCTGGCTCATGCTAGCATGCTGAGCCCACTAGCAACTGCCAGCATCTTTGCACCTTGTCACTGGCAGAACTGCTGACACAACTCTCTTATGGCACTCTCCACACTTGCACACTTCTCCCTTTGTTGGAGTGTTCATTTGTTTCCCTTCCACAATCGTCTTGCTTTATACAATATCTATCTGGCACATAAAGGCAGAAAAAGAAAACTAGCAACACAGCGTTCACTGCGACTGCTAAACACATGCAATGACACCCATGCCACCGCACATGCACCATCATCATCATAAATAGACACAATTTTAAAAATAAAAAATTAACTTTCCATTTCTAGCACTAAGTATTAGGAAAGGTTTGTTAAAATGCACAATGTCACACAGAAAAATGAAGAAAGCCACAGTGAGATACTCCTCCACAATCCTAAGATGGTGTCACGTGGGGAAACTAGAATCATCACCAACCAGTGGGCATAGAAGCCATTTGGGAACGTAATCTGGTACTCCCTAAAGATGGTAACTATAAGGCTACCACACAACACAGCAACTCCACTCCTGGGTGAGTATGTAAAAGACCTGAAGATATATATCTCCATAAAAACATGGCCTGACTGTTGCCAGAGGTATCAATGGAGTGAGGGGCTGGAGGTGTGGTTGCAAATGTTTACTAACCAAAGAGCGGATAAATAAAATCTGGTATATCCATAAAAAGACTAGTAAAAGCCATAAAAGGGAATGTGATACGACACACACACACACACACACCACCACCACCACCACCACCACCACCACCATTCATGAACCCTGAAAGTAATATTAAATTAAAAAGGCAGACATGAACAGCAACCTGTTAAAATAGTCCATAAGCATGAAATGTTTAGAACAAATAAAACAGAGGCAAAAAAAAAAAAAAAAAAAAAAAAAATTATTTAGGTTGGTTGCCAAAGAAGAGGGAAAAGGGGTTAGAGACTGGCAACAGCTTTAGATTCAGCCTGCTGAACTAGACAGTTTAAAATGTGAATTATATCTCAAGTTAGTACTAAAAAAGCAGTATGTGAATTTTGGAGGGTTTTTGGGGTTTTTTTTTCCAATGTGTTTGCCTGCATAAATGTATGAGTACCACATATTTGCCTGGTCCCTGCAGAGGTCAGAAGAGAGTGTCAGATCTCCTAAAAATGGAATTAAGGATGGTTGTGAGCCACCATGTGCTGGGAACTGAACCCAGGATTTGCAAAGGCAGCAAGTACTCTTAACAACTGAGCCATCTCTCCAGACCCCAAGCTTCAGAACTTTAAAATGTTATGAGAATCTTCTGTCCAGCTTTACTTAGTGAAGCAGACAGACCAATGTACTAAGACAGGCTTGTGTTTCCGTACACTGATGCACTACCTTGGGTAGAGTTGGTCAAAAGCATTCTTCCAAGATCCACAACAACCAGCACAGGATTCTTGAAGGTAAAATCATCTGGAAATATCACTTGAGGGGCAGAAATGTCCAGTCGAACAGTCCACCGTTTACTTTCCTCCTATAAGGGAAAAATAAAACTCAGTTGCAAGACTGCTGAAATCCCAGAACTCAAGAAGCAGGAGGCTACAGATTCAAGGCTAGCCTGGGCTACTCCATTATAGCATGGCCAACTGTGACCGCCAAGGAGCTCTATGGAGGTATCCAAGCATTCCTGAAACCCCAGCCAGAATACCAGTCCTTGAGACTGCAACACAAGACACTCAACACTTGTTGGCTGGAGATATTACCACAGGTAAAGACACTGGAAGTAGAGAGGAAAACTTAGCAAATTACTAATTTGAAGAGTTGTTTGTACTGATGATCCATGGATTAAGAGGGCTTTTGTTCATAATTTACAAGTTTTAAGACTTTGAAGTAAGTATCAGTGGGTATGGTAGCACACGCCTTTAATCCCAGCATTCAAAAGGCAGAGGCAGGCTGATCTCTGTAACAGTGTGAGTGAGTGAGTGAGTGAGTGTGTGTGTGTGTGTGTGTGTGTGTGTGTGTGTGTGTGTGTGTGTGTTTTGTCTTGTCTTACTGGCTCGTTTATTTTGATTTTCATTTGGTTTCGTTTCTGTTTTGAGATAATAAAAGTAGCATGAAGTTGGGTGGCAGGGATGTGGGAAGAGTCTGGGAGGAGTTGTGTGAGGAAGAAAAAAAATTAATAAAAATTAGGAAAAAAGAACCCTCCGTTTTGAAGACATCGGGAAGGCACTAATAGCTGTAATTTATGCTGAACCACGCATATTCACACAGGAAAACAAGACTAATTCCCCACCCCCACCACAAGTCTTTAAGCATTTGACTTGGAATACCTCTGCCAACCTTCCATCCACAGCTGGCTGTGCCGGGTTCAAAAGCAGCTCCACTTGTCTAGCAGCTCCACCTACTGCCATGCTTGGGCAGCACACTACCAGAAACTTGCCTTTCTGAACAATTAAGCCGTTTCTGAGCTCTCCCTACCTATGGCGTCCTTGAATCGGTTGGGCACACAGCGCCACAAAGTCCACGTTGTTCTAGCTAAGTACCTTCAGATTACAGTAAGAGGAAGGCTCTTCTGTGAACTACTTGCAAATAAGGTCCAGAGAGGGGCTCAGGCAAGTCTTGAAAGTCCCCTCAGTGCTGAGGGTGGTGACACGTCTTTAATCCCAGCACTCCTGAGGCAGAGGCAGGTGAGTTTGAGGACAGCCTGGTCTACAAAGAGAGTTCCAGGACAACCAGCACTACACAGAGAAACCCTGTCTCAAGAAACAAAACAACAGGAAAGAAAGGAAGGAAAAAAGAAAGGAAGGAAGGAAGGAACCCTCAGAGCAAGAAAAACATGATCTGGTCAGATCATTCATTTTCTTAATTAAACCATTAATGGGAAAGACATGAGCGGTTTAATTGATGTTGGACATAAGGATTTCTTTAGGGGGCGGCCTCACCTAGTTGACATAGGAGAAGCAAGTGAGCCTATCTACAAGTCATGAACTTGTCAGGAAACATGGGTGCCTCTCCCATGCCCAAAGAGACTCACACAATGTCACTTACAATGAAATCTCCCACAAGCAAACGGTCAAGAGTCTGTCGGATCTCAGCCTTGGTTTGCATCTTCAGCTTGTTATACTGTCTTCGGGCTGCTTCAGCAACCCTCAACTCAAGCTCAGACTGATAACCAAAACCTGCAAGATTAGAAAGACACAAAACGTCAGAGATTGCAAGTGACTGGGCCAAAAAGAATATTGTCGCTTCTGCTCTCACCCAGAAGATCCACCAAAGTGGAAAAAAAAAAAAAAAATCAATAACAATCTAAAAAAAAAAAAAAATCTTTATTCTGAGATGGCCCACCATGAAAAGGCGGGGGAAAGCAAGTGGGTATGGCGGACAGCCTTGAGGGCAACAAGGCATGGAGGAAAAGGTGCCTAACATACTATAATTCTTAAAACTATTTCTGAAAACTCCAAACTGCTGTATTTCAAAATCACTACAAAGCAGAACGTTATATTGAAAGCAAAATGTCAGCCAGGTCACTCTGTTCCTATGAAAAGCCTCACAACTGTCAGAAGATGACAAAAGCTTCAGTGAGCAAGGAGGAAGGATGTGCACAAAGTAAATATTACTTTACTGCTTCACAAGACTCCCTGCCAGTGAAAGCACTTCTCTAACTGTCTCAGCCTCCTTTGGGAATAAAGGAAATCATAGGTGCATCAACAACACTCCTTAGAAGTCTGCAGTCTAAATTGTTAAAAACAGAGATGTTGCCACCTAGAAGGAAATTCTTGGACATTTCCACCTTAGTCCAACAAGCTAAAACACCCTAGCTGGCCAAAGAAACTTTCATCCCCCGATGAAGGATGGAAAAGTGCATCCTAAAAGGATGTGGGAAGGAAAATTGGCTAGAAGGAAAATTGGCTAAGGGCACTGATTCGGTGTCCACACAAAATCCTGCCAGTTGCCCTGCAGGCTCCTGCCGCACTATCAGGTCAACACCCTTGTCCAGAGGATGACCAGCAATGACCCAAAGGATTTTTTCCCCCAAAGGTAACATAGGATCAAACAAACAAAAAAAGTTAACCTGAGGTATGAACCTTTCCCTTGTAGAAAAAGTCTGCCACTTTTTTAATAGCCTGAGGGTTGTAGATGATGTTCAAAGGCCTCGTGCTGACATGCAACCGCCTCTCAAAGTGGCTGTGCACCGGGTTCCTCTCATAGAGCATCTCAAAGACAGGATTGTCTGGGTCAGCAGCTAAAGGAAACAGAAGGGGTGAAATACAACCAAAACAACCACTGTACCCCACAGGCCTATAAAGCATTCTGGGAAAGAAGACATGTTCTAATCAGTCTCTTCTAATCAGTTCACAAGTATGCAGATTTTTCAAATAAGGCCTGGTAAGGCATGACTCTAATCTTTAACAGGAATCATGACAGCTAGTCTACTGTATTTGTTCTCATAATGCAAAGCAAGCACCAGAGGCCTTGCAAAGCTACCCTAGTGACCCCAGGGGAACACAGGCCTACCTAGAGACTGCCAGGCTGCCTGGGGAACAACATGGATCCACCTGGCAAGCCACTATGCACTGAACAGAAATCAAAGTCTACCAATCAGTAATAATGATTTCCTTAAGGATTAGCTTTAAGACTATATGAAGAGTTACCAGGGTATTGATCACTCCTGTCTGCAGACGCGGTTTGGAGACCAAAGGACTGTGAGACTCTGCCGACTTCTTTCTGCTATTAAACACACACACAGATACTCAGCGGTAAGCGGCACGGTACACCACCCCCTTGACCTTGCACACTTTGCTGCTCTCTGCACACACGACCGGAACCCCTTTACACTGTTACCCCATCTGTGCACTACTATGCCATCTCCTGGAGCAGACAATATGCTTTGTGGGACCCAACATGGCTAATAAATTGCCAAATGGCTATTAAATATTTTAAACTTTTCAAATGTTAAGTCCACTCCCACACTCTCTAAGAACATTCAAAAAGAAGTACAGACAGAATAAACGGGTGAATATTCAGCTATTTAAACTGTCTTTGCCAATAAGACCGAAGATCTACAGTTGGTAAAGGATATTACATGTAAAACTGAACATACACAAAGGACTGAAGATAGCTCTTTTTTGGACTTCCGGAAAGATGAGACTGACATTAACAACAGTGGGTCATAAGCAAAGATGTCAGACAGGAGATATTCAAGTGTTAGCCTTCAAGTACAGAAAGCAGTACAGTTTCTGGCGTTATTCCCAGGTAAACAGACACATCCACAGTGTCTACAGCATGGGGAGGGGAGAGCTCCCATGCTCACCAATATTTCCTCCCTAACAGAGTCAGCAAAGGTCCTAGTACCAGCCTGTCTCCAATGATCAATTGTCAAAATCAGTCCAGTTAACAGGATTTCTAATTTCCTAAAACACGCAATTCATTGACACCCACGTGTGCTAGCCATGCCACTGAAGTACATACCGGATTGGGGAAGACCAGGAGAGGAAACATGGTTCCTTCCGTAGCCAGGTCTCGGAGAAACAGTCCACCCAACCGGACTAAAAGCAAGGAAGAGTTTCTTCGAGGAAGAGACTCTGCTAGAAGTTTTACATCTATAAAAGATAAACATAAGACATGATACTATGTTCTAAGGACTAACATGCTTTATACCTAAAAATAATGCATATATTTTACAGAGAACTACTTGACACTAGGAAGTATTTTTCCAGGAAATTTAAACACACATGCATATTCTCTCTCTCTCTCTCTCTCTCTCTCTCTCTCTCTCTCTCTCACGCCTGTCTATCTATGTAAGCATACAAAGACTGTTGGGAGGTTTCTCAATAGAGTGAAGTGTTTTGTGTTTTGTTCTGAGACAGGCTCTCTCTATGTAGTCCTGGCTGGCCTAGAACTTTATATAGAACCTCAAACTCACAGAGATACATCTACCTGCCTCTGCCTCTCGGGTGCTGGGATCAAAGGTGCACGCCACCATGCTTGGCCTCACAATGAATTTGAGCAGAGCCGTCAGCTGTATGTTCAAGCAATCTGTTAGTTCATTTAAGTTTATAACAGCTCAGCTCTGAGGACTATAAAGTCACGAGCCTCTGTCTGTCTGTAACCCTTCCCAACTACCAAGGCATTTCAGATAAGCTGCTATAAAACATACTTATGAGATGCCCAAGCCAACATCTGAGTATTTACTTATACAACTTTAATTCAGTGACAAAAACAAATACAATTGTTCCATATCGTTTGGGATGTGCATGTTTCCCCTGCTCACTGAAATACACTTGGAACCCCCAATCAGTCCTCATGGCACCTCCACGAACATTCAGACACAGAGTAGCTAAAGGGATAAGTCTCCCAATGTGTATGTCCCAGGTAATTTCAAGCAGACAGTGCTCTGCCTCCTAGTGTGAGTTCTCACTCTGTTAAATGTGTCCTATTGCTGCTTTACTTAGGACCTTCTTTTTCTCATTTTTATGCGATATGCTTATGATTTTCCTGTTTAAAATAACCCAGTAGGGCTGGGGTTAGTTCAATGGCTGTGCACTTACCTGGTATGCACAAGTCCCTAAATTCGATCCCTAGCACCATAAAGTGTCATGCTCAAGTGCTGTCTAGTGTCCACACTGGGAAAGGAAAAGGCTGGCTTATGCTATACATAGGAAACAAATGCTTCAGCTAAGCTGCTGTACTGCAGACCATGAGCTCAAGTCAATGGAGCAGTACACATACACACTGAATAAGAGGTGCAGAGCCACACTCAGGTTTCCATAATGGTCACCTGGTGAATATTTTGATCATAGTCTCATAAAAACTGAGCCCTGCGCTTGCCCTATGATTCCCAGTGATCTAGAAACTCTTCTGGGTTTTGGTTTTTGCTTTTTCGTTTTTAGTTTTTGTTTTGTTTTGTTTTGTTTTGGCAGGGGTGGGGGGGGAGAGTTGGTTAACCAAACAAGGTTTCTATGTGTAACAGCCCTGGCTGCCTTGAAACTCATTTTGTAGGCTGGCCAGGCTGGACTCAAACTCAGAGATCCACCTGCCTCTGCCTCCTGATTGACTGGGATTAAAGGCGCATGACACCACACTTGGCTTTTGAGAATTAAGTGTGTGGGCAGGGGCCATGTTATATACCTAGGGGACCTTAGAAACCACAGGCACTGGGTCCTGTCCTGGTTGTTTTATTTTGGTTTTTGGTTTCTTGTTTTGTTTTATCAATTTGACACAAGCTAGAGTTTTCTGTAGAGGGGGACCACAACAAAGAAAGACTGACCTGTAAGCAAGCTTGTGGGCTTTTTCTTATCATGACTGATATAGGAGGGCCCAGTCCATTTGGATGGTGCCACCTCTAGGCAGGTGGCCTTGGGGTGTATAAAACCTATTGAAGCAGGGTGTGGTGGTGGACGCCTTTAAACGCAGCACTGAGAAGGTGGATCTCTATAAGATCAAGATAAGTCTGGTCTACAGAGGAAGTTTTAGGACAGCCAGAGCTACACAGTGAAACCCTGTCTCAAAAAAACAGAAAGGGGGGGGCCAGGAAGGAAGGGAGAAAGAGAGGACTGAGCAAGCCAGAAGAAACAAGCCAGTCAGCAACATTCTTCCATGGCCTCTGCTTCAGTCCCTGCCCCTGGGACTTGAGCTCCTTTGATGATGTACCATGATGAAGGTGTAGAAACAAAATAAACTCTTTTCTTCCCTTGCTGCTTTTGGTCATGGTGTTTCATGTCAGCAACAGAAACCTAACTAGACAAATCCCTTGGTGCTGAAGTTACCCTCATGTCATGGGTGCTGGGAACCAAACACAGGTCCTCTGCAAGAGCAGTCTGCACTCTTGACCTCTGAGGCACCTCTGCAGACCCAGCCACAGATGATGAAAACAGACAGTGCGTTGGCACTAGAGACAGCAGAGCTGGCTCTGAGCGGTACCTGAGAACTCGAGCTGCATGAATGCGCTCTCACTGGCATGAGCAGCACCCTGCTCCTTGTGCAGCAGAGTCACCGTGCCCCGTTGTAGCTGCACGTTCAGCTTGGCAAAGACGTGATCTCGCTTTGTGTATGTGTTCACACATGAGGCATCCACAGTGGGGTCAAAAAACTCCTCGGTGCCTACATGGTAAAGGAGAACAGGCTTAAGAGAAAACAGGAAGACAGCAAGACCCAGTATACTGACTGGGACAATGCTGTTGACCCAGATTTCCCTTCTTTAGGCAAGACCCCAAAGACACAGGTGATAAAGGACCGTGGCTCCTAACTACATGCGGCTACCAGACAGCACAACACATGTGGCTGATGTGGCTAGTGTAATTTAACTCAACTAGTCACTTGTTCTATGGGCTCTCACTGACAGCACGGGTCTATAGAGGGCCGGCCTCTAGACTGCCATCAAGCCTCAGAGTCTGTGAACAAGTTCAGATTTAGCTGTGTGACAATGGCTGCCACTCAATCTGTTTAATAATGTACAAATGACCACAGCCACGTAATCTCTTCCAGCATGCCTCCCCTGTACCTCCCTGAGACAGACGGCTTTCCAAATGTCTCACTTGGTTAAATTTGGAAATGACCTCTCAAGTTGTTGCCCAAAAAGCAAGATGATGTTTAGGACCTAACCCCTCAATCTGGCTAAGGGTGCAGGTGCAGACAGGCCCCCAGCGTACCCAGAATCTCTTCGGGGGTCCAGTGCTCATGCGACTCAGCTGACAGTCCTTCCACCACTTTCCCTTCAGGGCTCTGCTGTCCATACCAGCCACCCCACCCTGGAAACCAGGACTGTAGGTACTGCAGCATCCCACTGCCTCCACTGGCGTCTGGTTCACTGGGGGAGGAGCCTGGAGAATCCAGCTGAGGCTCTCGAAGACTCTGTGATCACAAGGAGGCAGACATGAAGGCCTGCAGACTAATGTGAGCGGTGATATGCCATTGGTCGCTGTGGGTCTTCACAGAAGCACAGGCATAGTGACTCTGAAGGGCTCAGAGCGCACAGGGACCAAACGACCCTTATGAAACAGATTTCTCACCTCTGCTAGCTCCTCTTGCTTATAAAATCGGTCATGAACCAGTTCCCGCAGAATCTTTAATTCCTCAAAGCTCTGTTCCTCCTCAATACGACACATCTCCTCCTGTTTGGGACAAAATGAAACCCAGACACTACAGCACTAGAGAAAGCAAGCACTCTCAAATGGGGTTCCCTACAATCCAGCATTTGCTCCTTGATCTCAAAAACTGCACTAAAACTAGGGAGAGCAGACAGAGTACCAAGGACAGTTTGCTTTGGTGGGTGGCTGCCGAGGCACCCGGCTCTGTACAGCACTGACTCTGTTCACAAGCCGCTTTACACATTAGCTCAAGAGATCAAAGAAAGCAGAGGCTGTCCTGGACTCCTTTCATAAAGTTATGATTCTTCCCACCTTCCAAGAGGAAAAACCGAGGGCCAAGCTCACACAGCATGAGCACTGACCCCAGCTCCTGAATATTCACAATTAGCAAGGGTGTGGTCATTTCAGTGTGTTTCATACTAGTTACTAAAGAGCACTAGCAAAAACTGTTGTATCACTTTTTATAAACAAAGCAAAATTACCCATCCTAAACAATGTCTTCTTTCCTAACATTAGAAGGACACACTGGCAGCACAGTACACAGTTCAGCTCACAGAGCTGCTGTTACTTGGCCACCTCAGCACTGATTCAGATTCTTCCTCTCAATGCCCTGCCTTTGCCTTCAAGAAAGCCATCCAGAGCAAAATGTCTAATGTAGTCTGGCAAGTAAGGGCCATGGTCTCAGCATGCAGCAGGGTGAGTGAGAATGCAGGACGTCAGCACAGGGACTACCCTGTGAAGAACTGTTCCTTTTTACATAGAAAGGTCAATGAGAGCAATAGTCCGTTAGAAATATCCTGAGCCAAAATATATAGAGAATGGTCTGAACCATTCACAAAAGCAAAACAATTCAGGAGCAAAACAGCCTGAGTACACTTCAGACTTCTCTTTCCCTGGGAGAAGGGAGACAGACCCAGGAAGGGGTGAGGCCAAGACAGGAATCTGGCAGGGCTGGTTCTAGGGTATCTAGCCTACAGATAATTCAGATACGGCTGGCCTTCTCACCCCTGCCACCACTCTACCACCAAAAAGTCCAAGGCCAATCAAGTCAACTAGGCTTACAGAAAATGTAGGCCAAAGTCCACAGAAATGAATTAGAGACTAGCAGTCAGATGAGGTTCAGGACCTGAAGAGACACCGGTGAGTCGTGAAAGTCTCCCTGAACTGCATGCATAGAACTGCATACTGTGGGAGGGGCCTGGCGGGTCATCTCTGCTTCCTTCTACCTGACAGCCCTTCTCAGTGCGCAGGGGTGGACTACACTGCTGGCCAAGATAAGGCTCAGTACCTTCCAAGAAACCCCCACTCTACTAAGCCCAACTATAAAACAGTGCCTCTGGCACTTCACAGACTCAGCCTTTTTTTCAACCTGTGAGAGAATATTCTCAGCTAAGTGTGGTGGCTCATGCCTGTAATCCTAGGACTATGGAAATAGAAGCAAGAGGATCAGGAGTTCAAAACCAGCCTCAGCTTCATAGATTCTGAGGACAGCCTGGGCTACAAGTAATGCTGTCTTAAAACCAACCACGCAAACTGAGAAAACTAATAAGCAGGCAGTCCACTCACCTTGTCGTCTGCAGACAGCATGCCTCCTTTTAACTTGGTGAAGTATCTGTCAGTGTAAAACACGGCATCTCTGGCACGATGCAACAAGAAATTCCACGTCCAACACTTCCTCTGCTCTCTGATCTCATACAAGTTAGCATTCAAGGCAAAATACCACCACTCTCGACAGCTGCAACAATCAGTGACAATGTGTTACTTTCCCAGTAAAAAACCACTGCAATGCTTTTGCTCCAGGACAAGCTTGCTCCTCTCTGAGACATTTCTCATATTAGTGCTTAGTTTCTCTCTTGGGTCCATTTTCACATTAAGCTAAACTCAATATGCACAAGAGTGAATCTGCTGTCAAAGAACATTGACGGACATTGTGTCAATAACATACAACTTGTAACCAGTGCGCCTCACCCAGAGCAATGCCCCCTCCCCAGAGGAAATCATGCTGGCAGTAAGGTAAGCGCCATCTTGAGACAGTCACCAGGACTTGACCACTACATATTTTCAACTGAGTTTCTAAGGACATACATGAAAACACATGAGATCTTTAGGCTTTACACGTCAGACTGTTCACATTTATCCCTAGAATATGAAGAAAGGATTTACGGGGCAGGAAAGATGGCAGCAGTTAAGGCACTGACGCTGGGTGCCATGGTACACACCTTTGATCCCAGCATTCTGGAGGCAAAGGCAGGAAGATCTAAGAGTTTGAAGACAGCCTGATCTACAGAGGGAGTTCTGGTACATACAGAGCTACACAAAAAGACACTGTCACAAACAAACAAACAAACAAACAAATCATACTGTTCTTCCAGGGGACCAGAGTTCAGTTCCCAGCAACCACATCAGGTCACTACCTACCTTTAATTCCAGTTCCAACCTGATGCCCTCCTCTGGCCTCCTGCATTCATGTGTACATGTACACACACACACACACACACACACACACACACACACACACACACACATATTATCAATTAAAAAATATTTTTAAGAAAGAGAATTGATTTTTGCTTTGGAAGCCAGAGAGCACAACCCCATAATGTGGCCAAAGAGAGTGAAGGGCAGGGAACAGGAGGTGTGAGGAGCAGTCTGCTTGCTAAGTGACACCAAGGGTCTTTGCAGTTCCACTAGTCCCAATGTAAGAGTGGAGCCTACCTCAGCAGAGATATGATAGGAAAATTAATGATGACAACAGACACTTCATGCCCCCTTTGCCCCAAACACTATTTCTTTTTTCTCATGGGTAATAGAATCACACATGTTAAAACCTAGCCAACCGTACCAAAACTAAACCAACTGCCCTTTATTCTGCAAGCACGTGTAAAGGACGGGACAGGAGAGCATGCTACTATAAGATACAGTGTATGGGTGACACAAAGAGGTACCCTTACTTCTTGGACACAGGCACTTTTGGTTTCCACTTCCGGAATTTCACCTGCCTCTCCTTTCGCTCCAGCTCCTTGAGGAATCCCATGATCTGCCGGTACTGCAGCTTTGTTAGAGTAAGAGAAACCAGATTAGGATAGAAATGGTTCTTCCCCTCAGTCAAGACCTACATCTAACAAGAACAACTTATTATTTAATCTGCTGAAATCCAGTGATCCAAGTATCCAAATGAGGCATTCTCTGGCACCACTTTGTTCTTTGCTCAGCAATCAAAAGCAAATCAAAACTAAGTGAAGATGATCCAATCACACCCTGTGATGCCGCCTGGGTTCACACCTAACAGACTATGGCCTGGAGGGCAGCAGTGGCAAGGACATTGCTCAAGGGCGGTTCCCATTTACTCCAGCTCCGGGCATTGAGCCTGGGCTTCTGGGCAGAACACTGTACCTGAGACAGCTTCAAGGGAATGGTTTCCAGCTGGATATCACATTCGATCCTCGGGCTGTGCCGGGACCTCAGAGGCTCCTTGGAGCAGTTTCTTTTCAAGAGGGCAGATGCACATACAGGCTCCAGGATGTAGTGGTGACTGCGACTCTCCATGCTTCTGGCCATGGCCTCCTGTGTCACAAGAACATTGGCTCGATATAGACCAACCTTCCTTCCGGCTGTTACCTTCCATAGTATTGGGAATTTAGGCCATGGGCTGTGTCATAGCGTCAACGTTAGCTAATCCACCTTATGCCACCTGGAGTTGGGGGAAATGAACTCTTTTTCTCCATTTCATTAAAGTACCTACAATTTCTTCACAAGAAGACTAAGCTAAGCTTTTCCTTAGTCCTTCCCAAACAGTGGCACTGTATCCACGTGTCTTAAAAGGACTGTCACCATGATGATGTTTGAGACAAAACCCGGGGAGGCTGGTTCCTCTCTAAGAAGCTGACCTGCTGCTCTGCTCACCCCAAATCTTCATGTCCAATTCCCACTGGCCAACAAAGTGCTGTCAACAGTGTGTCACAGGCGCACAGCAGTAGAAGCAAGGGATTAGACACATGGACATAGCTTCAAAACAGAACTTTAGCTGCGTGTGGTGGCACACACCATTAATCAAAGCACTTGGGAGACAGAGGGAGGGAGATCTCCATGAGCTCTAGGAAAGCCTAGTCTACACAGTGAGTTCTAGGACAGCCAAGGCTATACAGAGAGACCCTACCTTAACTAACTAATTAATTAAAAACAGAACTTTCCTTAAAAAAGACAAACACACAATAAAAACAAACTCACCAAGTAGCCTGATCCAGGCTAGACTACGAGGGCCGCGCCTCAGGCAGACCCTAACAGCAGCTGCTTGTAGATAGGGCACAGGGGAGGCCGCCTACAGATCAGCCTGCCTGCACACGTGCCTCAGCGCGCCTTACACTGAAGCCCCGCGCCCGAACATACCTGTAGCTCTGCCTGAGGCAGGTCCCCCAGGAAAGTGCAATCCACATCCCAGTAGACACTAAACTCGGCTACATCTAATCGTTTTTTTCGCATTAGCTTCTGTACCTAAGGGAAGAAAGAGCAGAAAAAAGGATGACTGCCTTTAATTTCAGATAAAACTGTTGTTTACTCAATAAGCCACCTGTGAAACATCACACATCAGGCATTTTGCAAGGTCCAAGGGATGTAAGACAAAAACAGTTTACTCTCATACAGCTTAAACTCCATCCATGCAAGGCCTGGTGGCACACACCTTTGATCCTAACACTCAGGCAGCAAAGAGAGGTGAAATCTGTGAGTTCAAGGCCAGCCTGGTCTACATAGTTAGTTCCAGGGCAGACAGTGGTACATAAGACCCTAAAAATAAGTAAGTAAACAAACAAACAAACAAAATCAGACCAGCTGGCAACTCCAACATGCACAAATATTTCTAATCACACAGAAGCAGCAGAAGGTTATCTAGATGCTATAAGCAAAGTATCACTGGACAGATAAGTGTCAAGATATCTGTAAATCAGCACACAAGGTCTGATGTCTTCAGGGGACAGTTATTATATTTCTGTTGTTATTGTTGTTGTGTTGTTGAGAAAGGGTTTCTCTGTGTAAGAGTACTGGATATCCTGGAACTCACTTTGTAGACCAGGCTGGCCTCGAACTCAAGAGATCCACCTGCTTCTGCCTCTCGAGTTCTGGGATTAGAGGTGTGTGCCACCGCCCGGCTTGTGATTATAATTCATAACTAAAACTCTGAATGGCAGAGAAACACTATGGGTACATGAACACATATTTGAAGTGGGAAGTCATTTAAATATTGAAAAAGTATCTTGGAATATTGTAAGGGTATCAATTTGGACAATGTCCTCTTTCAAGACGCCATGTTCACCCACAAGTGTGATATGTCCTTATTTGTAAATATCAACTGTGCAGAAAGAACCAGGTCAAAATGAAGTCATGCAGGATGAATGCAGTTATGAAGCTAATGAGTGGGGTCCTTGTAAGAAGCAAAAAGGATGGGAGACCAGGCTGGTGCATCCACAAGCCAAGGAACCAGAGTTTCCAGCGTCCATCTGATGGAGGGAGGTATGGATGAACTGACCCTCAGAGTTGCACCAGCCTCTCGACTCTTCGGTTTCACATTTCTGGTTTCCAGAGCTAGAGAATAAATTGCTATAGCTCTTTTATTTTACCTTAATTTTTGTTTTGTTTTGTTCTGAGGCAGGGTCTTACTATGTAGCCTTTGGCTGGCCTAGAATTCCCTATTTAGACCAGACTAGGCTTCAACTCAGGGATCTGCCTGCCTCCGCCTCCTGGGTGCTGGGATTAAAGGTGTGCACCACCATGTCCTGCTGCTTCTGTTTTATGTGTATGGAGATTCTGCCTGCACGGATGTCGGTACATCATGTGTATCCAGTGCCTGCAGAGGCCAGGAGAGAATGCCAGACCCACAAGCACACAAATCTATAAACAGCTGTCCTAGTAAATACAAATTCTAGGACTCTGAGCCGGGCATGGTGGTACACACATGTAATTCCCAGCACTTGGAAAGTGAGTAAGGGGAGCCAGAAGTCTAAAGAGATAGTCAACTATGTAGTAAATTGCTATCTAGTTCATTTGGCCTGAGCTCTAGGAGGCTGCCTAAAATCTTGAAATGATCTGTCAATTTTGATTCTGTTTGTTGATATCAACCTCCTCTGCCCTGCCCACAGGCACATTTACTCTAGCCTGACAGTGATGGTGCATGCCTTTAATTAGCAGAATTTGAGAGGCAGAAACAGGTGAACCTCTGAGTTCGAGTCCAGCCCGGTCTATAGAGCGAGTTCCAGGACAGCCAAAGCTAAAAAGAGAAAACCTGTCTTGAAAAAAAGAAAAAAAAATGTTTTTCTCTACTTTATGGAGTGGGATGTTATCTGACAAAAGAAATACAATTAATTAAGACATTTGCCAGGTGGGGTAGGCCTGCCATCATGCCGGAAGATAATGAAATCCTGTCTCAAAAGCAAAAGCCAAGGGTATAGAGAATCAGTGTTTTATTAGGCAAGTCTAAAACACCATAGAAATGTCATACAATAGTTTTATAAAAAAAAGAGAGAGAGACTGTGTGGAAACCACCACAGACATTCCCAAGCAGTAGATGAAACTGTGAGTTTCCTTGGTGATTAACAAAGAAGTAGAAAAAAGGAGGATGAAATGCTTGCTGACAGGAATCCTTTGCAGCTCAGCTTCTTTGTGTATAAAACCAAAGAGATATGACAGGTCAGTGAAAAGTAACTGTTTCCCCATCCCAGCAAATTAACTTTAGCTGCCTACATACTAGACAGGCACACAGCAAGTGAAGTAGCAGGGCTCTGTTTACCTAACACTGGAGGAGGGAGGGCGGAGCCCTAGGCTCCTAACGTGGAGTTCTATTCTTGGTCTGTGGTCAGATCTCATACTCACAGGTTCATTTGCAGCATTCTGCATGGACACATTCTTAATGCAGATGCCAAACGCAAAAGGATGGAAGGGATTGGTGAGGCCGTCTTCAAAACGCAGATGAACATCTTGAATTTTTAACTGCAAAGGGGAGAGAAAGGAAAACACATTTAGATAACTGTTGCAGGCAGAATCCTGTTAGTGGAAGCTAACTACAGAGAGCATCTACAAACAGGTATCCAGTGTGCATGTGCTGAAAGTTCCAAGGGGACATGTCAGAAACCACCCAAAAGTGAGAGTTCGTTGTGATGAGTGTTATCTCGGGAAGGCTGCAACGCTCCCATCAAATCATTCCAGAAACAGTGAAAACATTTGAACACAGCAATACCAGGGGCCAGAGAGGTGGCTCGGGAGCCATGCAGTCCTAGCAGCATTAGTTCAATGCCCAGAACCCCTGTAAAGACTAAAGGAAAGAACAGACACCCAGAAAGCTGTCCTCTGACCTCTGCATACATACCCACACACATACACAATAAATAAACAAACAAACAAACAAACAAATAAATAAATAAATAAGTGGTTTTTCAAGAGGAGAGAAAAAGAGAACAACAACATTGCCTACTCTGGTCTCTCTGGGAACCTGAGCCCAGGATAACCTGCAAGGCACATAGGTCTGTGTGAATCTCCACATGTGCTTATTTGTGCTCCTTGAGAGAAGGTGCTTACTCAGCTTCAGTGAACTAAAAAAAAAACAATAATGGGGCCTGTGAGTAGCTCAAAAGTAAAGTGTGTGTTTATCATGTGTAAGGGCCTGGGTTCAGTCCTCAGAACTATAAAAAAGAAAAAAAAAACATACACATGTGACCAAGAAAAGTATCATGAGCTATTATGAAAATACAAAGTAGGGAGGGGAGATGACTCACTGAGTAAGAACGCTTGTTTTACAAGCTTGAGGATCTGAGTTCAAATTCCCAGCACTCATAGAAAGTTAGGCATAGCTACACTTGCCTGTAAGGAGAGCAGTAAGGGAGAGAGACAGACAGATCCCTGGACCTTGGTGATCTGATCAAGCCTACTCAAAACAGTAAGCTTGGACCTCAGGGAGAGACTGTCTCAAGGCAGTAAGGCAAAAGCAACAGCAGGAGGCACCTGATATGCTGCTCTGTTCACAACCATAAACACAAGGGCACCACTGCCTACAAATCTGTGTGCATGCCTAACAACCACACACACCACAGAGAAGGAAAAAAAAGAAAGCCAAACAACAGTTAAGTCGTCACTGCACTCTAGTGACATGATGGCCACCACAGCACTGAGGCCACTGTGGAGAAACCAGTGTTGAATATTGATGGGAAAATCATAATATGGGTCAGTGGGGTGGCCCCGTGGGTAAAGGCACTAGCCACCAAGGCTGGTGATCTGAGGTCCACCCCTAGGACTGTGTGGTTGAAGAAGAAAACCAAACTCTGCAAGCTGCCTTCTGATTCCAAATGTGCACACATACATTCAGACACATTTTCTCTCTCTCTCTCACACTCAGACATATTCTCTCTCTCTCTCACACACACACACACACACATTCAGATACATTCTCACACACACACACTCAGACATATTCTCTCTCACACACACACATTCAGATACATTCTCCCTCTCACACACACACACACACATTCAGACACATTCTCTCTCTCTCTCTCTCTCTCTCTCTCTCTCTCTCACACACACACACACACACACACACACACACAAATAAAACTTTGTAGAAAGTGACGGTGGGGTGCTCAGCCCTAAATGCACAGGTCCATCACCACCTCCAAGCTCAGGGAGCATATGGAAGAAGAGTCAGAAGGGATGTAAACTAGAAGGTGAGGAGTGGAGGGGTACAGCGAAAGGACACGCCACTGCACTCATGCCGTAGGTACCCTCTCACCTCCGTATGTGCCTCCCACCCCCAGTAAATACATGCAAAAAAATGTCTTTATGAGAAAAAAACTCCTTTGTTGTGGAAAATATGTACACGCTTACCTGCACATAAAGCATGTACACACATGCACAAAATATTATTATTGTTGCTATTACTATAACCTATTTTTAAAAATCAGTGCACCAATCTTCTCATCCAAGTTATGAAACCAACAAGCTCAGGTCACACTTGGGGAGCATGACACTGCCTGGGTTCTCCTGGGTTGCCGTGACACTGCAAGAGAACCCTAGAGACAGTAACTGTGGGCTGCTTTGTGACAGTTAGTGAACATTCATCCCCTGATCCCATTCCTGATGGTCCAACAAGTAGCCCCTGCACTACGACCCATCAAAACTCAGCAAGCTTCATCAATGCGTGCCAGTCACAGTTCATGACACACTAGGCCACGCGGACCCTACTGCTCTCGTTTTGCAGATGAAAAAATTGAGACCAAAGAGGTTGGATGCCTTGCCCTGGAAGCAGTCATGGAGACCTAAGCAACCTGGCATCTGAGGTGAGAAGTCCTCAAGTGGGATTCCAACATTCAAAAAGAAAGTGTGGTAAAAGGAGGGGAAGTGAAATGGCAACACCTACTCAAACCAGCCAAAGCAAGAAAGACCTGTGTCTGCCTCACAGCACAGGACTTGCCCTTCAGGTTTTTCCTTTGGCACAGCTCACCCCACCCCCACCACACTGTACCAGGTAAACCCACAAGAGACGAGTAACTCAGAAGCAAAAACACATCTAAGCCTCAGAAAGCCTTCATGTGTCCTCATGAAGGTGATAGGCCTCACCTCGATGTTCTCCACGATCCTCGTGACAACTGAGGCAGTGACTGAGTACCAGTAGGGCTCTCCCTTCTGCTGTCGCTCGCTCTGCAAGGGAGAGAGCCAGTGTCAGCAGAGCCAGCACTTTACTGTGGGGACTGTTACAGGCACCCCTAAGCGCACAGCCGCCTAAGCCTTGCCTTCCATCTCTCCTCCAGGGCCTGAAGCAGCGCTTTCTTACGCTCCCTCTCCAATAGCTTCTCCTTCTCATCATTGAAGTCCTGGATTTTCTCTGGGGCACCAATTAAGTGGAGGCCGGAGATGGAGATCACCCAAGGATCCACATGCGGGCGGTAGAAGGGGATTTGGAGGGTCACTCTCCCAATCAAGCCTGTGAGGAGAAGGATCGTCTCATTACACACCTGCGCATTCTTCTGGTTTCTCAAAATATTTCCAGCTCCCTTTAAGGCACATGGATTACTATTACCATTATTTATTTTATTTCAAAATAAAAAATAAAAAACCTGACAACTGTGGTGGTCCATTTAGGAAATGCTGAAGAGACAGGAGCAGAAGTCCAAGGCCAGCGGGAGCAATGCCTTGGGGTGGGGAATTTAGCTCTGGTAGAACATGGACCTAAGAAATGCAAGGCCTGGATTCTGTTGCCAGCACCGGAAGGGGAAAAAAAGACAAAAATCACAAAAACAGACAGCAAGCCAGGTGTGGTGGCCCATGCCTGTAATCCCAGCACTCAGGTGGCTAAGGTAGGGAGATGGCAAGTTCAAAGGCAGCCTGGTCACAAAGCAAATTCGAGGCCAGCCTGGCCTATCGAGTTCCTGCATATGTGAAACAAGTGTTAGAGTAGGATCTGTAAGCGTCAGCTCAAGACGAACTAATCAATTAAAAAAGAACCAGGCACAATGAATTAAGCTGGAAAATGCTCAGTGACTCTTTTTCATATCAAATATAGACTATTCACTATGGAAATTCTCTTCCAACTGGACCAAGCCTTGAATTCCCATGAGGTATCCTTCTTCCCATGGTATCCACCTGCACAGGCCCTGGTCACAGAACTCATCTCTTGTTAATAATTGGCTGTTTGATGGGTATTTACTGAGAGTCATGATGATTACATATCTAACCTTCAACATACCCATTGTAGCCTAAAACAGACAACACAGCATAAGGACAAAGAAACCTAATGCTCACAAAAACTTGGGCTCAGAGCTACCTGACCTATAGATTTATACTTTTTCCCAACTTCTTCCATTTTATCCAAATCTTTAAATTCAATGTAATAAAAAAAGAGGTGACTGGATATGCTGGCACATGCCTTTAATCCCAGCACTTGGAAAGAGGATCTCTGTGAATTTGAAGCCAGCTGGTAACATAGTGAGTTTCAGGCCAGCCTAATCTACATACTAAGCTCCAGGCAAGCCAGAGCTACATAGAGAGCTCCAGCCTGATCTACATACTGAGCTCCAGGCCAACCAGAGCTACATAGAAAGCTCCAGCCTGATCTACATACTGAGCTCAAGGTCAGCCAGGGCTACATAGTGAGACTCCATCTAAAAACAATAAGGCAACTGTGGAGCATTGAGAACGGCATTTTCCTTTGTGTGGCTCTGAGGAAGAAAGCAAGGTCCTTATGCTTGCTTAGCAAGGTCTCCACACTGTGCTACAGGCCCAGCCCTCACAATGGTATTTCTAATGATAATATCAAATAACTGACCATCTACTCCAGTAGCAAATTAATACAGGAGCTGGAAATGCTGCTCAGTGACACAATACTGGCTTTGCATGTACAAGGCTCTAGTTTCAATATTCAGCACCATGTGGGGTAGGGGACAGAGATATTTTACAAAAAATAATGAAAAATGAGTTTTCTTAGAAAAATAAGATTTATACTGAAATTATATGCCAATTTGAATTACTGCACAGTGGCAGTTGTTTATTTGGTTTGAGACAGGGTTGTACACAGCATAGGTTGGTCTTGGATACCTGATCTTCCTTCTCCCTCCCAAATACTAGTTATAGGCATGCTCTGAAATGCCAGGCCACAGCAGCAGGACTGAGTGAGTTTCTAAGAAGATATAAAGCATTCCGGCTGCAAAACAAGAACTTTGTACATCGTATTACTTTTGTAAGAAACAATGTGAAGTATGCTAATAGAAAAGGCAGAAAGAATTGGTTTTCCTCAAATATTAGAAAACCATAATTTTCCCGAAAGAGTTTCTCTTAATCCTTCAATATTTGAAGAATTTTCATGGAAGTAACCAGTGTTAGCATTCTTGAAGCTTTCAGGTTCCAATCTGTCACTGTCTTTGCTGGTGCTTTGTGTGCATGCATATACACACAGATAAATAAACTTTAAAAAAAGTTTAAAAAAATACAAGATCTATAGTTACTATTGCAATCTAGTGGTTTTCTGTGTATGCAAGGGTGTTTAAGGGTGTGGGAGGTGCTAGGGATGGAACCCCAGACCCTGTACATGCTAGGCAAGACTTTAGCACTCATCTACATCCCTAGCCCTAGTCCCTGACTTTTCGAAGGCAGGTTTTGTTTGTTTGTTTATTTGTTTGTTCACAGCAGGGTCTCACTGCATAGACATGGCTAGCCTGACCCACTATATAGACCAAGTTGTTTGTTCAGGGTAGGGTCTCACTACATAGTCCTGGCTAGCCTGAACCCACTATACAGAACAAGTTGGCCTTAGTCTCACAGATCCACCTGCACTCAGGTAACACTTATGTAAACTGATATAAACTCTCACACTTCCTATCTACTTCCTGGTCAAGCAGATACCAACTCCAGAGCCTTTGACACTCCTATCCCAAACAACTTGATCCCCAAACCTTCCTCCCTCCTTTGGTTCCGCGTACCAGCTTTGACTTCAAAGGGCAATTCCAGTTCTTTCAGGGCATCCTTCTTTAATGGGAGGTTTTCTAATTCAACAGCACCTAAAAACAAAACACCATGAAATAAATGTTCATCCAACAAAGACTGAGCTGCTGGCTGTGCACAGAGCACTGGAGAGTAATGCCCATGGCAAAGCCACCAAAAGCCCTAGACAGCTGAAGTGTAGCCGGCTGCTGCAAGAACTTAGGCAAGATTCTACCTATTTCTGTAATGGGCCAGAGAGTAAATATTTTAAGGTTTATATCATGTCAATTGCATTTTTTATTTCTTTCTTTTTCAAAGTTTTAAATTACATTTATGTGTGTGTGTGTGTGTGTGTTCCTGCATGTTCTGAGAGTGTGTGTGCACATGTGTTTGCACACAAGCATGAACATATGCTCCTGTGTGTGAACCTAGGAAAGCCAGGGCTATGTAGACCCTGTTTCAAAACATAAAGCAAAAAGAAACAAATAGGAACAGTCATACAAAGAACTGCTCCTCTTTCTTCTGGCTCTCTGCACCTTTCTTGAGCCATAATAACTAGTCAGAAGGCACAGGAGGAACAGGGCCAGCCTGTATGATGACTCCTGCAAACCCAGGTGTGCAGCCAGATCCACCTCTGCTCTCATTTGGATGCAAATGTCCCCCAAAGACCCATGAATTAAAGGATTATCTCCAGCCTGTGACAATATTGGGAGGTAGTGGAACCTTTATATGGGTGGCCTACATGGCAGAAGTTAGCTTATTGAGGACTTGCCCTCTAAAGGGATAATGAGACTGGGTCCTCTTCCTGACTCTGCTTTTCATCTGTCATGAGGTAAGCAGGCTGCTCTGCCAGGTGCTACACTATTACTGTATGCCCAGAGGCAATGGGGCCAAGCAACCTATGTGAACCAAAACTGTGAACCAAAATAACCTTTCCTCCTTTTAAGTGGATTGTCTCGGGTATTTTATCATAATAAGGGGAGACTGAAAAACATGCTCAGCTAAGCAATGTATAAATGTATAAGCAAGCCATATACATTTAAGGCCTACATACAACCAAGTTCTACTTTGTGCTGGCCATAGAACATAAGAGAAGACACCCTCCAGCCACAGGCTGACGTGGAGAGAGCCTTCGTGTTATAAAACTGTTTGCATAACATAAACTATTTCTGAGCCTTGAATCTGTCTGTGATAGGTTTTGTTTGTTTGGTTGGTTGGTTGGTTGCCTGCTTGCTTGCTTGGTTTTAGTTTTTTCAAGACAGGGTTTCTCTGTGTAGTCTTAGCTGTCCTGGACTAGCATTGTAGACCAGGCCTACCTCTGCCTACCCTTAATACTGGGATTACAGGCATGCACCACCAGCTTGGGATGGGTGTTTTTGAGAACAGGGTGTATAGATAATAACCATTAACTGGTAGGAAAGCCCAGGAACAGGGCAGACAAGGCTCATGCCTTGTCTGCTTATGCCTGTAAAGGCATAATTATGTAAGATGTTACTGCCCCGATAAATGACTATGCAGACTCTAGAGAAGAGGTCAAACCCAGCAATTTGGTAGATTCTAAGTGTGGTCCCTTTTTTTTTCGGGGGGGGGGGAAGGTGTCCACAAGAGGTCCTACATTGCATAAAACTAACCTAAAGCAAAATAAACCTATTTCCATAGTTGGAGAGAAAATTATCATAAAGGAGAAGAAATCAGAAAACCTCCTTAGGTAAAAATGACTTTCAGAGGGACAATTACAGTTTCTTTTTTGTTTTTGCAGCACTAGGGATTGAAGGCAGGTTCTTGCGCATTCAAAGTAAGTGGTCCAGTGGAGCCATGCCCTGTCCCCTTTTCTCATTTACACTGAGATTGGCCTTAATTTTTCATATGCTAATCATTCACAAAGGCAGGTGACCCCTGGGTTTCCCTGGCTACTGCACTGCTCAGTACAGGATATGATTTAGAATGGAAAGAGAAGAAACAGAAGCCTGCAGCAAGCCAACAGCTAAGATACAGCAAAAAACACTGCAATGGTTCCACATCAAGATGGAAGACATACTGGTATACACACACACACACATATGTGCCCATAGCCTGCTCTGCTGGAAAGAATTGCTCCTGAAAGTCATATAGCAAAGCACCAAAAGGAGGTAGACACTTTCAAAGCCAGAACGCCACTCACTGATTTCAAGGCAGACAATTTCCAGGGATTCATGGATGGCTCACCCCAAAATTCTACATCTCACTGGCCAGAGTTCTATTCACTAACACTGTGGTGAGCTCAGGCATTTCCCAGCCAACTCTGTTGACTACCAGATTCTCTTCATTCTGCTCCAGGTTATTTATAGGACTAGGCTGAATGAGGCTCAGAATACAAGGAGGGATGAAGTATTCAGTCCTTGCATAGCAAAGCTTCTACTTTCTGGCTCCAAAACATCCCCTTGTGCCCAAAGCTCCCAGTCTTGCTTCTGGAATCCACTCCACCTGGGGTGTGGTGACCCCTGAGTGACCCACTGAAACCCATTTCAGCTCACTCCAAAGCCACACCAGCTTTCCTACAGACAAAACCAAAGGCTCCTCCCTATGCACTCCAAGGCATAATGTAGGTTTTGTAATTGAAGGCAAGGTCTCAAGGTGTAACCCAGACTAGCTGAAACTCTCTATGTACCCCAGACTGGCCTCCAACCCACAGCAATCCTTCTTGCCTCATCCTCTCAAGTGCTGTGAATACAGGAGCAAGCCAGAACATCCAGCTGTTGCCTGTAGCTCAAGTGCAAACCACTGAATGAGGAATGCCCTGTGGGCAGGACTTTACAGGCCAAGGTGGAAGAATGACAATAACAATACCCATCACTTACATAGGTCTTATGTGTGCCAAGTACTTCATCATCATCCCTCTTCCCTGCAAATAGTGGACCCCAAACTTGGTCTCTCCTAATCTCCTATCTACTCATGTTCTACCACCAAGCTATAATCGAGGCCCTGAATTATCTCATTAAAAATATATATTTACAGACAGATATGTTACCATGAATTTGAAAGAGAGCAAAGGGAGAAGAGGGGTATATAGGAGGGTTTAGAAGAAGGAAAGGCGTATAATTATATTATAATCTCAAAAAGATAAAAGAAATAATTTTTAAACATTTAATACATGTGCTGATTAAATGAAAATGGGCCCCAAAGGCTCATATATTTGAATGTTTGGTTTTCCAGTTGGTGGACTATTTAGGAAAGACTGGGAGGCATGGCCTTGCTGGAGGAGGTATGTCACTGGGGTTGGGCTTTGAGGTTTTAAAAGCTCATGCCAGGCCCAGTGGCCCTGCCTGCAACTTGCAGATCACATGTGAGCTTTCAGCATCAGCTCAGCACCATGCCTGCCTACATGCCTCCCTTCCTGCCTGCTCCGATGTTCCCCATCATGATGACATGGGCTTATCCTCTGAAAATGTAAGCAAGCCCTCAATAAATGCTTTCTGTTTTAAGCTGCCTTGGTTGTGGTATCTCCTCAGAACAATAGAACAGTAACTAAGACTTTAATTTGATGTCTATGGATGTTCTGCCTGTATGTATGTCTGTGTGCCACTTCTGTGCCCTTGTGCACTCAGAGACCTGAAGAGGGCATCAGATTCCCTGGTACTGGATTTACATACAGTTGTGAGCTGCCAAGTGGGTGCTGAGAACTGAACCCAGGTCCTGTGGGAGAGCAATCAATCAGTGCTTTTATTTGCTGAGCCATCTCTTCAGCCCATGCATTATCTCACTCAATCTTCATTAGAAGGCAAAGAAATACTACAAGTAGAGTAGTATTGGAAAACAAATAAATAAAAAATTTGTTTTGGAAAACAAATAAATAAAAAATTCCAGTCTTGGGGTCTCAGGTAGGAACCTCTAGGTAAGAGAGAGAAGGAAGAGATAGAGAAAGGACATGGCTGACTTGATGGGGCAGCCCAGGCAAAACCAACATGGAAAGTAACTTGGGCACATGGCTGCAAAATAGCAAGACTAGTAAAGAAGCTCAGTATAAATGAGTATCTGCCCAGTTATAGACCCTAAAGCTTATGAACAAATCTACTAGGTCTCTGTGTCAATTGTTTGGGAGCTAGAGCAGGTAAATAGAAAAGGCCCGCCAAATTATAACATCCTTACACCGCCCACACGCTATGCCATGTGTGCCCATGAGTGGAGAAAATAAATAAATAAATGCAACTTTAAGCTTCTCTATTTTTCCAAGACAGGGGTTCTCTGTGTAGCCGTGGCTGTCCTAGACTCACTTTGTAGACCAGGTTAGCCTTGAACTCACATATCCACCTGCCTCTACCTCCCCAAGGGCTGGAATTACAGGCATGTGCCATCGTTTTTTGTTTTTTGTTTTAAGTCAGGGTTCCACTACGTTGATCATCACTCTGGCCTTGAACTCACAGAGATCCACCTGCCTCTGCCTAAAAAGTGCTGGGATTAAAGAATGCACCACTGGCACTGTAATTTAATTATATACATATAATATAATATGTGTGTATATATATGCCCCGCCCCCCGGCCTAGAAATAGTGAGATTAGAAATCTGTCATGCCATAAAGCTCCATCTGTTCATCTCAGGGTCAGTGAACAATAAGCCACTGGCTCACTGTGGAGACACCAAGCTCTTACTCGGAGAAGTTGAGCCTCAGTGTTCTGCAGGGTATCTGCAGCCTTGAGGTACCCAGGCACATCAACAAGGCTCAGAGCGAGAACTGAACACTATGGAAAAAACTCTTCACTTTTGCTTCCCACCAGCTTCTTTGAAGAACAGCAGGGAAAGTGGGACAGGGAAGAAGCCATTTCTGTCTCTAAAGAAATGAAGGAGAAGAGTAGAACAACCAAACCTACAGTAGCTACCACAGCCAGCTGTAGGGAAATTTTCATTCAGAACATGGCTGCTCTGGCAACAGATCACATCCAAAGACCTTCTAGGTCTATGTGATACAGCTGGAATAGAGACACAACTTTAATCCGAGGAGACAGGGGAAGCAGATCTCTGAGTTCAAGGCCAGCCTGCTATGGAGCAAGTTTCAGGTAAAGAAAGCTCAGGTCCAAGCATGGTGGTACACGTCTTTAATACCAGCACTCAGGGGACAGAGGCATGCAGATCTCTGAGTTCTAGTCAGTGCAGTTCTGTCAGTTCAGCTGAGTCAGTGAGTTAAAAGGCAGTACAGTGGAGCTGAGTTCATGGCAGTTCAGTTTGTTGAATTCAGACAGTTTTTACTGGGAGAGTTTTGCAGAGAGGTTGAAGAGAGAACAAGCTAGACACAGGTGAAGACAGAACGAGCCAGAGAATGAGAAAGAGACAGAAGATTAGAACAGATTGCTAGACATAGTATAAGGCCAAGCAGATCAATTCAATCAAGAGGCCAAGAGAGAAACCAGATTGAATTAGCTTGGAGAGGAGTTTGAGCCAGAACAGCTGAGTTGAACCAGCCAGCCAGAGTTCAGAAAGAACAAAAGAAAGAGAGCTTATTTAGTGGTAAGTCTCAGAGGCTGAAAACATTCCAGGCTTAGACTAGATTCTACAGAGGCTAGAAGCTTCCAGGACTAGGCCTAGGTTAACAGATGGAGGCAGTAAGCCCTCTAGATGACAATTAAAACAGGCGAATAAAGGTTGCTCTTATACTCCTCACTCAATTCTGATGAGCCTTGAGGTAGGAAGCTCCTGGAACACAATTGGTCTGAGACAAGGGAAGTTCTGGTGCAACTCTCAGAGTGGGTAAACCAAGGAGTCATTGTTACCCCCTCCAGCCTGGCTCTGGGCAAACCCTGTTCCCAGGACACTGTGCTTCTTTCCTCTCCACTAGCTTTGACTTTGCATGCTGGCAGCCAAACCTTTAAATTTTTAGTGAGGCAGGGTCTTACTTTGCATCCCTGGCTGGCTTAGAACTTGATATGCAGAACAGGCTGGCCTGGAAATTACTATGCAGACCAGGCTGGCCTCAAATTCATGGAAATCCACTTGCCTGTATCTCTCAAGTACTGGGATTAAAAGTGTATACCACACCTAGCTCTAGCTTCTTTCTCTGCATACATTAGACCATAGGCTCTCAACCTTCCTAATGCTGCCATCCTTTAATATAGTTGTGGTGACTCCCAACCCTAAAATTATTTCATGGATACTTCATAACTGTAATGTTGCTACTGTTATGAATTATAATGTAAATAACTGATATGTGACCCCTGTGAAAGGGTCGTTTGACCCCCCCCCCCAAAGGCGTCACAACTCATGGGTTGAGAACTGCTGCATTAAACAGTTCTACTTTGTACTGAGCAAAGAGAATTTGAATTTTTAAAAAGAAAAAGGGGAAAGACGCTGCTTTCCAATTCCCATATCAAATCACAGAACTAAGTGCAAGCCAGCAAGGGGTACTGTACTCCAAACCTTGAGTACTCCATTCCTAAGAAAGACAACAGGCTGGGGACATAGCTCAGAATTTTGTCAAAGTCCTCATGGAAGATGCTTCTAGTGGATGTCTGTGTCATGTTGCTATGAAAGCAAGCCAGGAGCTTTTCTGTGTGACCCTTCCAGCAACTGTGGGAGAAAGATTGCCCTCTTTTTCTAAAGTGGCTATGGCTCAGAATTTCAATATTATCTAGCTAATAAGTAACTGTATTTGATGCCAAACTCAATTCCACTGTCATAACATAGCAGCTGCCTCCATAAAGCTTTAAAAAAACTAAAACATAACTGGGGTAAGGCTGTCCACCGAAAATATGGCTTTTTGTTTTGCCTAAAAAATATTTTTTTTTTAAAGCTTAGCATTGTGGTGCACACCTTTAATCCCAGCACTCAGGAAGCAGAGGCAGACAGGCCTCTGAGTAGGAAACCAGCCTGTCTTCACAATCAGTTCCAGCTAGCCAGGCAGAATTTACATAGGAGACCCTGTCTCAAAAAATGAGATGGGGAAATGGCAAAGAAAGACACCCAAGGTTGACTGCTAGCCTTTGAACTTACCCGTGGGCCATCACCTATGCACAAACCCACAGGTCAATTAGGACGGGTGAAATTACTCAGGGGGTGAGGCTGGGTGCAAGAAGACTGCCAACATGAGCCTGACACACACCCCACCAGCCCACATGGTAGACGGAAAGAACCAACTTGCACAAGTTATGCTCTGACCTCCACACGGGCACCATGGCACTTGATCACCATTCCACACACACACACACACAAAATGTAAATTTTTAATTTAATTAATGAGTTTAAAAAAGAAAGAAACCCCATATTACTGAAGATACATGAGTGTGCTTACCTTTGAGAAGTGCCACAGAAAGCTGGTCAGTGTTCAGGTTATTGACATACTTCCCCAAATAGGTATTGAGAACCCAGGCCACCAGCCCTTCCAACATGACTATTTCCTCAGAAAAAGATGCTTAGAAATCATAGATCAGTCTTTATTTCTCTCTCATGGTCACAGAATCTATAAAAGAAAAGGGGGGGTTACAACAGGACGACTGGATGTGGCGGCACAGCCTTTAATCACACCAGTGCGGAGTGGAAGCAGGTAGACCTCTGTGAGTTCCAGACCGGCCTTGTCTAGAGTTCCAGGCCAACCAGGGATAAGTAATGAGTCCCTGTCTCAAAACAACAAAACAGAACCTGGATGTACTTCTATGTTGACTTTCTGCTCTGCCTATCTGGAGGTGGAAGAATGCAAGGGGCAGGCTTCCAGATTCGGGAGGAATGGAAGCCTGGCACCCACACTGGTCTGCAGCTTTAGAGGCAGTCACTCCGAAACTTACTGAAAATCCCTACAGTTTGAAGCTGTGTCTTTTAAATTAACTCTTCTCTGAAATCCTTCCTTTGGGGACTAAACTTAGGATCAGACTGCCCTCACCAGGACTTTCCACAGGGGCAACCTGGCAACATCGGAAGACTCTTCCTTTTTCTATTTTATGTATATGTGTGTACACCATATACATGCAGAAGCCTATGGGCGCCAGAAAAGGGTGTAAGTTAACCTGGAACTCAAGTTACTGAAGGTGACTGAGTCTCCATGTGGGTGCTGGGAACCAAACCCAAATTCTCTACAAGAACCAGTGTTCCTAACTCCTAAGACATCCATCTCTCCGGCTCTGTGAAAACATTTTTATTATTGTTGTTTCAGATGCTGCTGTGGCTATCTTGTGAGGAGGGGCTGTGCAAGCCATAAACATCTTACAATACCCACGGCAACCCCACACAGCAGACTCATCCAGCCCAAAGGCTAAGCACGCACCTAGATCAAAGTAAAAATGTTCAAGAGGCTATGTGAACAAAACTCACTCTACAACACTAGTTAAGATGCCCTAATTAAAATTTGCAAATTTAGACTCATTCATTAATCATCTACATGGAAGAGAAATACAGTGTTTTATCACTAATCTTTTTTTTTTTCCACACCAGGAAAACAGGCTGGGGACAGCAAGTTGTTGGATATATATCCAATGCTGGCCTTGAACTTACCATATAGCTGAGGATATAGCCTTGAACTTCTGCCTGTCTTGTCTTCACCTCTCCAGGAAGTGAGGGGGAGATGTGCTGGGATTATAGGTGTGCAACATCACATCTGGTTTCTCAGCGCTGGAAATCGATTCTAGGGCTGTAAGCACCCTGTCAACTAGCTGTACCTCCAGCTCTATCTTCAATATCCCAGATGCTGCTGACCCAAAGAACTACTTTAGCCAACAAAGGCAAACACCACAAATCCTTTGGTTAAGGGTTCAGTATTTAGATTCAGTATTAAATCACAATTGCTTGTTACAATAAGTGGTATAATACTGTGCTTACCAGTATTATGAAAAAAATAGATTGTTCTTTTAAACTCATACTTAATAAACACTCTAAACTTTATCAAAATGTTGATTGGCAACAAAAGTCAGTTTTTGTATCTTCTGGTATATCTATGATAGTTTAACTAATATTTGTAAAATGATTTCCCTGGGGGACTGGAATCATGGCTCATAAGTTAAGAGCACTGGCTGTTCTTTCAGAGACCTAGGTTCAATCACTTCCCAGCACCCACCTGGTGGTTAACAACCATCTATAGCTCCAGTTCCAGGGGATCTGATGTCCTCTTTGGTCCTTCATGGGCACCAGGCACCACTGTGGTGCACATACATTCATTCAGGCAAAACATTCATAATATAAAAATAAGCTTTTTAAAACAGTTATGCCAGACGGTACATAGAATTTTTAGTATTACAAAAGGTTAACTTGAGGGCCATCCAAATAGCTCAGGGAGTAAAGACATCTGCTGCCAACCCCAGAGCCAAGAAAGTTTCATCCCCAGGACCCACACGAAGGAGAGAACTGGCTCCAGAAAGTTGTCCTCTGAACTCCATGTGCATGCTGTGGCATGGGCACACCCACACACAAACTCAAACGCATATACACACAAAAATAAACTTAATGTTTTAAAAAGCTAATATAAAAGAGACTGAGACAAAAAAAAAAAAAAATTAGGTGGGAGCCAAGAATGGTGTAACAGGCCTTTAATTTCAGCACTGGGAGACAAAGCCAGGTAATCTCTCTGAGTTTGAGGCCAGCCTGGTCTACATAGCAGTTCCAGAACAGCCAAGGGCAACACACCTTCTCTCAAAACAAACAAAACAGAAACAAAGTTTAGATGGGTTCTCAGATGCCTGGGCTAGTGGATTCCAATGAGAACTCAGAGCTTTAAATCTTGCTTGAGGCCATTCATGTTGGTCACCAGCCACCACCCCAGACATTCCAGATTTCCTATGGCATGTGCCCCACTTGGAACCAGACTATTTTCAGGATCCTTTCCAAGGACTTTGCCCCATGATTAACGATTTATCTTAGTGCCAGGAGATACACTCACCCCAAGGAAAAGGCTCACAACACAAAGCAGACCCAACGGAAAACCCCCCTAAGATTTGACCCAGCCTCCAGGGAAGACTGCTACTTTCTTGTCAGTAGTATCTAGCACGCCCAAGCAAAATTTGCTGCTATCAAGGGCAGCTAAAAATCAATTAACTGGCCTGGTGGTGCATGCCTTTAATCCCAGCACTTGGGAAGCAGAGGCAGGCGATCTCTAAGAGTTCGAAGACAGCCTGGTCTACAAAGTGAGTTCCAGGATCCCCAAGGCTACACAGAGAAACCCTGTCTTGGAAAACCAAAAGAAACAAAAAAAGTAATTTTTCAGGCTGTGCCACACCTTTAATCCCAGCACAAAGGAAGCAGAGGGAGCCATCTCTGAGTTTAAGGCCAATCTGGTCTACATGGGGAGTTCCAGGCCAGCAAGGGCTACATATTGAGATCCTGATTATCTTAATAACAACAATATTAAAGCAATTTGCAGAATACTTGCTTTATTTATTTCAAAAGGTTTTGTTTTTTTTTTTTTTTTGGGGGGGGGTTGTTTTGTTTGTTGGTAATGCTCCAGACACAAAACCAAGAATCTAGGGGAGACTCTTCAGGATTTGTTTGAAAGATCACAAAAACATTTTTTTTTCTTTTTATTCAAAAGTGTTTCACTGTGCAAGTAAAAGAAACATTATTGTCATTTCAACAACGTAAATCTATTAAAACGCAGTGTGAAACTGACTAGCCTGTTTTACTATGTGAGCCTCAAACAGTCCTGGGCAGCCAAGGCTGGAGTACTCTTTATTTTTGTTATTGCCATTAATTTCAGCCCTAAAAGCCAACTCTCCCTACAGTGCCAACTCCAGATGTTTTCCCGGCAAAGATCTGTCCTCTGACCACACACACACATACACACACACACACAATAACTATAAAGTAAATTTCCTTTTTCAGGAAACTACTGTCATTTGTACCCACGTTCAGACCCTACCGTAATTATTCTCAATGTGGAAGAACACAAAGTACACATTAAAAGACATGGATGGCTGAGGCCCTAAGATGCTCCTCTGCTCAGTAGATTGAGACCCAAGCCAGAAAGCATCCATTAGCTCTGCTAAGCATCTAGAGCAGGCTTAGGCCACTTCAAGGATTCCCTTAAGGAATCCAGTTTCAGGAAGGGCCGCCAGACTGGCCAGAATCCCAGGAGTGTTTATATGCTCCAGCCCATCAGGACTTCTAGGCAACTGCCCGGCAATAACCCCTTCCTGTCTTCCCCTAGCCGGTGTGGCAGGTGACACTGAGGATCTGGGCTCAGCCCATAGCCTGGGCAGACAGCCGGGCATGACCTTGAGCCAGGCCCCTCCCGAGAGGAGGCTAGACCTGGGAATGGGAAGCATTGGCAATTGGAGGCGGAGAGTCCCTCTGCCGGGCAGCTAGGGCTGAGCGCTGAGGGATTCCAAGAGCTCTGCTACAAGGGGACAACTCCCAGCAAGTGTCAGGCCCGGGACTCCACAGGAACTCGAAGCTCCCCTTGCCTTCCCTTATCTCCCGTCTGCTGTCAGAACCCCACGCCAGGCTGCAACGGGGGACAGAGCCACCAAGCCTAGGGAAGATGACTCTTCAGGGGTAAGAGAGGCGAAGGGTCTCCTACCTGGAGTAAGAGAGGGGAAGAGAAGGACCCCGGGGACTAGGCCTAAAGCCCCCACCCAGAGGTGACCCCAGAGGGGATGGAGACACTGCGGGAAGGGACACCGCCCCACCAGGGGCGTGCTGAGGGGACACTCGCACGCTAGCATCAAGCCTCAGGAGAAGTGACACGCAAAATCCAGAGATGTCACCAGCTTGCAGGGACCGGTGCCCCGAGCCCGGGCCTCAGGTGCCGGCGACACTCGGGCTCCGGGGTCCCCGCGAGAGCGCCCGGGTTCCCGGAAAGGCCGGCTGCCGCGGACCCCGGGCCAGGCCGTCTGAGCACAGCCGGAGCGGAAGCGTGGGCGCTGCCCGTGAGGTCCTCAGCCCTGCCCGCTGCCCCACTACCTGTCGCTGTAGCTGTAGCTAACGCTGCCGCTGCCTCCCCAGCCCGGCTCTGCGAAGCGCTTCCTCTCCGCCACTCCTCAATGGCGGTAGCTGGAGTGCTAGACCCGACCAATCGAGCGGCGATGGCCTGCGCCTGGCCAGCCGAGCACCGAGCCATCGATGGGACGCCCCCTAGCGTCGACAGCCGCTCGGGCAGGGCTGCAGGCACCTCCCAGGATGCTAGGAGCTTAATGAGCAGCATCCCAACCAGCCCCATTTTACAGGTGGGTAAACTGAGACCCGCCTGTACAGGAGTGTGTATATATAAACCTAGTTCAAACAGTATTATGCCTCCAAAAACCCTCTGCTTTCCATCCATCTTTTCATCTCACCCCACCCCCAGAGACCCCTTTTGACTGCCTCTGAAACCTGTAATTCAAACCGGGCCTTCCCCACTATGCTTTTATTAAAACCCACTTTCTGAGACAGCAAGATGGCTCAGCCTGTACAGGAGCTTGCAGTAAAGCCACATGACCTGAGTCCAGTTCCCAGCACCCACTTGGTAGAAGGAGAGAAGTTATTCTGACCTCTGTGTGTCTGCCCACACATACACACAAAATAAATAAATGTGAATTTCTCAACTTAAAAATAGTTTCCTCCTTTTGATCACTCAGGAGGATTAATAGTTCAAAGCCAAATTGGGCTACATGGTGGGTTCATCTATAATCTGTCTCAAGCCCCATCCTCCTACTCTTCCACCCCCAACACACAAACACAGACACACACATAAACACACACACACACACACACACACACACTCACTCACACACACACACTACTTCCTGAAGCTGAGGCTGTCGTTCAGATGGGACAGTTCTTGCCTAGCATCCACAATGCCCTGGATTTGATCTCCAGCACCACATAAAACCAGGCATGGTGGCACACACTTGTAATCCTAGAGCTCAGGAAGTAGAAAAAGGAAGATCAGGTGTTTGAGCACAATCTTGGCAACAGAGTGAAGTGGGAGCCAACCTAGGCTACATGAGACTGTCTCAAAAGAAACAAACAAACAAACAAACAAAACCAAACCTCCTTACTGTGCCACACTAAGTCTTAAGTGGATTTATTCCTTTCCTGCAACTCTTTCTCTGGCCCACTTGACCCCCAGCATGCTTGGAGCTCCTGCCTCGGGTCCTCTGCATCTGCCATTCTCTCCTAGGCCAGTGCTATCCAACAGAAGTCCAATGCAAGCACGTAGACTCATTTGTTACTTGCTATATTAAAAGAGATGAGCCTGGGGGTGTGGCTCAGTGGTACAGTCCTTTACTAGCATGGTGCTGGATTCAGTCCCTAGGACCAAAGACAGTAGGAGAGAGGAGAGAAAGAGAGGGAAAAGAGAGATAAAGAGAAGTTTGTTTAGTAATTCATTCAATCTAATGCTTCCCAAATATTCTTATAACAACATATAGCCAACAGCAAAACAGATTTGTTTGGGTTGATTTCTGAGACAGAGTCACTGCAGGTAGCTCAGGCTGGCTCAAACTCAAGATCCTCCTCCAGCCTCAGCCTCCTGAGTGTTGATATTATAGGTTCGTGCCATCGCACCTGGCAGGAAAAAAAAAATGGTTAATAAGCTATATTAACACTGTGTTACTGTAGGTTTTTGAAATCCAGGAGGAGTTTATCCTGTGTTGTTTCTCAGGACAAACCAGCGACTTTGAGTACTCAGTGAGCAATCAGAAGTGAACAGCTGCGGGGTGTGGCTCTGAACAGCCAGCTGCGTGGAGCTGACCACTCCTTTCTCCACACATCCCACTGCACAGGGACTTCTACCCCCTCCCCCCATGAGGTCCTCTCATCCATTACCCTCTTGTATTTTTTCTTTTTGCAAACTTGTATTTTTATTTTTAATCATATATGTGTATGATTAAATATGTAAAATATATATACACACACATATGTCTGTGTGTGGATATGTGCTCCTGAGTACAGGTGCCATCGAAGGCCAAGGGCACTGGATCCCTCTGGAGCTGGAATTACAGGTGGTTGCATGGGTGCCGGGAACCAAACTCTTTTGCAAGAGCAGCCAAGAGCTCCTAAGCACAGGAAACTGTGTCTCCAGCCGCTGCATTTCTTCAAAGACTTTGTTTGTCCATACAGGCTGGCCTGACACTCCCTACGTAGCTAAAACTCATCCTGAAGTCCTGGCCCTCTGCCTCCATCCCTGGGGTGCTGGAATTGGCATGTGGACCACCAGGCCCAGCTTTTAAAGCTCCTTGAGATGATGTGTGCACTTGTGTGTTCCTGCGTAGGCTCTCCTAACCCTGACAGTTACCCTACAGCAGATGCTTCAAATGTTTCCTCAGCAAACACTGTCTGAGCTCCAGCTTGCAATCCCAGCACTTGAGAGGTGGAGGCAGGGGAGGTAGAAGTTCAAGGCCATCCTCAGCTACATAGCCAGTTTGAGACCAGCCTGTGCTACAAGAGACCCTACCAGGAGAGAGGGGAGGAGAGGGGAGAACAGGGGAGGGGAGGGAAAGGCAAGAAAGGAATTCTCAAGTGTGTTCTTTACTGAACTAATGAACACATAGAGCACTAATGAGACCTGCCTTTGATTGTGTCTGTGAGGGCTTTTCCCAGAAGCATTAACTGAGAAGGAAGATGGAGGTGGAAGATGAGCTGCTGTCTCAGATGGAATAAAAAGGAGAAAACAGCGGGCAGATCAGTGGTAGACCATAGACTTTACTATGAAGGACTGTACCCACAAAAATGGGAGCCCAAAATTACCCTTCCTCACTTAAGATGCTGTTTGTCAGGTATTTGGCCACAGTGTTAAGAAAAGGTAACCAATACTGAATGAATGAATGAATGAATGAATCACTCTTCCATCATCCCAAATAATGGGATAAGCATGAGCAAGAGCAAGAGCAGCATGTAAGGCCTACATACCGTCAGAGGACACAGGAGGCGGAGCTGCAAGGCTGTAGCAACGTGTTCACCTTAGTAATTATCCAGCCTCATAATGCTGTGCTGATGTGGGTGATGGAGACTGTGAGCTGAGCCACTCCTGAGTGAGGCCTGGGTTCCCAGGGAGGCAAGATCCACCTCTTAGCATCTCAAAGTCTGGTCTCCCCTCAGCAGCCAAGAAGTGGAAACAAAACCTGGGACTCTCCATATGGATCGAAGAAGGGGGCAGCCCTTCAGCCCCAAAGGATTGCCAACACAGGTGTGGCTCTAGCTGAGGATTTTTTTTTTTTTTTAATGCAGCTGTGGGGACCGGGAGAGGGGCTCCTTGGAAGAGCTCTTGATTAGCATGTGCCAATAAAAAGAAAATAAATAGGGCTGGAGAACAAGTAACTCTGGTTCCAAGGGGCCCTCTGAGGGCTCCAGGCATGCACACGATGGCAAGACTCATACACATGAAACATGAATTTAAAAAAAAAAATGTCTTTGGCCAGGTACAGTGGCTCACGCTTGTAATCCCAGCACTCAAGGAGGCAGAGGCAGGTGGATCTCTGAGTTCGAGGCCAGCCTGGTCTACAAAGCAAGTCCAGGACAGCCAGGGCTACACAGAGAAACCCTATCTTTAAGAAAAAAAAAAAAAGTCTTTGTGCCCTTAGTCCCATAAATCTGTGTGTGCATTAGAAAGAAAGAGAGAGGGAAAAGGAGAGGGACAGGGAGAGGGAGAGAGATTCTATTACGTAGCCTTGGCTTTCCTAGAACTATATAGACCAGGCTGGCCTTGAACTCGAACTTGCCTCTGCCTCCAAAGTGCTGGAATTAAAGGCATGTGTGCACACTCAGTATCTTGAATGCTTTTAACCTTCTGGAACAATACTGTCAAATAGACAGGAGCTCCAACCGCAGAGATGGTTTTAAACTGTCAAGAAGCCAGATCAGCATGAGAGGGAAAAATAAACTGCATGAGATTCATGTTAAACTTTGTATTGACTCCAATTTGTCCAAAACATAACTTTAACATGTCAGCAGCGTAAAACTGACCCAGGGCACGTATATGATTGTGTGACATGTATACGTCCTTAGCGAACTGTGTCCTCCACACACAGCATCTTGTTCTGCCGCTTATTTTGTGTCTCTCATTGGACCTGGTTCTCAGGTGCAGCCTGTGCCTGGCAGCTAGGGTAGTTAGACGCCCAGAGCCAGAGTCTGTAGCGAAAATGCGAACGGCCCAGGGAGGGCTGTCACCGTCACCCCAGGGACATGGAAAAAGAAAAATGGCAGAGGATAGCCCTTGGGTCGGAGGGAGGTTCTGAGCTCTGGAGAGCAGGAGCCATTCCACATTCTCGGGAACAATTCACGGTGGCACTGGGCACAGCCACCTTTAGTTCAGACCCTCTGCAGGCCTGGCCTGGCCTCCCAGCTTTCTGAATGCTGCTCTGGAAGTGTCCCCTTGGTTGCCCAGGTGTCACTGGTTTTCATATACAATCTAAGGACCTGGCTATCAGGAGCCTCCCAACAGTCCACAGCTCACTAGAAGCACCTAGGTAAGCACCACGGCTGACCAGCCCCATCAGCCCGGCCTCCTGGTCCTCCTCTGCAAAGCAGACAATGGACGGCTTCCTTTCTTCTGGAAGTCTTCCAGATGAAGTTACGCAAGCCTGGTTTCCCAACGCTAAGATCAGGCCATGCTAGCATGGCTCCCACGCTCCTCCCGTCATCTGAAAGTTAAAGTGGACTTCCTGTACTGAGCTTCCAGCCTCAGAGCTGTCTAACCCCTCACCTCACTGCTCCCCTAAAGCACCAACCCGTCAGCTGGCTCACCCACTCCCACCCAGTGCCCTTGCTGCTATGCCTCACTTTGTATTTCTTCCTCTTATCCTCCTCCCCATGAGTTTCTGACCATAGCTCTGGGAAGAGACAAGGCTGTCCTCGGTTGCTTTTCCAGCACCTTCTCAGAAGACTGACCCGAATAAGCACTTACTGTGGGCCAGGAACTGCTCTAAGCATTCCACAGATAGGAACTGAAGCCGTCCTTCCCTCTATTTTCTTAATCCCATTGTCCAGATAGGGAGACGGGGTATCGCTGGCCTGAGATCAGTCACACAGACAGGAAGTGACTGCAACAGCCAAGATTCACGCCATGGAAGGTCAGCTTCCAGGACACAGTTTCTGGCCACCGTTACTGCCTTGGTTAGTCCCCTGTAGCAATAGAGTGAGCTTCACAAACTAAAGGGCAAGCTGACACTCCCTCCCCACCTTAGCCAAGCTGCTTGCTCAGCTGTAAAGGAAGCAATCAGCAGGGGACATGCCTGATCTGTTACTGGTGACTTCAGCCAGGTGGCTGCCTCAGTTGCTCCAAATTTGCCCCTTCTTATTACTTAATTACTTAATTATCTGATGCTTCAATGGTGTGAGTCATAGCTAGGTCCTTGAGGCTCCATCCTTAGTCCATGTTCAGTGCTTGGTGGTGAAAGGAGCCACTCAGTTCTCTCTCCCTCCCCTGTCCCCCCTTTTGTTACACAAGGTTTCTCTGTGTAACGGTCCTGTCTATCCTGGAGTCGCTTTGTAGACCAGGCTAGCCTCAAACTCACAGAGATCCACCTGCCTCTGCCACCCTAGTGCTGGCATTAAAGGCGTGTGCCACCGCCACTGGCTGGTTCTCTGTCTCTCTTTCTTCCCCACCCCCACCCCATCTCTCTCAGTCTCTATGTCTGTCTTCAGTAACCCAGGCTGGCCTTAAAACTCACTACATAGCCAAGAATGACCTTGAACGTCTAATTCCTGTGCTAGGATTACAGGGGTGCACCAACCATGCCTGGTTACGTGGCGCCAGGGATCAGACCCAAGGCTTGAAGCATTCTACCACATCCTCAACTCTCAGCTCATTTCTTCATACATCAATGTATCTAGGGGGCCAGGGATGGTATTAAACCTGTTATAAAGATGTTCAAAGATTAGAACAGTGTTGTCTGCTAGGAGGTAAACAACTCAAAAGCCTCAGAAAGTCCCTGAAACTGACTAAATACACTAGGCCCCTCCCTCCTTTCCTGTATTGGTTACTTTTTGGTACTGTAATAAAATGCCATGACCAAAAGCAACTTAGAGAAGAAAGAGTTTATTTGGACTTAAGGTTCCAGAACGAGACTGTGGGGAGGCCATGGCCACAGACAACCTGAGAAGAAGAGAGGAAGGTAAGCAATCACATCCTCCGCTGCACACACAAGCAGAGAGAGCAAACTGGAAGTGGGGCAGGGCTATGAGCTCCCAAAACCCACCCCTAACGATGCAATTTCCCCAGTAAGGCTCCACCTCCTACAGGTTCTACACCCTCCCCTAACAGCACCCCACAACCAGAAATCAAGTGTTCAAAGCCTACCGGAGACTTTTCTCCCTGATGTTACAAGCGGTAAGGACTGCAGACAGACACTCGGACCACCTGAGCTGCCTGGTAGACATGCGTAGAACTGGTGAGCTGCCTGGGTTGCGCAGTGAGCCCCGGGGTTCCAGCGCTCCTGAGCTGTCACTCTTGCGGGGGTGGGCTCTCAGTAATGCAACTGCCTTTCGGTCACCTCTGCCCCTCTAAGTAACTCGTCACCCCCCTCTGTAGCCCCAATAAATATATCGGCTTCCCCATGCTGGAAAGATAGTGTCCTTACCCTCAGGATACAAGATGAGTAGACATTCCTTCCCGTCTCCCCAGGACTAGTGTCATACAACACAGCCCCAGAATCTCGGGCAGATGTTCGGTATGTGTGCGGTGAGTGCTTTGCCAAGCTGTCAAGGCCACAGGGGGCCTCTCTGCAAGAGGCAAAGAGCACGGGCGTCCAGGGGTCATGGGTGGTCTTTGCTGAGGATAGGCCATCCAGGAGAGACCACAGAGCTAAGCGTCTACACCCAGACAAGCCTAACCAGAGGGAAGTTGTTAAAGCCATGGGAAAAGAAAGGCAGAGGTCGAGCAGGGTGAGAGCTGTAGGTAAAGGCAGCGGTTCTCAACCTGTGGGTGGAGACCCCTTTGGGGTTTGCCTATCAGAGATCCTGCTACTGTTTGTTTGTTTGTTTGTTTGACAGAGTTTATCTTTGCAGCCTTGCCTGGCCTGGGCTCACTTTGTAGACATCTGCCTGCCCCTGCCTCCCTAAGCGCTCCGATCTCAGGCGAGCGCCACCACAGGCATGCGCCAGCTCAACATTAGGATTTAGAACAGCAGCAAAGCTACAGCTTTGAAGTAGCAATGAAAGAATTGTATGGTTGGGGATCACCATAACACGAGGAACTGTTTCCAAGGGCCACAGCATTAGGAAGGCTGAGAACCGCTGCTGTAAGGAAGGCAGGAGGATGGAAAACCGAAAACGCATGGAAATGGGAAAGAGGTCCCTCGCCTGAAGATCTGATTGGCATCCCTCACTGGCTGAGGATCAAGGATTTCAATGCAGCAGCCAATACCCCTGTGAAGGGCTAAAGAGATGGGTCAGTGGGTAAAAGACTTCCTGCGAGAGCGTGAAGTCCCAAGTTCAAACCCACAGAGCCCATGTGAAAAGCCAGATGTGGCCACATGCACACGTGCTGTCGGGAAGGGGAACAGAGACCGGAGAACTTCTGGGCTCGCTGGCTGCCAACCTGCCTCCAGGTCACAGACCCTGTCTCAAAGTGCAGAGTAAGGTGGAAAGTGATAGAGCAGGGAACCCAGCATCCTCCTCGGCCTCTGTGATGCATACGCATGGACACATGCCACACACACACACACACACACACACACACACACACACACACACACACAGGCAAATACACATAAATAAAACATACCCATAGGCAAATACACATAAACAAAAATAGATTTCCTTATTTAAAAAAAAAAAGAAGTTAGTGTGAAACAAAGTTGGGATTGATTTATTTAGGTTTCTGATCCTGCTGCCTGCGGCGCCGGAGTGCTGGGATTACAGGCCTAGGCCACCATGTTAGATTTACACGGTGAGTCCACCCCAGGGCTTCCTGCCTGCTAGAAAAGTGCTCTCCCCGCTGAGACACGCCCCTGGCAGGGCAGGGTTTCCCTCTGTAGCTCAGGCTGAACTAACACTCACTGGAGAGCTCTGGCTGGCCTCCAATCCACACGACCTGCCGCCTCAGCCTACCACCCCTGCCCCCAGCCCAGGGAGTAAGGCTGGACTGCCACATGTGGAGCTGTTGTTTTTAAATTACGTTTCACCTCTTTTTGGGGGTGCTGCACACGCGCCACAGCGCTAATGGGGGGGCTGCTGGGAACAACTGTAGGGAACTGGGTGTCTCCTTCCATCTTGTGAAGGAGACTGAACTCGGGTGGTCTGGCTAGGTGGTAGGCGCCTTTGCTTGCTGAGCCGTCCGACCAGGCCCAGAGTTGGGATCTGTGAAGTGTAAGAGGGTCAGATCCAGAAGGGGTTGCCCCTAGTGCCGTAACATTATATGTGTGTGCACGCGTGCATGTGTGTGCATGTATGTGTGTGTATGTGTGATTTTGTCATTTCTGAAGCCACATTGGTCAAAGGATATAATTTAGAACCAAATTCAAAGATTAAGTAGGGTTTTAAAAATGAAGTTAAAACCTACGAGCTAGCTTATTTGTGTCTTATTGTAGAGAGTTTCTTTCCATAAGTGAAGTTATAGGATGATAAGTTTATGGGGCTTGTTGCTGCGGTTTCAGGGTGAGAGAAAAGTTCCGATAAGGCTAAACTCAAAGATCGTGTGCATTTGGCACTTATTATGGGCCATAAAGTGTCTGCACACCCTTGTGGAGATAGCACTCACAAAGGGAGGCTTGTCTCTGCACAGGTGGTCCTTATAAGGTGTGTATGTGTGTGTGTGTGTGTGTGTGTGTGTGTGTGTGTGTGTGTGTGTGGATGTGTGCTGATAATGGAACTTAGATCTTCTGGCAGAGCAACAAGTGCTCTTAACCGGAGATCCATACATGCATTCACCATGGTGAGAGGGTAAAGGTCAGAGGGCAACTTACCTTAGGTTGGTTCTCTCCTTTCACAGTAGGGGTTCTAGGGATCGAAATCAAGTGGAAAAGCTGGACGAGCCACCTTTACCTTCGGAGCCACCCCGGAAATCACTTTCTCTGGTGTGAGTCAGGATCCAGGCATGCGCATAGGATTGTGTCATACACACGGTAACTCCTAGAGGCTACATAAGGAGGAGAGAATGCAGGCCTGTCCTCCCTCTCTTCCTGCTAAAGCCTCCCCTGCTACAGCAAAGAGTGCAGAGAGCAGGTTCCCAGGGCACCAGCAAGCGGCAGGAAGAACTGGGGAGAGGGGGGATGCTCTTTGACACGCTCCTCCCTTGGCTTCCATCTTTGTACCCCACCTGCCTTCCTGAGCAGGAGAGGAGCCCTGGTTCCTCCTTCCTCCTTTTGGCCTCGGCTCCAGTCCCCTCCTGACCACTCCTCCAAAAGGGTGGTCCCACTCCTGGGTCCCTTGTATCCAGCACCCCTTTATCTTTCTGACAGCCTGTTTCCTTTCCACCTGCTTCCTGAGCAGCCTCCGTTTGAGGAGCCGCTGCACCCCAGAGCCTAGAAAGCAAGATCAGCTGAGAACATGGCAAATACTCCTTGACCTGGTCATCAGGATTTGGCAAGGTCTCCTGGTAGTGTTTTATTTTATTTTGCTTTCTTGAGACAGGGCCTCATGAATCCAAGCTGTCCTCCGACTTCTGATCCTCCTGTCTCGGCTTCCTGAAGGCTGGGATCGGAGGGGTGCACCGCCACACCGGGCGGGGTTGGAACTCAGGGCTTGGTGCTTTCTAGGCAAACACTTCACCAACTGAGCCACAGCCGTGCCCCCATTAACCGTTCCACCACTCATGCTGGCACACAACCCTCACTACTGACCATCTCCCCAACTCTTTCCACCTTAGGAAACTGAAACTCTGTTCCCAACATGGACCCACTGCCGGCCTCCCAGCCCCCCGAAACCAGCATTCTGCTTTCCACCTACAAGTTTGACTCTTCTATGTCTTTCATGGAAGTAGAGTCACGTGAGATCATGTGACCAGCTTCATTTGCTTACCCTGTCCTCAGCCTCGCTCGTATCACAGGGCCTATCATAATTCTTTCCATTTGTTTTTGCACGTACAACTATATCTCCGTGTGTGTAGGGGTGTGTGAATGAAGCAGTTTCAGGCGAGTGCCTTTTTAATTTGCTATTTCATTTTATTAGAGTGAATGTTTTGCCTGCAAGTATGTCTGTGTGTCACGTGCGCGCAGTGCCTGTAGGGACCAGAAGAGGGTGTCGGATCCCCTGGGACTGGAGTTACAGTTGATTGTGGGCTACCGTGTGAGTGATGAGAATCGAACCCAGGTCCTCAGTGAGAGCAGTCAGTGCTCTTAACCACTGAGCCATCTCTCAAGCCCAATTTTTGTTTTGTTTAGTTGTTTTTTAACATAGGTATGGACTCAAGCCCTCATACTTACTCTGTAAGCACCTTGCAGACTGAGCCATTTTCCCCGCTTCCATTTTCTTTTTTTAGTTTAATTGTTATTCTTTTTTATTTTTATTTAGGTTGTGTGTGCATGTGGATGACTGTATGGATGCCTGTGCTTGTGCTTGTGCCTGTGGTAGCCAGAGTTTGACATAACGTGTCTGCCTCTATCACTTCCTCTATTTTTTTTTTTGAGATTTCATTCTAACATATACACAAACATGCTTTCTCCTTCTCTCTTTTTTGAGACAGGATCTCACTATTGTTTTCTGTTAATGTTGTTTGTTTTTGTTTTTTTCAAGACAGGGTTTCTCTGTGTAGCCTTCGCTGTCCTGGACTCACTCTGTAGACCAGGTTGGCCTTGAACTCAGAGATCCACCTGCCTCTGCCTCCCAAGTGCTGGGATTACAGGTGTGTACCACTGTGTCCATCTTGGCTTTGTGTTTGGTTTTTGAGACAAGATCCTACCATGTAACTCTGGCTGGCCTTGAACTCACTACATAGACCAAGGCGGCCTCAAACGATACCTGCCTCTGCCTCAAGTGTTAAGATCAAAGGCATGTGCCACCATGCCTGGGTCTGATTTGTATAAATTATGTGTGTGGTATGGAACCTGAATGCGGGTACGGGCGGAGACTCATGGTGTTGGATCCCCGGAGCTGGGATGTAGCAATAGATGCTTCTGATCCATCTGGTGTGATCATAGGAATGCTGGGAATTGAACTTGGGTTCCCTGCGAGAGCAGGATGCGCTTAGCTGCTGGACCATCTTGAGAAGCCGTTTGCCTTCTATGTGTAGTGCACATTTTGTCTTTGTCCATCACTGGTGGGGTTCCCCTGGCTTCCGTAGCTTTCTTCTTGTGGACAGTGTGTGTTTGCAATGCTTTCGGGTGGCTATCCGTAGTACGATTTCTGGATCCTATGATTGTTCCATGTCTGGTTTGTTTTCAGGGCCTGAGACAGAATCCAGGGTGCATTACATATGGTTAGCTTTCTGAGGGACTTCCACGCCATCTGCAGCAACAGCTGCACTGATTCACAGCCCACCCACAGGGCACAGGGGTTCGCTCTCTCCACATCTCACCAACACTGTTAATTCTGTTTTTCTGCTGAGAGATGGGATGTTGTTTTGGGAAAAGAACAAAAAGGTCATTGTGTCTGTAAGCAGACAGGGAAAATGTGGAGAAGGAGGCCGATGATGAGGGAGGGAAGGCGGAGTCACCAAAGCGATACATTTGGCTTAAGAGAGAAGCCCCAGGCTGAGGAGATGGCTCGCAGTTAAGATTTCTTGCAGAGAAATCAGGTTCAATTCCCTATGGTGCTTTCTGTAACTCCAGTCTGGGGGATATGCCACCCTCTTCTAGTCTCCAAGGGCACTGTGTGCACATGGCCCACATATGCGGGCAAACATTCATACACATGAAACAAAATTAGACAGATATTTGAGAGAGAAAGAAGAATATGTTGAGAGTGTATGGGAATAAGGAACTGCTGTCAGCCATGGTCACAGCAAAGCCAAGGAAATGGGCCCAGGTATAGGCACTGGGGGCGGGGAGGGAGTGCTAGGAGTGCCAGGCATGGCCTTGTGTTACTGAAGCAGGCAGCCAGGTAAGCCATCTAAGATGAGGGAGGGACAAAGCCAGGGCCAGGGTGAGAGAAGATGGAGTGAAAAAGTATCTCAACAGTGTTTGGGGGGAGGGGCTGGCTAATGAGAACACCCCCTTAAAAGGATTTGGAGCCTCCTTTGACCGAGAACTTTTTAGGATCCTAAGATGAGGACAGTCCCTGGGACCACCTGGGTTGGTCCAGTGTAAACACAGGCATCCTTATCATTGAGAGGTGGAGGCATTTTTTGTTGGTTTTGGTTGTTTGTTTGTTTCTTTGTTTGAGGACAGGATCTGATACAACTCAGTCTGGTCTCGCACTTGCTGTGTAGCCAAGGATGACCTTAAACTCTTGATTCTCCTGTCTCCACCCAAATGCTGGGATCACAGGTATCCGCCACCATGCCTATGCTAACATTGCTGTCTCTGAAGGGTGACTGTAGGAGTCATTTCTCTCCACCGTGTGCATCTTGGGGATGAAACCCAGGTCAGCAGGCTCATCAGCGAGCCCTCTTACCTCTGTTAGACAGCAGGACACACAAGTACACACATAACCAGCCCCTGCCGCTGCCCCGGCCCTCTTCCCCCGATGCCTGCAGCTGCGCCCATTTCCTTGGCTTCGCTGGGATCACAGCTGGGAGAAGTTCCTTACTCCCAAACACTCTCAGCACGTGCTTCTTCCTCTCTCAAACCTCTATTTATTTTTATTTTATGTGCATGAAGAGGGTGGCGTATCCCCTGGAACCGCAGTTACAGGTGGCTGTGAGGCACCACACACACTCGCACTGGAGGGACATTGTACCGATAGGAGGTGACTAGCTTCTGGCAGTGGGCGTACCTCCGGCAGGAACGCGGCGTATCTGAGAAGGAGCCCAGCCCAGGACTCTCACCATCTGTTGTAGCGTCTTTTCCGTTGCTGTGATAAACTGTCCTGACAAAATCAATTTAAAAAAGGGGCGGGCAAAATAGCATCAGATGCTCAGAAACTGGGGTTACAGAGGGTTCTGAGCCACCTTGTAGGTGCCAAGAATCGAACCCTGGTCCTCTGGAAGAACAGCCAGTGCTCCTAACAGATGAGGTATCTCTCAGGCCCCACTTTTCCCACACCCCACACACATACCAAGCGCAGCTCCCCGACTTGAGTAGGTCGCTTGCTGTGAAAGCATGACGAATACTTTAAAATGCCATGGCCTGGCTCAGATGGCAAACTCAGAGCAGGCTGTGGCCACGTCACTAGCTGTGTGCACTGTGCGCTTTTGGCCCACTTGAGTCACGGCTCAGAGCTCACCTGTCTACTTTCCCATGATCACGAGGATGAGACGGTGTCTCGAAAATAACATCAGTGATTGAGTCATAATTTCTTTTTCTTCTCTTTCTTTTTCTAGACTTGGGCTTGAAGCCAGAGCCTCTCAGAATGTAGACAAGCTCTGCAACTAAGCTGCACCCACAGCCTTGGTATTTCAATTCTCCGAGCCAGATTCCCAAAAGAGAATTCATGAGGTTCTGGGAGTGGCGGTACGAGCGCTTTGAAGGCTGAGGCAGGCAGATCTCTGTGAGTTCAAGGCCAGCCTGGTCTACTTAATGAGTTCCAGGACAGCCAAGGCTACACAGTGAGATCCTGTCTTAGCCACACCCCTAACCCCAACAAAAGAGTTCATGAACCTTTTAATTTAGTTTTTGCATAATATCTGCAAATCAATAAGAAAATGAGTGGTTCTGCAGTTAATTTTCACGGCCAAACCTGACTGTTCAGAGCGGCCATGAAAGCAAACTTCTGGGTTGTTGAACAGAGAAGGGAAATCTCACCCTCTAAGAAAGCGGTTTTCAACCTTTCCAGCACTGTGACCCTTTAATATGGTTCCTCAGGTTGTGGTGACCCCAACCATAAAATTATTTTGTTGCTACATCATAACTGTAACTTCGCTACTGTTATGAATCGTAATGTAAAGATTTGATATGCAGGAGACCTGATATGAGACTCCCGGAGGGGTCCCGACCCACAGGTTGAGAACCGCTGCTCTAAGGGACAGGGTCATGGATTGAACCAAATGAAAAAGTGATCTGATCAGTGGTTCTCTCTGTCTCTGTCTCTCTCTCTCTATCTTGCTCGCTCACTTTCTGGCTGCAGATGAAATGTGGCCAGCCACCTCCTGTGTGTGCTGCCCCGCCTTCCCCTCCATGACCAGCTGGACTCTCAAACCAGGAGCCAAAAACAAGCAAACAAACAAACAAACAAACAAACACCTTTTTTCCCTTAGGTTACTTTTATTAGGTATTTCCTCATGGCACAGAGAAAAATAACTGATGAAATAATATATTTGTGTTTCCTGCTTTGATACAGTGTTGCAATGTTTTAAAACAAGGCTTAAACTCTGACTGGCAGATGATCTGTAAAATGTCTAGTCAAAAGAACAATGCTAGAATTTTTTTCTTTTTTCTTTTCTTTTCTCTCTCTCTCTTTCTTTCTTTCTCTTTCTTCCTTTCCTTCCTCCTCCTTTCTGAGGCAAGTTCTCATGTAGCCTAAGCTGTTTTTGAACTAGGCATGTAACCTTTTGCCTCTGCCTCCTAGGGCTGGAATTACAGGCCATCCGGTAAATGCATTGCTCTGGACTAAGCACAGTGCATGCAAACACTTTCTCAGCTGAGCTCTAGTTCGAGCCAAGGATACTACATACTTTTAAAACCTTTAAATTTTGTTTATTTTATCCATTGTGTGTGTGGGTAAGTGCATGAGTGGTGGTCAGGGCGGTCAGTTCTCTCCTTCCATTGTGCGCATCTTGGGACAAAATTCAGGTTGTCAGTCTCAGCAGAAAGGCCATTCACCCACCAAGCTAGTTGTCTGGCCTCAAGAATTGTATATATATTTGGAGACAAGGACTCACCATGTAGTCTTGGCTGGCCTGGAACTCACTGTGTAGATCAGGCCATAGAGATCCACCTGCCTCTGCCTCACAAGCGTTGGGATTAAAGACATGCACTGTACCTGGCAGAACGCTATTTATTTATTTACTTTTGGTTGTTAGAGACAAGGTTCTCTGTGTAGCCTTGGCTGTCCTGGACTTTGTAGACCAGGATGGCCTTGAACTCACAGCCATTACAGACATGCACTATCCCCCTCCCCCAATAGAATGCTAAATTTTTAAACTTAAAAAATTCTAAGCGGGGCTAGATCAGTGGCTCAGCAGTCAAACACACTGGCTGCTCTTGCAGAAAACCCAAGTTCAGTTCCCAGCACCCACTTGGCAACTCACAACTGTCTGAAATCCCAGGTCCAGGGGATTCAGCACTCTCTTCTGACCTCCTCGAGCTTTTCACACACACATACACAAAGTTTCAAAAAATGCTATTACCAACCTCTGCTACCTTTTGGGGCAGTGGTTCTGAACCTTCCCAATTCTATGACCCTTTAATACAGTTCCTCAGGTTTTGGTAACCTCCAACCATAAAATTATTTTGTTTCACTGAGCATGGTGGGGCATGCCTTTAATCCCAGCACTTGGGAGGTAGAGGCAGGCAGATCTCTGAGTTCGAGGCCAGCCTGGTCTACAGAGTGAGTTCCAGGACAGCCAGAGCTACACAAAGTAACCCTGTCTCAAAAAAATTATTTCCTTGCTACTGCATAACTGTAACTTTGCTACTGTTATGAATTGCAATGCAAATATCTTATGTGTGACCGCGGAGGTGGTCACATATGTGACCCACAGGTTGAGAACTTCTGCTGTGGGGGATCTTGAACTCCATAAGCATTCTTTAGTAAATAGAGCTTCGGCAAAGCCAAGTGCAGAGTTCCTCGGGAGCAGAATGATGGTCACCTGTATTGGGGGGACTTAACTCCATTATGGTTGTCTGCTTGGCAACCACATGAGTAATTCACAGGTGAAAAGCAAAGTGTGGGGCTGGGCATATGCTTGGTTGGCTGTGTTTGCCTAGCATGCTTGAGGGGCCTGGGTTCAATCCTCAGCACATGACCCACAGTGTGAACACGCCTGTAATCCCGACCCTTGAGGAGTAGAGGAGGACTAGAGGAGATAAAATTCAAGGTCATCCTTCCAGGAAGTTGATGCCAACCTGGAATATATGAGACCTACATGAAAAGATAAGATTAAGTAAAGTAAAAAATGTAATGCCAAAACATGGTTGCACATGGCTATTATCTCAGCATTCTGGAAACTGAGGCAGAAGAATTGCAAGTTTGAGGTGCCTAGAGTATGCAGCCAGCTTGGTTATATAGCAAGGCCCCATCTATAAACACACAGATAATAAGCAAAAATAATGATAAAAATAAAATCAATGTATTTTAAAATTTTTATTACATTTACTGTGTGTGTGGATGTACTTGCACAGGTGTGCAGAAGCATGTATGTGGGGGGGGGGTCAGAGGACAACTTGCTGGAGTCACTTCTCTTCTTCTGCTACATGACCCTGGGGATCCAACTCCAGCCATCCGGCTTGTCAGCAATCGCCTTTTCCCACTGAGCCATCTTGCCAATCCAAAATTAAGTCATCAAAGGGGAGGGGGAGCACCTGGAGAGGTGTCTCGTGAGTAAGGTGCCCGGTACACAAGCATGAGGATCAGAATTCAGACCTCTAGTATGCGTGTAAATGCCAGGCAGGCAAGGCCGCCCGCCTGTAATCCCAGCCCTCTAGAGGCAGAGACAAGTCTGGGTATAGATGAGAGTCCTGCCTCCGTAGTTAGATAGAGAGTGATCAAAAACCCAAAACCAACCGCTGCCGCCTCACACACACACACACACATGCAAACATGCATACACACAGAGGCACACAGATATATACAAACATGCATCCACACACATACAAAGAAAAGGAGAGAGGTTCTAGAAAACCGTCATCCCTCAGGAATGTGTCAAGAGGTCAGCACGCAAACTGTTCCCCAGCCGATGCCGCTGCTCACATAGCCGAGCTGGTCTAAGCACCCCAGGGATGGGCTTGTGCTACAGCCATTGCCAGACCTATGGTGTGGTTTTCCCAAATGGCAGAACCCACCTCCTTCCCAGAACGAAATGAAAAGGCCAGACTTAGAGACCAGCTGGCTGGAAGCTCCCTCGGCATCCACAGGCTACAAGTGGGAGACAGCCAGGTTCTCAGCAAGGGCGGCTGGAAAGGTGGGGTAGGGGGTGGGGTGGCTCCAGAGCCTTTCACTACATGCCTCCTGGACCCAATTAACCATGACCCCATCTCTCCTCACACATTAGAGGTAGGCCTGGAGGACTACAGAAAAATTCCAAACCATCCCCCAGACACAGCCAGGGATCAGTGTGCAAAACAACAACAAAAGCATTTATAAGCAGGAACTCTGCCCAGGAATACAGTGTAGCGCTCCTGAATGGACCCTGTTGGGATGCACAAATGTTCGGGGGCTGAGGCCACGCCCAGAAATAGTCCTTTCAACTCATGCTGTTGTTGCTTAGGAAGACCGAGGTCATCCCAGTACTGGCCACCAGGGGGCAGACGTGTTCCATCGCCTCTCCAGTCTGATGCCGCAGACCTAAGTAGCCCGTCCAAGTCTTGATGTCAGTGTTGAGCTTTTAAGTCTCCATGGTAACAATTGGGCTCCTGCACCCAGTTCATACCCAGTGGAATTTGTGAATACGGAACCCAAGCACCTGGGACTGAGCTTGCCTCTTAAAGAGTCTCCTGAATCCTCTCCTTCCAGATCTGGGCATGCTAGGGGAGCAGGTTGGTTAGAAAAAGGGTACGAATCCTTTGGCAAATAGCTGGCTTCAGCTGTTTCCAGGTGGGCCGGGACATGCACTCAGGGTCACCGAGGGTACAGTACCAAGCCGCTGGGGAGTTAGAGAGTGCTTCAGGCTGAGGTAGGAAGAGACAGGTGGCTGCAGGGGCCTGGGGTCTACAGTCCCTGAGATTCCCTGAAAGGCTCATTAGAAGGCCAGGAGGAAGAGCAGCGACTCTCTGCTTGTCCACTGGAGTAAAAGTCAAAGCAGAGCAGGTGACTCACACAGGAGGCTGGCTGTGCTGTTGACTGCATGTACTTACTTTTTGTATGTGGGCCTGGGATCAAACCCAGGGCTAAGAGCACACAGTATCACAGAGTTATAGCCCCAGCACCCTGCAGGAGAGCAAGGCCAGTCGGGCCTCTGTGAAGCTGACCCTTGAATCAGAAGGATTGGTGGGTCTGGAGACTTCCCAAGAGTCTAGCACTAACCTGAAGGGCTTTTTCGTCCTACAAGGCCAGCACTTCCGCCTTCCTGCTGGGACCGCCCTGCGGTGTCAGCACCAGGCTAAAAAGCTGCTGTCCTTTCTCCAAGTATATGGAGGAGGACATTGGCTGCTTAGGAGGGAAAGATACTGGGCCTCCCAGAAGGCAGAATGAGGCCAGAGCCCGGGAGGGTCACAGAAGAGCGAGGACTTGCTGGGACTGCCTTGTAGAACAGCAGGAGTTTTCCATCGCCCTAGCTGCCCCAGCCCTCTCTTGACCTGCAAGGAGGGCTGCCCAGGCCGCTAAGGGGATTGGACCCAGAGAGGGTCATGAAGTCCTGTGGGGGGAGGGTCTAGAAGGCCTGGGGGTCTCCTTGCAGCTTGTTCCCCCCGCCGGGGTCAGACTGCAAGCTGGTCGTACCAGCCTGGAGGGCTGGGCTTCATGCCCACATCAGGCACACCAAGGGGCAAGGGCTTCTCGTGGCTCCGCAGTGTCTCTGGGGTCTCCCGCTGGGACTGAGAAGGACACTCCTCCTGGGAGAAGGGGACCTGCTCGTCCTTTGGGGACCCTGAGGGGTTGGCATCTGGGTCCCCCACTGTGGCGCTGGCTTGGGAAGAGCATTGCGAGCCGTGCTCGGAGCCACTACAAACGTTCACAATACAGGTGACGTTGACATGGGTCCCGTGGCTGCCTTGGGAAGAATCTGTGAAGCACAAGATGGGTAGGGATTAAGTCTGGGGTTCCTGGAGTTGGGGTGTCTTTGAAGCTTGCTTCTCATCACAGAGGTAGGTTAAGATTGTGGGAAAGAGCGCTAGGCCAAGGACCAGGAGGCCAAAGATTCTTGCTCACCTCCCAGTTGCCCAGCCCAACTCTTCCTATGACTGATTGGAGAGAACTGTCTAAAGCAGACGAAAGTGCTCCAAGAACAAAACCCTGGACTGAGGAGGCTGGCATTTTAAAGCTCTGGGGTGGGAGGCACAGTTCAGAGGGAAAGGCCTGCCTATCACACACAAGGCGTTTGATCCCTACCACTGGGATATGGAGAAGCAGATGCCATGGTCAGAAGGGAGGTCAAGGACACCCATCACCCTACCTGGCCCCTGTGGGCCTCTAACTTTCCTAAGCTGGTGAGGAGTAGATGTCAGGCCAGCAGGGGTGGATATAAAGGGCTTGGTACACAACAGTTAACCCCAAATGTCAGTGGCATGTCAGCTGCCGCTGCTACTGCTGTTGCTGAGCTTGCAGAAGCTGAGCTTGCACAAGCTGCTGGGCGGATAGCAGTGGCAGCTGGCTGTTCAGCCCGGCTCCTGACTCCAGGACACTGGAACTCAAGGAAGCTTGGGGTGGGATGGAGCCAGCCACTCTGCTCAGTGCAGCCTCAAAAACACCAGGCAGAGAGAGAGCTGAAATCAAGGGACCACAAAGACATTTCTACCCTGGGCTTCCACAGAAGTCAAATGTCATGCGAAGTCACCATGGCCTTTGCATGTTACGAACAAGAAACTGTGGGGCAGGTAGAGGCATGGTTCTAGGGTTAACAGGCTCCCATGGTAGAGGGCGGGGAGAGCAAAGCAGTGGGAAGGTCAGGGAAACAGGGTACAGAACACCTGGGAGAAGACAGAGGAGGGGGCAGAGGTCAGAGGAGAAAGGAGGCCAAGGAGGGAGCCACAGAGGGACACCGAGGGGGAAAGAAAGCCACGAAAGATGACAAGCCCTGACAAGGCACCCAGGCTGGTGAGGCTGGGGGCTCCGACGGCCAAAACGGAAGCTGACGTGGAGGCTCCTGTGGGCAAGCAGGTGGCAGGGATGCTGCATGGGCACAAGCAAGCACAGGGCACAGCAGTTAGGGCAGCAACAGAATGTGGGCATCAAAGGAGGCAATCGTGGGGGGTGGGGGTGGGGGTCGTGTGGCTGCGGCTGTCAGTGCCCTGTCAGGTGCAAAATGCCACACTCTCTCATCAACAGCAGGAGGCTCACAGCTCATCGCCAGATGAGGAAATGGAGGTTCATGGGATTTAGGAGCCGGCTTGGATTCTCATGGCCCCAAGATTGCTCTGGGTGAATGACCAATTTCATGTTTACTTCTCTTGCCCCAGCAGCCAGTGCCGCTGAGGGAGAGGGACAAAGGCCGGTAGACCTGACCTTTCCACTACAAAACAAACCAAAGGAAATGCCAGGGTTCCAGCAAACCCCGCCAGGGACTCCACCATGGACAATGGAAATGCCAATCGCGTCTCTGTGATAGATCGTATCTATCTAGGGTAAGATGCAGATGGAGTAAATCCCAACAGGTCCGCACACCATGCCTCTGGCCCAAAGGAGCCCTCAGTGAGCTACGGTGAGGAGAGCCCCACAGAATGGGGCTGGAGAGACGGCTCAGCAGTTAAGAGCACTGGCTGCTCTTTCAGAGGGGCTGGGTTCGGTTCCCAGCACCCACGTGGCAGCTCACAACCATCTGTAACTCCAGTTCCAGGGCATCTGACACCCTCCTCTGGCCTCCACAGACACCATGCGCACCCATAGTACACAGACATTCATACAGATAAAACATCTATACACATAATTTTTTTTTCAAGACAGGGTTTCCTTGTGTAGCCCAGGCTATCCTGAAACTCCCTCTGTAGACCAGGCTGGCTTCTAACTCACAGAGAACCACCTGCCTCTGCCTCCATGAGCACTGGAATTAAAGGCGTGCACCACACCACCTTGCTTTTTTTTTTTTTTTTTTAGAACCCTGGGGGAGCTGTTTTATTCATCTCCCTGTTCCAGGACTCTGAAGCCCACAGCTCAGACTCCTGGTGCTTGGGTACACTAGCTGTGCGCTCCTAACAAGGTGATTAACCTTTCTGGGCCTCAATTTTCTCATCTGGAAAATGGAATGATAATGGTAACTACCTCTTAGTGTCATAGGCAGGTTTGGTTCAGGTAAAGCACCCAGGATAATGACTGGTGTATCACAGCCTGGCTTATAAAACTAGACAGAGCAAGCAGGGCAGGGTGTTGTACGCCTTTAATCCCAGAACTTGGGAGGCAGAGGCAGGTGGCTCTCTGAGTTCAAGGTCAGCCTGATCTACAAATCTACAAAGTGAGTCCCAGGACAGCCAGGTCTACGCAGAGAAATCCTGTCTCCAAAAACTAAAAAAAAAAAAAAAAAAAAAATCAGGGGTGTAAGCAGGACATGGCTTTAGAGAATCACACAGGGCTGTGAAGGGCAGACGACAGACAATCCTGTGGAGCAGAAATCCCCAAGAACAGCCAAGCCAGCATGGGGAGGGGGGGTTAGGAATACTCTCAGCTGAGTATTATTAGGAATTCTCTCAGCTGAGACAGGAGACTTAAAAGCCAAAGCGGGAGTATCTAGCAGAAGGGTGAGCCAGCGAGAGGGCCAGCACAGGGCAAGGTGGGCTCAAACTTAGATGTCCAAAGTGGCTGTGCCGCATATGAGCAGGGAACAGGAGGGGAGCCGGGGCAGACGCCTACATGGGGCAGCTCCAGGACACTAGCAGCGATTAGGCAAGAGATGCACAGGCCCCTGGCTTCACTTACAGCGGTCGGACTCAAGATTTTGCAACTTGGTGGGAACCTGATACACCCGTTTCGTAGAAGCTGTGCCTAGCACTGTGAGCCTGGACCTTTTTCAGAACTGGCGAAATGCAAGAGGACCTTCTCCCACGACACTGGGCAATGGCTCAGAGCCACATCCGTCAGTCATCACGTTGCCAGGGGCACTAAAGGCATGTTCCTCTTGGGTTGGGTGGAGGCCCGCCCATGTGTCCAGCACAGGAGGAGCCAGCTGGTTCCCTCCTCTTACCTGAACTCCTGGAACCTGCACAGGCCTCCTGAGACCCCTGGGCTCCCTCTGTGGCCGTTGCTTGGGGGTGGCCCATAAGGGGCACCCTCCTGTCTCTAGTGCTGGCTGAGCTCTCGAGGGAGCTGCTGCTGGAACTCGGTGCTGTGGTCAACAGGTGCTGCTGCTCAAGGCCTGTCGCACCCCGGGACTGCTCGTCAGGCAGGTGAGGCTGGGAAGGAGAGGGGAAAAGATGAACCCACCTGCTGGTGCCTTTGCTCTCCTTGTCTCCCCTGCCACCAACGCTCCACAGCTTACACACTTCTGCCCACGCCACAACATTTCTACACACAGGGAACCAAAGGTTTTCACCCTCGGCCCACAAAAGGAGATGGAAAAAGCAACTTTCTGAAGGTCATTCATCAGCTTGGGGAGATGTCCCCAGCCTGGTAGCTAAGAGCTGATTTCTGAATCTAGACCACCTGAGTCTAAAGTTCCTAACTCTACCACTCCCTGGCTGTGTGACCTTGAAAAAGCTACCTAACCTCTCTGGACCTCCATGTTCCCCTGTATAAAGGAAGAATTACAGCTTATGTCCTTGGGTTGTTGTAAACGCTAAGCACCTGGGAAGATCAAGAATAGTTGTGCTCAGAGCCCTACATGGGACACTGTTTATAAGAACTTGGCAGAGGTCCAGCGGTGGTGGTGCAGGCCTTTTAATTCCAGCACTGGGGAGGCAGAGGTTCTCTATGAGTCCGAGGCCAGCCTGGTCCACAGAGCTGTTCCAGGACAGCCAGGGCTGCACACAGAAACCCTGTCTAGAAAACAACAACAAAACAAAACAACAAAAAGGAACTTGGCAGAAGGATTCCACTCAGGCTGGTTCAGCCTGGGAGCCGTAATGATCTTCATGTTTTCCAACGGCTCCAATTTTTTTTTAAGATAGTAACTTTGTTCTTTTTGGGGAAAAAAAAATTTTAATTTTTAATTGTGTGTATCCACCGTTGCCATGGCTTCTTAGGTGGCCAGGCGTGTCCCGTAGTCTTGAGTCCTTGTCTCCTACCCAGCCCACAGCTTCTGACTCTGGACTGGAAGGACCTTGCGCAAGCTGTCCCCACAAGGCCAGAAAAGCCCACAGAAGGTGAATCCTGTGCTCAGCTTTACAGAGCTGGCTGATGACCTGATGACCACAGCAAGAGAAGCCAGGTCAGAATGTGGAAGCATGCACACTGCATCGTCCTGCCTCCCCTGGGGTCCTGCCAGCTGGGTACCCCAGTCTGGAAGGGATGGAAGGTGGCATTCTGACTTCACAATCTGACCTTGGCCCCAGCCTTACCCAATCATTGCCCTTCAGAAGCGCTCATAAATGTCACACCTCACCAGCCACAGAGAAGGAGATTTTCTAGCTGGGCCTCCCCCTTTCTGCTTGTGGTAGAGCCAGGCAGAACAGAATCCCCCAAAGGTCACAGCTAGCTCCCTCCTCAAAGCCACAAGCTGCAATGTTCAGGTACAGACACCATCATAGTCGTGTGACTCTGGCTGGGGACCCCATGGAGTGAGCGCCGAGGAAGCTGAGGTCCTCCTACAGTTCTGGGCCTGGGCCTGCTATACTGGGCTGGCATGGGCAGGGGCAAGGCTGGCTCCTGTAGGCCTCCGAGCTAAGGGTGCCTATATGTGTAGGGCCACTTGGGCATGCCTAAGAGTGGCGAAGTGATTGTATGTCAGGTAGTGAAATACGTTCCTAAGTTTGTGCTCCAGGCCATGCCCATCAGCTGTGCCACCTCAGGACAGTTACTGATTAAGAGTGTCTGGGCCTTGTGTCCCAGACTCTAAAGCTGGGGGCAATAACCTCACAGCCTGTGTCACAGCCAGCCAGCAAGAGCCTGTAAGACCTCAGATAGGGCTGGCATGAGTTCAGTACCCAACAACTGGTGATGACTAAACGTGAGGCCGTGTGCATGACTGGAGGAAGCATGGATGAAGTCACACACTGTTTCTCCAAATAACCCTACTTTTCCCAGCCCTCAGAGTAGGAGCTGAGTCACTGCTGGTCCTGCCTGACAGCCACACTCCAGCACATGAGGACACCATCTGCTCAGCCCCCAAGTGGAGCCCTGAGGCAGGCGGCTGACAGGAGCCAGGGACGGGCAAAGAGTGGCATCTAGGCTCTCCAACTCCTGGTGACCAACTTTGGAGAGCAGGCCCTGCTGGGAGCGACCAGGCTGAGATAGATTTGGATGTGTCAGCCAAACCCGCCTGCTCAGAGGCTTTAGGCACCAGGACACACCCCAACCTTATAAGGACAGTAGCTGTTAAGCCTGAGTTTCCTCATCTCTCTAGTGAGGAGCTGGACACAGCACAGGGAGATCCTGGCTATGCCCAGCCAGGCAAGAGCTGGCCTGTTTCTTCCCAGCTGGAATGTAGCTAGACGTCAGCTGGCTCTGAGGGAACCTTTAAACTCCTGGTCCCCCAGACTCTACTTGGCCCAGCTATTGGGATGACAGGCATGCGCCACCATACCCATTCGCTGCTGCTTTCATGATGTTGCTTATGGCACCCATAAGGAAGAAGAGGAGGAGGAGGACACAGGGATGCTTACCACCTTGGCTTCTCTTTGAAGGCAGGAGGGCTTCTCTACAAAAGAGATGGGGGACAAGTCAGGAGAAGGACTTGTTCATCTCATCTATCCTAATAAGCATAGCATGGCTAGGGTAGAGCCAGCGGGGTGGACACAGTGCAGGGGATAGCTGCCCAGGTAAGGGCCACAGATGAGCCCGTCTTACTCTCAGCCACTATGCCCCGCCCCCAGCCATCCTCCAGACCAGCCTGTGCCAGCAGCCCTGCCTCAACCACATTCTGCCCACGGAGACCCAGGCCAGCTCACAGACCTCACAGACCCCACAGACCCCAGGCTTCCTGTACAGGAATCCTGACGGTCAATCCCCTGGGATAGCCTTGGCACTGCCTCCGGTAGCCAGGTTAGAGGCTATACCTTCTGCCCCAGACCCTAAGCTCCTAGAGAACAAAAGGTTACAGCTTCCAGATCCTTTGAGTCTATGATAGTGTCATGCTCTGTGCTAGACCACAACCGGAGGCACCCAGGAAAGTGGCAGGAAGGGGGCGGGGACCTGGGAACGGGAGGGAGCAGAACTTACTTTTCTTCTGCACCAGGATGAAGCAGTTCACAAACCCCAACACCATCAGACCCAGAGCTGTCACCCCCACGATCAAACCTAGGGAGAAAGTAGGGTGCTCAGAAATGAAGGTGCCAGGGCCACTGGGGCTGGGGGTAACAAGTCCAGCCTTAGGGCCTCAAATTCAGTGACAAAGCCAAGATCAACATCTGTGAACTGCATGCAGCCAGAGGGCCACAGTCTAGGGCCTCGGGCTTGGAGCCATCCTAACCCCAAAGGGAATCCAGATACATAATTAATCCCATAGTCTTGTGGGCCAAATGGGTTCAGCAGAACCAGCCATCAGAACCTATGTTCACATTCTCCCCACCCAGGGAATCTCTATGACAACATCAGGTCATTGGAGACCCAGCTCTCCCACACCTGCACCTGCTGAGAAGGACAGAGACCAGGCTCCTAGGTTTGCTTACACAGAACCTTCAGGAAGCAAGAGAGGAGGTGAGAAGAAAGGAGCGAGAGAGAGCTCCCTTTTTATTTTATTTTTGTTGGTGATTTAACCCCCAAGCTGGTTGAACACCCCACCACTAGGCTACATCCTCAGCACCCGTTAAAAGTATTTTTATTTTGAGTCAAGCTCTGACTAAGTTGCCCAGGTTGGCCTTGAACTTGCAATTTTTCTGTCTCAGCCTCAGCAGTAGCTCAGACTGTGCACTTCCAAGCCTGGCTGGGTCACTCCTGAGTCTGGGACTCACCAATTGGAAGAGAGATGCCACCTACAGTGACCTGTTCGCTTTTGGGGGTGGAGACCACAGAGGAGGTGTTTGGCATTTGGCTGGACCGCAGCTCTGGCTCTGGCGGCTGTGATCCTGTGGGCTCTGGCGGCTGTGATCCTGTGGGCTCTGGCGGCTGTGATCCTGTGGGCTCTGGCTGAGATTTGTAGACTGTCCTTGGGATGGTGCTTGGAGTTGGGAACTGGGGTGCACAGACTGCATCCATGCTTGCATTTCCAGGAACGGCCAGGATGCTACAGCTGAGGGAGGAAGACCACAGACAGTGAGCTTATTCCGGGGAGCCGGCGGAGGACAAGGATCCCCACAGCCAAGCAACCAAGTGTGAGCCACACCTCCTTAGCACCACCCCCTCACGTAACCTCCCCCCCAATTATTTTCACCCAACATCACTCTATCCACGTCAGGCTTCTGCTCACATCACCCGTTGGCTGTCCCAGAGACAATGAGTGACAATCCCAGGCCCCGGTCACCCAGGGGTCGCCCTCCCTGCTCCTTCAGAACCCAGGAAGTCAGCACTCACGTGCGGTGAGGCTTGCACATATCAGTGGAGGACGTGGTGTTCGAGAAGGTTCCTGGGGCGCAGGCCCTGCATACCACATTTCCATTTTTGGACCCTTGAAGAGAAAATCCAGAGCTTGTCAACAACATGAGCACTACATGCAGCCAGGCGGGGATTATCTTAGCAGTGGGGGCCACAAGGGAGGCCTGTTTGTAATTCTCTCTCTTAACACACATACCTATACATACGTACCCACGTCTACACACAGGCACATGCAATAAACACACATACACATGCGTGTACAAATACGCCCATACATGTATATGAGCCTGCTCTCCAGGGTTACCTTCCGGCCCCATCTGATGTCCTACCAGCTTAGGGCTCAGTATAACCAGGGGTTCCAGGAGACAGATACACAGATGCACACGGCAGCCACTGGGGGGTTCCTAGGTGAGGCTGAGAGGCCGAGGCCTGTGACACCTCAGGGATGCTCATGTGGGGAAGGAAGAGGGGTCCTCACTTGTGCTGGCCGCTCCGAAGCCGGGACCACACTTGCTCATCTTCATGCACTGCCGACAGCTGCCAGAACTTGTTTTCAAGGCGCAGTACTGGCCAGCTTTGCAGGCACACAATCGGTTCTGCTGTCTAGTGCAGGCATGAACCTCCACCTGGTCTAGAGGAGGGGAGGACAGCCAGGGTCATTCCCACCTCCACTCACCCACTCTGCCCTCCCCCCCAGAGCTGCCAGGTTTCCCAGCACAGGCTCTGACCTGGCGCATTGTCCCATATCGTCTGTGCTCCCAACTCCACCACAGTGTGAATACACACAGCTGTTCTTCTGGGCTCTACCTCCTCAACTCTGACCTCACCTCCCCACCACCTACTTAAGAGACCAGATGAAGATTTGGCGGGATCTAGAAGGAAAACGTCACCTGGAAGGGGCCAGGAAAGGTGTCACACATGTGTAACCCCAACTCTGGGGAAGCTAAGACAGGATGGTTGTAAGTTCAAAGCTCGCCTGGGCCTCAGAGAAAGTTCCAGGCCAACCTGGGCAATTTAGCAAAAATTCACCTCAAAACAAAAACATTTGGGAGGCAGGCGGTGGCCCATACCTCTAATCCCAGCGCTCAAGAGGCAGAGGCAGATGGATCTCTGTGAGTTAGAGGCTAACCTGGTCTACAGAGCTAGGTCAGTCCCAGGACAACCAACATTACACAAAGAAACTCTATCTGGTAAAATAATCATCATCATCATCATCATCATCATCATCATCATCATCATCATCATCATCATCAAACAGAAAACCTGAACTGAAAGCCATGTCTGGGAATGCAGACCTGCAATCCCAGTTACTCAGGAAGCTAAGGCAGGAAGTCCATTAGGTCCAAGCTAGCCTGAGCCATCTAGCAAGATCCTATCTCAAAGGTAAAGGGCTCCAGAAAGATGAAGCTTAGTGAAAGAGCACTACAAGGCCCTCTTTTCAACTCCCAAAACTGCAAATAAAATTAAATGAAGGGCTAGAAAGATGGCTCCCCCATTAAGAACCTGGCTGCTCTCACAGAGGGCCTGGAGTTAGTTCCTAGCACCTACACGGTGTCTAACAAAGGTCTGTAACTCATCCTAGATCTGATGCTCCATTTTAGCCTTCATGGACACTACATGCCAGCAAAAATACCCACACCTGTACAATTACAAATAAATTAAACCCTTTCAAAACAAATTTAAAAGGTCTGGGGATTGGTGTAGCTCTGTTAAAAAAAAAAAAAATGCTTGTTTCACCGGCGTGAAGGACCAGGTTCCAGCCACATAAGTACATACATGTGGTAAAGAGCCACTCATGTCCCGGAAGATGAAAACAACTGGCCCAGGGTAACCCCATCCTCCTCAGTAGGCTGGAGGGCTAGTGACGAGGGGAGATGTCCCACTCAGGCCACTCACCAGCGGGACAGGAAGGCCTGCAGCTCAGGCAACTGAAGAGATGGTTCCAGAGCTCGGTGAACGTGCCCTTCTCACAGTCAGCACACACAGTGTCTGAGGTCTTGTTGCAGGAATGCTTCACATGCTGGCCTGAGAAAGCAAGGGCCGAAGTCTCAAAGGAAGCCCTTAGGTTTTAGGGTTCTCTTCTGTAGAAAAGCCAGTGTCCCCGGAGTATCTCAGTGATGGTGTGTGCTCATGCTCCTGTGTTCCTGCCCACTGGGTCTCAAGCAAATGACACGAAGTCTCCAGTAAATAAAATCTGAGTTCTTCGTGCTGACGCTGCTCATCTCACTTAATCAAACATATATTATTATCAAGATGGTGGTGGTAGTGGTGGCATGGTGTGTGTGTGTGTGTGTGTGTGTAACCTGCTCTCTCCTACCACCACTGGTTCAGGGCATCAAACTCAGGTCATCAGGCTCTCTCAGCAGGTGCCTTTACACACTGAGCCATCTCCCTAGGCCTCATCTCTTCGTCCCTGTCTCCCATCACACTCTTTTTACTCTGGGCCACGCCTACCAGCCTAAGGTTCCTTGAGCTCACTACACAGGCTCCTTTGGGGGCCTTCCACCTTAGGGGCATCCACTTACTTCCTGGCCTGCTGTCTCCAGTATGTCTGTGTGGCTTGTTCCCGTCCCCTTACAGGGCTCAGAGAGGCCCTCCTGGACCACCCAACCTCATCTTGAGCACCCACCCTTGTCTGTCTCCATTGGCCCTGTGTAACCTTCTCTCCACCACAGCACCTCCTGGCAGACAGCACCACATATGTCTTAGGTAATTTGTCTGTCCTCCGTTAGAAAGCAGACTTGGGACCAGAGAGATGGCTTGGCAGTTAGGAGCACTGGCTGCTCCTCCAGAAGACTGGGTTCGAATCTTGGCAGCCACAGGGTGACAGACAACAATCTATACTGCCAAGAGTATAGGATCTAATGCCCTCTTCTGACCTCCAAGGGCATTTGCATGAATGTGGTGCACAGACATACATGCAGACAAAACACCCAAACATGTAAAATAAAACTAAGTAAATCTTACTTTAAAAAGAAAAAGAAAAAGAAAGTCAACTCCACGAGGATGAGGGTCAGGTATGTCTGCCCAGCATTCTGCTATAATCCCAGCAGACTGAGCACACAGTAGGTGCATTACAAATACTTCTCAAGTGAATGCATACACTTGATTGACAGGGGGGGCCAGCTGCTCAGTCCTCTGCACTGCAACCAGGGCTCAGGTCCACTATCTAGGATATAGCTATGCATTTACTGACTCGATAATTACACACAGGACATCTCTATGGGCCAGGCACGTGCTGGGAATTCTGCAGGACCAAGCTGCAGTGTCTACTCTAGAGGAGCACACAGTGGGGCTATGAGAAAAGCAGGCCATCATTACAGTGTGGGGCAGGCTTCCTGGACAAGAGTACGGGGTCTAAAATGTAGGTAGGTAGGTGTTAACCAAGAGAAGGCTTTAAGAAGTGTGCTGAGCGGAGGCAGCATGCACGAAAGCTGAATCATGGGCCCTAGAATGTATGTCCCTAGAAGCAGCCCAGGGAGAATTTACGACCCTCATCCCTGGACAAGCAGCCCCTCCATGGTACCGCCATCCCAAACCCCAGCAGCTGCCGCTCACCAAGTGGACACTTCGCACAGCACATGTGAATCACCCTGTCATAGTATTCCTCTGGGCTCCGGCACTCCTTCTGGGCTTCTGGCGTGTAGGGCGTCTGGGCAGTCTGGGAAGGAGCAAGCGAGGCAGCCATCAGTACAGTGACTGTGAGCTCCAGCACACCCGTCACCGGGCCTCGTGGATAGGTTCTTGCGCTGGAGGAGGAGGAAGGCTTGAGAAGGCAGAGTCCTGGCTTTCTCCTTCTTGGCCTCCCTCTTCAGCATGGCACACTGTGCTGGGCCTTCCCTCCTGCTGGGTGAATCCCAGTAAGGCTTGGAGAAGATGTAGTTTTTGAAGACAGTGATTCTGGTCACAGAGACAAGGTCCCCCCTTCCCCCCCCCCACACAAAGCTGCTCATTCTAGGATACCCGCCCGCCTGTCCCTCTGTCCTAGCTAATACAGGGTGGAAACAAACCTGGGCACCCCCTCACATCAGTGCTGCAGTCCTGCTGGTGGAAGGTTTGGGCCAGCAGAGACTCCTGGCCCTACTCAGAATCCCGCTGCCAGGAGAATGGCCTCAGCGTTGGCTGACAAGTCTCCAACTACGAGGCAAATACCTTGGCCTCAAACCAGGACTGACGCCCATTTGTCTTGGCTGGCAACCCTGTGGCCTGCTACCACATCCTGTCACCCCACCCGCTTGCCTGAGAGCCTTCTCCTGTCACAGAAGCCATGCCTCAGCTCTGCTCCCAAAGACTGGACTGAGATGAGGTCTCCAACAACCGGCCAAGATGGACTATGACTGTTGTAAAGAAAGGAAACAGAGGCATAAAGAAAAGAGGCCACCCACCTCGGGTCCTAAAGCCAGTGATGGAGATTTGAGCTTTGGGTCCTGTCTGCCTCTCTTGCCCATGTTTTCAATGACTGTGCCAAGTACCTCCATGGAGAGACCAGCAAAGCAAGGGATGATGGGGAGGAGGAGCTCAAGAGATGGCTCAGTGGTTAAGAGCACTTGTTACTCTTGGAGAGGACCTGGGTTCAGTTCCCAGCACCCGCATGGTGGCTTATAACTGCCTGTAACTCCAGTCCTAGGGAATGTGAGTCTCCCTTTACGTTCCGAATATTTCTGCATGCATGCGGTTCACATATGCACACTCAGGCGCATTCATATTTACTTAATTTTTTTAGATAAATAATTATGAAAGACAGCCAGACAAGACAGACTGGTGGGGAGGAGAGAGCAAGAAAACATCACCCATGCAGCACAGAACCAGCAGTGAGAAACACAGGGCCCTCCCTCTGGTCTGAAAGCGTCCCTGGGAAGCGTGCAGCAGCAATGCCTGTGCCTGTCCCAGGGCCCTGGCGACCTGCCGAAACCCAGCCTTCCTTCCAAAAGATGGGATAGCAATCTGAGGCTTTAGAGAGAAGCATGAAGTAGCCACTTCTGCGAGAATGTGAGTTCATGAGCGGACCTGGGAACAGACCTACAAGAACAAGGAGGGTGTGTGTGTGCCCAGCGTCCTTGAAACTCCTGCTGACATCACCTGGAAATGATGGAGGGTCATTCTAGGTTAGAGTTGAGGGCCGGTTCTTACTCTGTGTTGTGCCAACGGCTGCCGTCATGTGTTCAATGGGAGCTCAGAGAACACGTATTAAGCCAGTAACCCTGACGAGTCCCCTCTGACTCCTCAGACAAAGGTAGACAGTTTCAGTGGCATGATTTTGTTTTCTTACGCTATCATTTATAGGCTGTATGATCACAGGCAAGTGTCTCCACCTTCTGACTCAGCTCCACGGGAGCAAGAGAGATACATAAAATATCTAACAACTATCACAGTAAAGGTACCCATCAATTCCCTTGAAAAGCAGCCATAAGAAACCGACTACAGTACTAGGTTCATCTGTATAGACTGGGTAAACTCCCATGATCTGTGGGCAGCGGCTCTGCCCTCCACCTTCCTTCCTCATCTCATCCCCACCACAGCAGCACCACCACCCTGCCCAGTGTCATGCAGCGAGTGACACATGAGCAGCTTCCTCACAGGTTTTCTTTGCTCAGCCACCAAGCTGAGTGATAACAGCTGGAAGCCACCAGGAGCCATGACATAAGGGACTGGGATTCCTTGCTGTGGACTGTCTTTGGCTCTTCTGGTCCTGCCACTGTGCCCTAGCTGTCTCCTGCTCCCTCTGGCCAAAGTCCCCCACCACACATACCTTCAGAGTGTATCTCCACTAGGCCACTGCCCAGCCCTTGCCCTGGATGAACAACCCAATGCAGCCCCCTACCTTGTCTTATGCTCAGCCAGTCTTCATGCACCACCCCAGACTGATGGAGGGGGCTCTAAGCTATTCTACCCAGAGCCAGGCAGAAAAGGGTGATCAGCATTTGCTACCCTGATCGGGGGAGTAATTACAATGTCATTTCCTTGAAGTAAGGTCCTCACCCTGGGCACTAGGGCCAAGAAGCCTCAACACAAATGCATCTGCTGTCCTGCCTGATCTCTGAGTCCCCCCAACCAGGGCAATCGTCTCCAGAGAGATCATGCAGACAGCTTGTGAGGGAAGTTGCAGAGCTATCCTGAGAACCCCGTCTGAAAAGCTGCTGGAGCTCCCTCTGGACAGGTATACACACACACACACACACACACACACACACACACACACACACACACTATATTGGCCCTTTTTTCCCTTCCATTTCACGACAAAATAAATGATCAGTTGTGGCTGAGTGCCCACTGTAAGGGCGGTCCACATTGCCTGGGGCATTACTGGCTGTGTTCAGGGTTAGGGTGTGTCAATGGTGCTAGCTGCCTCTTTCACACCTCTAAGGAAGTCTCCGGGCTAGGGAGCCATACTGCTCCAAAAGAGGGAAGAGAAAACAAAAGAACTCTCGGCAGGGACTAGAGCAACCTCTGCCGTACTCAGCCTGGTCTGATTAGTCCACCCCATGGAGAAAGTAAGATAAGTTGGGGGAAGGGAGTGAGGAAGGCACACAGAGCAGACTTAGGGGAGTCCTGAACCCCAGAAATCACAGTGTCATAGCTCATTTTATACCCATCATCCCACAGAATGCTAATTGACACAGAAGGCCCAAGTGTCCCCACAAAACACCCAGACTAGTCTTCCTGGAGAAATGGTTTGTCTCATTAATGAAGTACCTACCACACCCTCTCCACTTCCCCAAATGGCAGCCACACAAGGGCTGGAGGTGGCCTCCATCACATGGGAACCTATCCCTGCCAGCCCTGGGGTTTATCCCCCTGGGTGGTGGTAACCAGGGGAGCCCCTAACTTATCTGGGGCCTGGGTAGCTTCTAGTGGCCCAGAGAAAAACCCTGCTTTGGCAAGGAACAACTTCCTGCCAGACCCAGAGGGCCTGATGGGAAAGGGCCTTGCCTCAGCCAAATTGGACTGTCTCCGTGATCCTCCCATGGACAAGGGCTCCTGGAAGCCAGCTGAACCCGTGGCCCTCAGCTCCTGCCTTCTGGGGCCCTCCTTGTCCCCAGCTTCTCTGTGGATAAGCTCTGTGATGCTTTCTCCTACTGCTATGTGTGACCCCCAACTCCAGCAGCTGGCAAAGGGGCCCAGCCCTCCCTCAACAACCTCGAGGCCTGTTTATTCTCTTGGACAGAGAAAGAAAAAAAAAAAAAAAAAAAACCAAAACCACAGCCTCGTCAGGGCTAAACAATGAGGAACAGAAAGCCCCTGCACAACGCAGAACAAAAGGTCACTCCTGCACGGGGAGCTACCCAGAACCCCCAAAATGTAGCCCTGGGAGCTGGGCCTCAAGGCCACTCAGGGACTATAAAGGGATGGAGGTGGGGGTGGGGAGGCAGGACATACACGACCTGAGCTTTGCAAGGCTGGGAGGACTCTAATCTTTTGCTTTGAATTGGAAAGCTGCTGATTCACCTCACTCCCAGTCTGTGGGGAATCTGACACTGAGAAATGAGGAACTGAACCCAACTGCACTTGATGCTGTCAGTATGTTTATCTGAGCCAGTTGTTCAAAAGACAAAGCCCCAAGCAAGGAGTAGGGGAGTGGCACGTGTCTGTAATTCCAGCACTCAGGAGGCGAAGGCAGGGGGATCTCTGTGAGTTCGAGGTTAACTTGGTCTACAGAGTTCCAGGGCAACCAGGGCTACATAGAGAAACTCTCAAAAAAACAAAAACAAAAATAAACAAACAAACAAAAAACAAGGCTCCAGGTCAGAACTGAAAACCTTTGGTAAGAATAAACTACCCATTGAACAGGTAGGAATTAGACACCTACTATACCTGATAAACAAAGACTGAAAAGAGGAGAGATGGGTGGAGATGGATAAAGAAATGGATAGATGAAAAAAAAAATGGATGGATGAAAAATGGAGAGAGGAATAAGGAGATGGATGGATGGATGGATGGATGGATGGAGAAATGGAGGGGGGAAATGGAAAGATGAAGAGATGGATGAATGGATGAAAAGAGATGGAAGGATGGATGGGTGGATGGACAGATGGATGGAAGGATGGACGAATAGATGGGTGGATAGATGGATGAATGTAGAGATAGAAAGATTGAGGGATGAATGGATGCTACATGGCAAGAGCCTGGGCAGGGATCTACCACTGAGGCATGGGGCAAGATGGAGAAAGTGGCATGAAAGAGCTTCCAGCTTGTGGTAGAGTGTGTACCCACTAGCACCACCATTTACATGAGCTAGAAGGATGAGTACGGCTTATACCCAGAAAAAGTACCTACTGTGTGAGGTGCCATTCTGGGCATACTCATATGAATTTCCCTTTTCTTTCTAAACCAAACCCTTGAGGTTGGTACAAGCCTTTGGTGGTTTGGATGAGAATGGGTCCCATATTTGAATGCTCTGTCTCTAGTTGTTAGAACTGTTCTGGAAAGAATTTGTTTGACAGATTTTGTAGCCCTGGCTGTCCTGGAATTTCTATGTGGCCTTGTTGAAGGAGGTGTGACATGAGGGAGGGCTTCAAGGTTTCAAAAGCCCATGCCAGGAGGTGTTCCTCCCCTCCCTTCCTCCCTTCTTCTCTCACAAGAGAAGCTCCCCACAAGCCCTCACCCCCACCCCACCTCCTGCTTATGAGACGTGAGCTCTCAGCTACTGCTCTAGTACCACGCCTATCTGCCTGCCTATCATGCTCCCTGCCACGATGGTCATGGACTCACCCTCTGGAACTGGAAGCAAGCCCCCAATTAAATGCTGTCTTTCATAAACTGCCTCAGTCATGGTGTCTCTTCACAGCAATAGAAAAGTACCTAAGACAAAGCCTATTTCACAGTACAGACATGGCGGATCCAGGAGATTCTGTGCAGGGACAGACTGGGGACTCATTATTGCTACATCAGCCTCCACGCCTCTGACAGTCTTATAACCTGTGATCCATATGTGTCTGTGTAGAGGTGTGTGTGCACATGTTTGTGTGTGTTCAGGTGCACTTGCATGTATGGGTATACAGGGAGGGTAAACATGAATGTACACGTCTCTGTGTGTGTGCAGGTATGTGTGGATACAAATACAGTTGTCCTGTATGTGCATGTGTGTGTGTGTGTGTGTGTGTGTGTGTGTGTGCATGTGTGTGCCACAGGTCAACCTCAGGTATCACCTCTTCTCAGTGCTCTGTCCACCTTGGTTTCAAGGCAAGGTCTCTCTTTGGCCTGGGGCTCACCAATTTGGCCAGGCTGGCCACTCTGTGAACCCAGGGAGCTGCCTGTCTCCACTTCCGAGGTGCTGGGATTCCGATCGTGTGCTACACCTGGTATTGTCACATGGGTTCCAGGCCCTCCTGCTTGCACAGAAGACACTTTACTGACTGAGCCACCTCATATGCTGTGACTTTCTCGCCTCATGGAGTGGCGAACAGTTCGGTGATCTCCCCGGGCTAAAGGCTACCACATCCCAGGGCAAATGTGACAGAGCTGGGTACAGCAGAGGCATCTGCCCAAGGACCCTCCACTCAGCTGGAAGCTATTTGCAAGCACTAGAGAGGCCACATCATTTGCATGTGTGTGGGGGGGATATGCATTTCATTCTTGACCTTGGAGGTTTACAGAAGCCCCACGGACTGTGGGGGTACAGCCGCATCAAGTCACACTGTCGCAAGGCCTAGGCGGCTAGGCCTGTCAGCCATCATGGAAACAAAGAGCACTGGCGTCAGGAAGGACCAACCACATCACAGGTGGGTGGCCCAGGGGTGACACATCCCTCCTCCGAGCTGCCGCCTGTGATGTGCTTCAGAGGTGAACTGAAGCAGACAGGAAACCCACACTGGGATCCGGTTCTTAGGGCCAGGTTCTGGGCTACATGCCAAGGTTGCTGCCACCATGTAGTACTCAGTTCAGCAGCACAGAAAGGCCCTCCATCTCCTTGAGGCCCTTCGATACAGCGTTCTCCACCTCCTGCTGGCTCTCCTCAACACCTGGGCACCTCCTGGCAGCTAGTCTCGGTTGGTCCCCAGCATATGTTCCTTTGCAGACAGACCCATGCCACCCTCCTACTTCCAAGACTGCCGCCCCTGAAATGTATTCAGCAGCCCATGCTGCCCCCAGGCTGAAACAAACCTCTGGCATCTGCCGCCTGCCTTCACCTGCTGCCTGACGCAGAACATCGGATTCCCACGCTCCTCTTCCACACCCTGACCCCTGCTGACACCTCGGGCCACACATTCTGCAAAGCGGACTCCTGGGCTTCTTCAGAGCCACCCGCCACCATCATCTCATTCACACGTAAACCTGTGAACCCCAGATACAGGTCACAGATCCCTCTAGGAGGCTGCTGTGGCAACCCAGGACTATTTCTATATTTCCCAGGTTAGAACATATTTAGGTTAATTCTTTGTTCTCCTTGTGTCTACCCTCAGACCCCTCTGTGGTCTCTCCTTGAGCCAGAATCTGGTTTGACTCCCCTTCTCTTACTCTCCCACCTTGGTTTCGACATCTACAAAATGGGAACGGAGCCGTGCCCACTATACCAAGTGTTTTGACTCACCAAGCCAGTGCATGTGAAAAGCGGGGTGCAGCCCAAGCCTGGGACATGTGTCTAATCAATAGATAGGGCGCTAGTCAACAAAAGCAAAAGGTTTAAATTTCTATCCGTTGAGCTGAGTTTGGCTCACATGAGAACTGGACTAGAAATGGACAACAAGGCAGTGTCCTCAGAAACCGAAGGACTGCATTCAGACCATAGCCCATGTAGTGGCCTTTACCAACCACAAATCACATCTGGGTGGTAGCCAGAACGTGGCTCCACAGCCTAAAAAGCTGGGCTCTGGCTGGTGACAGAGCAGAAAGACCACGAGCAGGCCTGGCCCTCTCATCCCCTCAGGCAAGAGCAGTGGCCTGCTGCCTGGCTGGCTGAGGATGGGAAAGCTTCATGAGTTTGATGCAGCAGAGCCAGGCCTGGTTCTCCGGAGACACCGCAGAGATCAGCTCAGTGTCGAGTCCACACCAGTCAGAGTGGGCAGCCAGCGTTATTATGGCAAGGCTGTTCCTGTGGCTGACCATGGAAACCCCAGGGAAGGTAGGGGTGCAGCTCACTGGCAGGAGGCATGAAGGTGCAGATGCCATGCCTACTGCTGCATAAAAGACCAGGTATGGCCGTGCACACCTGTAATCCCAGCAATGGGGATAGGGAGCCAGGAGGACCATCTTCTGACACGTAGTGATTTGAAGGCCAGCCAATCAAATGACAAAAACAGTTTGCCCAGATTGGGCTGGGAAGTAAACCTTTCTGCAAGGTGGAGATACAGGGGGAAATATGCTCTAACTCCCTCTTCTATTGTTGGGAGCAAAGCCCTGGGACCCTTCCTAAGGGCCTGACCTGCCAGATAAGCACCGGGTGCCAGCAGGCCATAGCTTCTTACAACCCATTGTTCCCAAAACTGTTTGCTTTGGGACACATCCGTGACCACCGATGTGACCACCGATGTTATCTTCGGGCCTTGTAACTCTTTAACCCACCTTCTTAGCCTTGGGAACTTCTCACCAAGGGTCTTGGTATTTTTCCACTATTACTTTCCTTTCTCGCCCCTCTCCCCCGCCCTGCCAAAACCACGTTTTAAAAGAAACACCAAAGTTCAATAAAGGAGACACTTGACCAGCAACCGTCTGCTTGTGTCCTTTCTCTCTCTCCCCCATCTTTTTCAGGATTGATCCCCTTCGCCCCCATGAATAACTGAGTCCCGCGGGGCGGGACATTCTATCAGCCCTCCCACTCCTCCCCCCATCTGCGGCCCTCCCCACCTCACCTGAGTCACAGTCTCCATCCCAGTCACATGTCCTTCACAGTAAGGACAGATGATCAGCCCACCTACTCACTGGCCCAGGCCACCTCCTTGCCTGCAAAGACTGGTGTCTCCTCATTGCCTCATCTTCTGATGGAAGAGAGTGTGGTAGCTGACAACAGACAACAGTATTGAAGCCTGGCTGTGAACTCATACTGCATCTCTAATTAGCAGGCATCTTATTTTTCTTTGGGGCTAATTTTTTAAATTATTATTATATATTAATTATTTATAAATTATTTTTTAATCTTTAAAATTATAATTAATTTAATTATCAATGCATTACGCGTGACTTCTTTCTTACACAATAAATTTATTTTCATTTTCTCTGTACGAATGCTTTGCCTACCTGTCTGTCTGTGTACCACGTGTTTGCCTGGTACCTGCAGAGGCCAGAATGGGCATTGGATCCCCTGGAACTGGAGTTACAGACTGTTAATTGCCAGATGGGTGCTGGGAATCTAACCTGGGTCTCTTCAAGGGCAGCAAGTGCTCTTGATGCATGAACCATCTTCCTAGCCCATTTGTTGTTGTTTTTATGTGTTTGAGTGGTTTTTTTTCCCGAATGCATGTGTGTATGTGTGTGTGTGTGTGTGTGTGTGTGTGTGTGTGTGTGTGTGTGTGTGCCTGGTGCCCCAGGATATCAGTTCTCCTGGAAGTAGAGATGGTTGTGAGCCACTATGTCAGCGCTGGGTATCAAACCAAGGTCCTCTGGAAGAGCAGCTTGTGCCCTTAACTGCTGAGACATAACATACTATAAGGTGTTTTGCAGAACTACAGTTGCTTTTTTTTTGGGGGGGGGGGGCTGGAACCTTCCTTCTCTCACCTCCCAATGAATTACAGATGCAGCCCATCATGTCCAGCCCAACAATTGTTTAATGTACCTGGTATTAGTTCTCCTATAATGGCCACAGACACACACCCTCATGTGTCTTTGTTGACTCTAGCAAACTTCCCGCCCAGCTAGAGGGGCTAGTCTCCCCAGTTCCTCTAGCCTCCACCTGGCAGCTACTCTTCTCCAGCCTGCCAGGCTCTGGGACTCAAGGCTAGGAACATTCCCTGGGATTCCCTGCAGGAGGGGAGAATCATGAGGGCATCAAGAGAAGGTGAGGATGCGACCACAGGACCAAGCAATGGGGAGGCACGAGGGGAGGCCTGAGGGGTAAAGAGTGGAGAAGACTGGACTCCTGCCAGAGAGAGCAGGAAGGAACAGGACCCAGGCTCCTGGCCAGAGGCACACACAGGCAGTCTGAGAGGGAACAGCTGGTGACAGCCTCATTAGGAAGCTTGGTGCTATGAGTGCAGACAGAAGCTGGGGGGGGGGGGGGGCGGCTGAGGCCAGGCGCAGGAGATAGCTAGGGCACTGGGAGGAGTTCTGCAAATTGAGTCAAAAGGGCAGAGCCCTTCCCCACAGAGTCCCAGTCCAGAGCTACACTCCACCCTCTGCCCTAAGCTACTGAACACCCGTCCCCCTCCAGCAGCTGCAGGCCTGGACGCCAATGCTAGCTCTGAGAGGTCCTTGCTGATCTGGCCAGGGCTGAAGCAATGGAGATTCACAACAGAAAAGAGAACTAGTGACCCAACTCTGGCCCAAAGTGGAAGTCACACTAGGCCTGGGCCCCAGACTCCAGAACTCAGGATCCACAGCCTCTGTCCTGTCCTGAAAGGACAAGAAATGTCTTTGTGCCTGGCCTGTAAAATTACCTCCAAGTCCCTGCCCACTCAGCTTTCAACTTCAGACTATCTCAATTTCTTGAACCTCAGGTCATTGTGGTCCTAAGGCCAAAAGCAGATGAAACCCACACTGGCCATCCTAACGAACAACGCTGGGGGTGGGGGTGGAGGGGAGACAGGAAGTCTTCCCTGTCTTGACAGAGGGCTTGGGTCAACCCAGGGCCCATGCTCCCAAAAAGAACACAGCACCCCTGAGCAGGTCACTGGACTCTGTCACTTTCCAGTTTCAACAGCAGAGCGTACTCACTCAGGCTGCGTGTCCTCTTGCAGTCTCCCACACTGAACGTGTGGGCCGGAAGCAGGCCTTCTTAAATGAGGATCAGCATAGCATCCACAAAACCAACCCCTCCAGCTTTAATCCCAGCCTTCAGGAGGCAGAGACATGTGGATCTCCACGAGTTCAAGGCCAGCCTGGCCTACAAAGAAAGTTCCAGGACAGCCAAACCTACAAAGTGAGACCCTGTCTCAAAAAAAAAAAAAAAAAAAAGCAAAAAACAAGAAGAAACAGGGTGAGTGAGGAAGACCTCAGAAAGGTCAGTCAGCCTGTCATCATCGTACTCAAGCCTGTCATCACTGGCAAGGGTCAGGACTACAGGTCAGAACCACACCAGCCACCTTCCTACCCTAGCACAGCTCACGCTAGGAGTGCAAGGAAGCCATCTCCCTCAACCTCCTGCTGGTAAATGAAACAGACTTCCTCTTCCCTGGCTCACAGACAAGCAGTCCAAACCACAATGGTGTCATTGTGAGCTATGACATCACAAGATATGTCGGTAGAAAAAGACATTTGTGTGGGCCTGAGGAGGGGTAGCTCCTGGAGCTTCAGAGCCCCTGTCTCACAGGAGGGGTGGGCCCCAAACCCCAAAGCCCCTGCCCTGCATCCCAGGACAAGGAGACAGACTGTCAGGCCAGATCAGCACTAAATGAAGTGTTCCCTCTACGTGTGACAGAGCTTCTTCGAGGAAACACCCCCCGACGGGGTTTCATTAAGCCTGTAAGCTTGCAGACGGCCCTTCTGCTTACTGTTACGCAAACTTCCTCAGCATCTGGGGCACGCCTTGCTGCTGACACATCAAAGGTGCCAAGTTCTAGGGAACAGGGACAGGAAACCCACAGCTTCCAGGCCTGCCTGAGACATCGGCACCCCAGCTTCAGGCAAGCCGATGGGCAGCCATGAAATCTTGGTGCCAGTGGCCCCTGAGACAGGGAAATTATTCTAGCCAAAGCAACAGGGGAAAAAGTGAGCAAGAAGGGCTGGAGAGCTGGCTCAGTGCATAGCTACTTGCCTACAAGCTGGAGGACCTCAGCTGGGCTCCTCACAGCCCACATAAACGAGGCAGCTACCTGTAAATCCAGCACAGGGAGGCAGGCACTGAGACCCAGGAGCAAACTACCTAGACTAACTCCACACGTGAGCTCCAAGTTCAGTGAGAGACCTAGCCTCAATAAATCAAGCACAGGGTGATCAAAGAAAGATGTGTAATGTCAATTCGGGCACCCACTCCCACAGACATGCAAATACACCTACACATGTGCGGGCACACCGCTCATACATACATACATACATACGTACATACAAAAAAAAGTGAGAAAGAAGAAAGAGGGAAACATATCGGCTTTTTTTTTTTTTTGGTGACATGTGTAGCTGCCAGCCTCACCCCTTCTGGGAGAACACTGAGACCTGGTGCTGCTGGAAGGGTTAGGATCAGAGAGGTTAAACAGCTAGAGCAAGGACACACAGCAAGCCAGGAAACTCTACTCTGCTAATACCCAGGCCATGCTCCTGCCTCAAGGCTGTGCTGTCTTCGAAGTCACTGGCACAGGGAACTGGATAGCATCAGTTCAGAAGAGGGCTTCCCCATCTTGGGTCGTAAGTAAACAATCTCAGACACACACACACACACACACACACACACACACACACACGGAAGAGATTTTAGAGAGAGCCTGGTATCTATCACACAGGGATGAGCTAGAACAGTGACTTTCAACCTTCCTATTGCTGTGACCCTTACAATTCCTCATGCTTTGGTGATCCTCCAACCATAACATTATTTTCACTGCTACTTCATGATGGTAATTTTGCTACTGTTATGAATCATAGTGTAAATATCTGATATGCGGGATGGTCTCAGGAGACCACTGGGAAAGGGCCGCCTGGCCCACAGGCTGACAGCCACTGAGCTAGGACCTTCTGTACTCCTTCCATCTTCTTCAAATATACTCCTCGTCACCCCCCGTATGACATTTAACACCTGCCGCTGAAAGGGTGGGGTGGCAACTTCCTGACCACACAGACTTTGCTACTACTTGGGGTCCCAGACCCCGGGCAGGCAATTATCTGAGGGGCCCTGCCAGGGGGCATGGGGCAGGAAGTACAGCAGGAGAAGGTGACAGGAAGGAAGTTGGTGCTGGGGTGCTAGGCAGCAAGGTCACTCAGGCAGGGACTTGGGACAACTGGATATCTGACGCATAAGCTTTGGGTTCCTGTGGCTCCCAGAGATGGGGTCTGAGGGTTCTGTGAACCCCGCCTAGCTGTGAACACTATATATAATCAAGTCAGTACAGGCTACCCGTGGCTCAAACAGACACCAGTGGCTCCAGAGCCTGTAAAAACCTCAATCCAGGCCATTTTGTTTGAATTCCTGACCGTGGTGGGGGCCAGGCAGCAGGGCATCTATGGTGGGCAAGACAGTCGGCCCATCTCTGCAGCCCATTTCCTCTTCATCCTATTTTTCTAAAGCACACCCTTGCTTGCTCTCCTGAGGTCCAGGGTTGTCTCAAAATCCATGTGTGCCCAAGGATGGCCTTGAACTGATAATTCTGCCTGTATCACCTCAGGTGCTGGGATTAGGTTGGCAGCAAGGGCAACAAGAACTGTAATATATCCACCAAGCAGGGTGGCAAACATCTCCCTTTCCCCACAGAGACACCTGGGTGAACTCTCCCCTTCCCTGGCAAAGCCACCCTGTCTGCTCCTCTAGTATAAGGCCCCGAGGGGCCTTTATGTGAAAGTGTCGCCTAGCCCTGGAGAGGGACAAATGCTTCAGGAAGCCACCGGCTTCCAGGACTATTGTCTACGCCATTCTTCAACCCAAGAATGCCAGACAAACACTCAGGATGTAACTGGGCTGGGAGAGTGTGCCTGCCTAGTGTGTAGGAACACACGCCCACACCTACAGAAGTCAAGTGTTGACGGTAACACACGCAATGTAACCCCAGCACTGGAGCTGTGGAAGGAAGATCAGGAGTTCAAGGTCATCCTGACCAACACAGTGAACTAAAGGCTAACCTGGGCCACACGAGACACCATCTTTGAAAAAGGAAAGAAGGAAAGGAAGGAAGGAAGGAAGGAAGGAAGGAAGGAAGGAAGGAAGGAAGGAAGGAAGGAAGGAAGGAAAGAAGGAAGGAAGAAAGGAAGGAAGGAAGGAAGGAAGGAAGAAAAAAGCCAAGCAAATTCTCTCTTCCCGTGAACAGGAGTAAACAAAAGCTAACTTAACCCAGGTCACACGGGCAGTTCTGAGCAAACGTGAGATGGTTCTGAGATGGTGAAGTGTGTAACCTGGCAGGATGGCTCCTGGGGCTCTGGAGCTGGCTTCCTAGAACTGGGAAGTGTGGGGAGCAGGTTTCCATGCACACTGGGAGAGTTGATGGATGGATGGCGCTGCCTCAGAGTGCCCGGCTACCTGCCCACTGCCGCCTGAAGGTCCCGATCACAAGGCCACATCCTCAGCCACAGGAGAGATGTCCCAGAAGGGTGTCAGTCAGTGAACAAAAGACAGAAATGTGAGGAAAGGAGGAAAGAGCCCTCTGGCCCAGCAGTACTGCAGGGACCCGACTCCACTCCAGGGCCAGCCTGGGGTGCTGCAGACTCTGGTGAACCAACAAACAGCAGCGTTGGCCCCAAGACTCCCAGGGACCAGGAGGCCACACCCACCGGGTTAAGACCCTGCTCAGAATGAGTGCTCGCCATCCCTGCCTTCACATGCATCTATTTGCCCAATGGCTCAAAAAGTGGACGGTGCGTTCCCCAGAAAAGGAGACAAGAGCCTCAAGGGTAAACTGAGTCTGCCGCCCCTGGAACCTGCTAGAACATCCTCAGGGTTCTCTCTGCTGCCCAATCCAGCTACACACAACATCTGTGAGTCCCATAGTAGGGGCAGGAGTGGGGATAAAGGTAAGGGAGTTCAGGAAAAAGAACACTGGGAGTGAGGCCAGCAACTTGCCTTCAGATCTCACCCCATCACCTTCCAGTGCTGGGGTCCTGGGAAAAGCCACAGCTTGTAACCATCCCCACACCTTTCAGTGGAACAGGGGTACCCCCCACCCCCTTGTAGAAACGGCCAGAAGGGAAGTTTCAGTGCTGCTACATGCCCAAGAGAGTCGAGTGTCCCAAACCAGGAGCTACTGTAGAATTAACCTGAGGAGGAGGCTTGCACAGTTCTTAGCTCCAGTCTCTCCAGTCCTTGAGGTGGGTAAGACACACAGAGAAGGAAAAGTAGCATGCGATCTGCTCCAAAGAGCAGGTCATGTCTAAGTCGAGGAATGTGGACAGGCTTTTCTGGAGAACTGGTATTTACAAAAGGCTTGGAGGAGTTAAGGGGTGGGCTGCAGAGCGGACAATGTGTGTGCAGGGCACAATGGCAGACGCCTAGTCACCAGCTTCACCGGGCACAGGTGCATTCCAGCAGGCAGCACAGATACCCCCATACCCTCATCTGGCCGGGGGTACCTGGAAGGGAAGGATTCTGCCCCTTCCACTGAAAGTCACCACAGAGGCTTCTCAGATACGGATGTCTGGGCTTGAGCAAGGTCTTTCCGTCAAAGGCAGATTTGTGGGAGTAGGAACAGGGGCAAGCCAGCTAAGAGCCCATAGCAACAGTCGCAGAAGGCGGGAGTCTGAGCTGACCTGGTCAGGTAGGGTAGGAAGTGTGAGAGAAACCTCTCCGGCCACACCAGCACACCACCTGGACCCCACAGAACCTGCGCCTCCCCTCCCGTTTGGAAGCTCATATGTTCTGGTCCCAGGGACAGACCCCAGCTCAGTGCCCAGAGAGCTATTCTTTGGAGCTCAGAGCACCACCCGCAGTCAGACTGGTGACCGCAGCCATGCACATTCATACTCAGCCCTCAGAACCGGATCTGTCCGGATCTACACTCCATCCTAATTAACACCCACCCCCACCCCCCAACCCCCAGGGACCGACGACCAACAGCCACTGTGTATGAGTCCATTCCTTTCCATCCTGAGAAGAGCAAATGGTCTTGGGCAGCTGAGTCACCTCAGGACACCACGGAAGCCACCTCCCCCTTTCCTGCCCTGGGCTCAGGAGGCAGAAAGCAGGCCTAACTGCCCACAGGTGGAGCAGAGCAACCGCACGACCCCATGCGGCCAACTCCCGCCAAGCCCTTCAGAAAAGGTAGTTTCTCTGGGCCTCACTTTCCATACTTGCAATCTGTGTTCTCTTTACCCATCACCAGTGGAGACAGGAAGGAAAAACGAAAACTAAAAGATCGCCCCGTGGACTTGACCCTGTTCTGGCGTCGGTAAAGTGACTCCTGGGATCTTTACTCTCTCCGTTTTCTTGAGGCTCCTTGGGTAGCTGCCTGTCCCCAGCGCACAGAATATTCTGAAATGGCCTCTGAACACAGCAGGCAGATCCTTGGAAGGAATCTGGGTAAGCGGCAGAGAAGTGACTCACTGCCCAACTGTTAGGCGCCTATTTAGACTCCTGGCCCCAACGACAGCTAAGAGCTCCAGTGTTTCTAAGAAGAAATAGACTGTGGCGCGGAGAAGAAAGTCTTCAGAAGGGGCAACCCGCTCGGGCACGGGGCCAGTGACCCAGTACGGTCCTTCCCGCCTCAAGTGCGCGAAGGGACTTCGCGGCGTCACTGCGAACGGTGCGTCTAAGCCTGGGCTGGGTGTTACCCTCGCCCTGGCTGCCCTCGCAGAGAGAGCCACAGGGCAGTTCTGGGACACAAGACTGCCGGGACCCGAGTTCCAACCTACGCTCCCAATGTGCCAGGTTTCGGGTTTCCCGTGGGTCCCCAAAGGAGCGTGGCGCGTGTCTGCTGGGGATGGGACGGTCCCTTCCGGAATTGTACAGTACCTGGAATGGGCACTTTGTGATGGACGGCAGTCCCCCGTGACCCCAAGAGTCACCCACCTGGGCGGGCACGGTGTGCCCGGTGGCCCACAGCTGCAGTTCCACGACCAGCGCGACCCAGAGGGCGGTGGGCGCCATAGGGACGGCGGTGGCTCCCGCCCTTGCGCCTGGAGCTCGGTGTCCTCTGCTGCTTTCGAGCCGGTGACTGAAAGCGAAAGCCTCAGGCCAGGAGCTAGGGCAGACCAGGGGGCGGGGGAGGGCGGGAATGGGCGTGGCCCCTGGCTGAGGCCACGCCCCTCGCACAGAGTCCGCCCCTCTCTTTGGGCACCTCCACCTGGACTTCCTCGGGAGCTCTCTGGGCCTCCTCCAGCACCTCTTAGAGCCCCGGGTGACTCAGTCTCACTCCTCCGTCACCCTTCCAGTAGAGGAGAAGAGGCTGGGGCGGGAGACAGGTACCCACAGTATTTGTGACTGGGTGCCCAGGTTGGGCCTCCCCTCAGTTAATCTGTCTCCATAGAGCACCCTAGATCTCACCAACTTCCCAGTCCCAGTGGTGGGACACTGGGGAAACAGTCTCAAAACTGACACCCGCGCTGGTGAACCAAAGCGTTCTAGACCATTCACTCATTAGACCCTAGAGCCAGACTAGCTACATGTGAGTGTTTGCACTTCTCGGTGAGCTTCCTAATACAAGCTATGCAATCTGGCTCCTGTACCACGTGGCATGTCTGTTGGCTCACAGTGCACAGCCACAGTGTGGATAACATTGCGTGGGTACAGCTGATTTTATTACGTTTCATTTGTTCGGGTTCCCTTGAGCAGGCTTGGAGTCTCAGGTGAGAGCAGTCCCCTTGGCTGACAGGTAGGCAGAGGCTGAGGGAGAAGCCATGCTTCCCTGGAACTGGCCTCATCAGAGCTCTCGCTGCTGTAGTCTGGCAGTCCTCGGGCTAGCACGTCTTCCTACAGCCCTGCACATGGGCATTTGGAGAGGAGGGGTGGGCAGGGAGGCAGGCAATTATTCTGCCCCCTCCTTGTACACACACACTCTCACTGTAGGCTGACAGGAGAGCCCTGCAGCCACCGGCCCTCCTGAGGACAAGCTCAAGGATGGTACCTCTAGGTGCTGGGGGAGAAACTGGGAAGTGACCCTTGGGAGGATGGAAAATCCCACCAGGTCAGGAGCCTGGGAAATCACCTGGTTCCCACATGTTTCTGAGACACGGGACACAGCCCACAGTTTCCACCCTGGAGAAGGGCAGCCTCCGAGCAGAGAGGAGAGTTCTGATCTTTAAGCCTCCTGTGGGAGATGTGGAGGTCGGGGGTTGGGGAGTGCTCTGGTCCACCTGAGAAAGCCAGGAACGAGGTGTCACCTGTCAGAAGCAGGAGTCAGTGGTGTGGCCTGCCCTGGATCCTGGATCACTCACCGGCTCCAGCCAGGGAGCAGCGCCACCAGCACCACACATGGGAGACCATAGGCTAGTGCCTTGTCTTAGTCTGCATTCCGTGGCTAATACTGCAGTACCAAACTGTGTGCGTTATGAAGAGAAGGGGATGATTTGGGCGCATGGTTCTCTGGTCCCAGGTCAAGGGGCCACAGTCGACAATGGCCTTACTGGGAAAATCTATATAGCGAGAGGCAAGGGGTAAACGTGAATGGTGTGTGTGTGTGTGTGTATGTGTGTGTGTGCATGTGTGTGTGTGTCTGTGTGTGTGTTCCTCTTTCTCTTCTCCTAAAGCCACCAATATCAGTCACCCTGATGGCTTATTTTTAAATGCTAGGCATGGCTTTTATTTCTTTATCAGCTGTTATTCTGTGAAAAGGACCACAGCCTGCCCCGACCCCATCCATCAGCTAACTTAGAACCTGTGCAGGTGCCTTGCAAACGCTCAGCAGAGATCACTTGTGCTCTCACCAATAACGCTTAGTAATCGTGAAACTAGCAGTTACTGGAAGGCTACTCTGGGTCAGCAACACATGTCTCCTGGTACACATGGTCTTGCACATGTAGGACCTTTCACAGCTAGGAGAGGCCGTGGGTTCAAACCCAGTTTAGCTGCCTTCGTTGCCAAGGGGCTCCTACCCAGCCCAGTCACTGCTCATATTGTTACACCGTACAGTCCTGTGGGATACAGGCACACCATCCTCCTGGCTAGTCCCTTGGTACCTAGAAAACACATAAAAGAACTGCTCATCAAGGTGGATGTGAGTAGGACTAATGCTAAGAATACACAGGAGGCAATAGAAAGATGAAAGCTAACCAGACAGGCCTTTAATTCCAGTACCAGGGAGGCAGAAGCAGGTATAGCTAGGTCAGTGAGTTCAAGGCTAGCTTGATCTACATAGTGAACACCAGGACAGCCAGGGCTGCATAGAGAAAACCTGTCTCAAAACACCAATATATCAGAGACAGACTCCAGTAGAATCCCATCAATCCTTGGCGCTGCCTACCCGACCATGCATCTCTTAGCCCATCAGCCCTAAAGTACAGAAAAGGCCCATTGTTTTTATATCAGATCAGCAGAGACAGGGTGGTAGACAGGCCAGGGCTCCCCAGAGCCTCTGAATCTGGCCCCTCCCCATTTCCCAGGGCAGCCCCAACCCTCCGAGAGCCCCTGTCATCTCTCACCCTGACAAGCTGACATCTCTGCTTCTGTAAACAGAAGACTCACCTTTGAGAGGCAGGGCACGCAGGGTTGCTCATGCTGCTAACTGAACACTTGCTGGATGCCAGGCTGCCTGGCAAGCCTCTGGAAGGAAGCACTGCAGCTTCAGCCAGCATTGGTTTCAGCCTCTGAGACACCCACCTGTATGCACCCAGAGAGAATGGGCCAAAAATTGCCCCCCCAGAGCCCCAGTGCCAGCATCCCCTGGCCTTTTTTTTTTTTTTTTTTTTTTTTTTTTTTTTTTTAATGTGGTGTGCCTGTGTTGGCCCACCACTGCTCGTAAGGTTTGAATGACAAGCCAAACCATGATTCTACCCAAGTTCACCTTGGGGAAAGCAATGAGTCTGGTGGACTTCCTGACAGAGCGGGGTGAGCCCAAATCAGCCACACTGGAAAGTCTTCACCAGCGTGGACAGTGGCTTCCACATAGCTGCACAGAATTCCTCTTCTAGTCTTCCGCAGTCAAGTGCTCTAGTACTGCTGGGGGCACACCCAGGCCCCCAGGAGGAACGCAGACAGAACTGTGCACAGACGTCTTGGAGGACTGGCTGGGAATGTCAGGTGGGAGGATCCAATGCCCCTCCCACCCCGTTCCTCGGATGGGCTCTTCGGCAGACCTGCGTTTTCCCGGAAGACTGCATTGTTTTCTAGGAAGAATGCCTCCTGCAACAGCTCCTGTGATGGCAGTGGTGGGCGCACACTCCGAGGTACGTACACGCACGGGGACCAGAAGTTATTGTCGAAGGTCATCCTCACTTCTCTGTATTTTGAGGTAGGGTCTCTCACTTGAGCCCAGCACTCACCTATTTGGCTGGCTGGTCTAGCTCCCTTGCACTACAGACCCCCTGTTTCTACCTCCTGACCAGCAAATCCACTACGCTCCCCCACCACATGGGTCCTGGGAATCGAAACAATGGGTCTCACATACATACGGCACGGCAAGTATTCACTGGGCCATCTCCCCAGACCCTTGAGCTGATTGTTGAGGGGGTTGTTTTAATGAGCGCGCGCATGCGCGCGCGCGCACACACACACACACACACACACACACACACACACACACACGGTACTGAGAGAAACCAGCAGAGGGTTTAGGTACAGCATGCAATAGCTTGAGGTGTGTGTGCCAGGACAGGCAGCTTCTACTCGTCTGCGTGGACTCTTAGAAACAGACACAAAGCAAGCTCCTCCAGGGGCACAGTCTCCATAGGGCTGCTTCTGAACGAGGGAATCCCTTGTCCTTCCCCACTCTGGTCCCAGCCAGGCCCTTTCTTGCTGACTCTTGTCCCTGCTTATCTCCATACCCTGAGTGTGGTGGGCCAGCCCCTTGGTGAGTCACAGACTAAAATCACAGAACAGGAAGCTGTGCCTGAGTTAGCCACAAGTTCACAACTGTCTCTCTCCTGTTGTCCTCTGAGACACACACACCTAGAGCAGATGTTACAGGAGGTTCTGAGCAGTCTGCCATGGTGCTGAGAACTGAACCCTGAAAGAGCAGCAAACACTTGTAACTGCTTAGCCATTTCTCCAGCTCCTTATTTCAACCTCTTTTACTTAATCACTAAACTAGAGGCCTTTGACTCTGAGCTCCGGTTCTTGCTCATGTAGTTTCTCCCCAGAGACAACTGCTTTGAGTTTACGGTTTCTCTGGTCTATTTTCTGCCTTCCTATGAACACAAACAACACAGAGCATTACAGTGAGCCCTCAGACCTGTGGGCTCCACCTCCTAGAGTTTACTCAACCAGGGACCAGGCATGCTCTAGAAAGCAAACAAGCCAAAACATTGCGTGTGCATACTGAATACATTCAGACCTTCCCCCCACCCCCGGCATTATTGTTTATTCTCTAAACTCATATTGGTGTTAGAAGTACCTTACAAGCAGTTGGAAGTCTACAGGCAAATGTGTCACCTTAAAGCACCACATTCTTTTGCATAAGGTACCAGAACACATACGGTTTGAGTATACTGAGAAGCAGGGATGCTGAACATGAGCATCCATGGACTTGAGTGTCTGCAGGAACGGGTCCTGGAAGCCACTTCCAGGAGACAGGGAAGGGCGCCTGTGTTTCACAGGCGTGTGTAATGACCTACACAAACCCAACGGCAGGAGCGTGTCCCACCTGTAGACAGCACTGTCTTTGAGATGAGAAGATGCTCACGTTGCTGACTGAGTTCAGTTCTAGCTTCTCCTCCACCTGCTGTGTGCATTTGGGCAGTGTCCTTGCCCCAAGGCCTATCCCTTTTTTCATTGATTCCCCTGTTGTGGACTTTTGGAGACATGCACTGTCCCATCTCTTGTACTGCCAAACACAGTCTTTCAGAGGCACAGGAGAGTTTCCCCCGGTGGTAAACCTCGAAAGTAGGGCTGCTGGAGGGAGGTGATGCACTTTTTCATTTTCACTGGGTCCTCCTGTGAACCAGACTCCCAGGATGCACATCTGCAGTGTCCTTTCATCTGTTTCCTTTTGTAACTACTCTTTTCTCTTCTCCCCCATCTCTTTGAAATTTTTAAAAATGTCTTTTTAAAATTTATTATTTATCTTTATTTCATGTGCATCAGTGTTTTGCCTGAATTGATGTCTGTGTGAGGGTATTAGAGCCCCTGGAACTGGAGTTACAGACAGTTGTGAGCCACTATGTGGGTGCTGGGAATTGAACCTGGGTCCTCTGGAAGATCATCTCTCCAGCCGTTAAAAAATTTTTTTTGAGGCAGAGTCTTATGATCTCAAGCTTTCTGTGTAGCTAAGGATAACCCTGAACTCCCAATCCTCCAGCCTCTACTCCCTGGTGCTAGTGTTCATGAAGGTGTCCTTTCATGCCACATTAGGGATGGGACCAGGGCTTCATGAGTGCTGGCGAGCATACTAGCAACTGAGTTTTATCTCCAGTCCTCTTTTATTCTTTCCTTTGTCTGGTGCTTGGACAAGAACCCAGGGCTCTGTAAACCCTAGAAAGGAGCCCTTTCTACCTGAGTCACAGTCCCTACCCCTTTATCTTCAAAGGGCTTTCAATTCTGCCTGTCCCCCACAGCCTGACCCCTCTCACCTGAAATCTGAGAGAGCCCTTCCCAGGGCCAATCCCCCTTACCTTCACTCTTCTAACTCCACACTCCCTCCTCCACCGCTCCCGGCCATCTTCACTGTCTATCCCCAAACCACCTACTCTCTCTGCAACTCCACATCTCCCATTCTCCCCCTCTGACTCTGAGGGGCATAAGGAGATGCTGGTCCCATCCATTAGCCACAGGCTTGTAGATACAGACTCTTTCCTTTTTTTTTTCGAGACAGGGTTTCTCTGTGTAGCCTTGGCTGTCCTAGACTCTCTCTGTAGACCAGGCTGGCCTTGAACTAACAGAGATCCACCTGCCCTGCCTCCCCAAGTGCTGGGATTACAGGTGTGCACCACTGAGACTGGCACTAAGGTACAGACTCTAAACAAGCAATGGCTGCCCTGACCCTTACATATGCTATGGACTCTGCCTCAGTGTCCCCACCTCCCTCTATAAATGGCTTTTCTGCCCTTCATTGTGTCTTTTGTGTTTCCCAGGCATTCCATAACTTTGTGGCTGGTCCGAGCATAATTTTTTTTTTAATTCCTCTTGATCATTATCTGATCAAGGTCCAGAGGGTAGAGTGAATTGTATTATTCAGACCTTGCCATACAAGGCTTGTGTGTGTGTGTGTGTGTGTGTGTGTGTGTGTGTGTGTGTGTGTTGGGCCTGAGTTCAAGCCTCTTACATGTTAAATATGCAGTCTCCTACTGAGCTACACTCCAGCTCAAGTCTATTTTCTCTCAAGCTCTCTTTCCCTCCTCAGGGCAACTAGGATGCCGTGCAATCCATCCATCCTTGTAAATCAATGGGCACTGGAGCGTCTCAGGAGTGAGCTAGGGACCACAGGGTACCAGGCACATGTGTACGGCCCACACACCATCACACCCCACCAGAAGGGTCAGAGAGTGACTATTTTGGCACGTTTTCCCCTGAACTCCCCATTAGCCAGCTTTCTGACTAGGGCTGTTCAGTGGGTGTGAAGTGGAACCCGATGTTACCTCATTTGCATTTCTCTTAAGTTCGTGGGTCTAAGCACCTCTTCACTGCTGCTGAGTCATCCGGGTTTCCCCTTCTGTGAACTGCTTTTCAACATCCTTCCATCTGATCTTTATTATTTCCCGTCTTCTTGTAGATCGGCTCTAATTCCTTGTATCTTCTAGATATTAATCCCTTGTCATTTTCAGATATCATAAATACCTCCTCCATTCTGGTATATGTCTGCTGGCCTTATTCATGCTTTCCTCTCCTTGTTTAAAAATTTCTTAATTGAGCCAGGCACAATGGCACACACCTGTAATCCCAGCACTGGGGGAGGCAGAGACAGGTGGATCCCTGTGAGTTTGAGGCCAGCCTGGTTTACAAAGCAAGTCCAGGACAGTGAAAGCTACACAGAGAAACCCTGTCTCGAAAAACATATATATATAATTGGATGGCTGATACACTTAACAGGTAGAAGGTGTGTGCCACCAAACCTGAATTCCATCTAACCACGAGGCAGAATGAAAAAACCAGCTCTTCACAGTTGTTCATATATGGGTGGGATTGGGAGGGAATAAGGGAGCGGGATACAGCTGGGATACAGAGTTAATAAAATGCAACTAATTATAAAAAAAAATAAAATTTAATTAAAAAAATAAAAATTTAAAAAAGTCACTTACCTGAAACACCATATGATCCCTTCTAAAGTCAATGTAATAGGAGAAATAAAATATATTTATTGAATTAGTTAAAAAAAGTTGTTCATATACATGTTCCTTCCCCCAAATACACACAGCAATTTAATTAGTTAATTAATTAATTAATTATAACAAGTTTTTTTTTTTTTTAGGATTTTTTTTCTGCCTCTGCCTCCCCATTGCTGGGATTAAAGGCTACCAGGCTTAAAAAGATTTTTAAAGGTCTTTTAAAAAGCCCTTCATTTGTTTGGTTGGTTGGTTGCTGTGTGTATATGTGTTTTATTTTGTGGGTGGGTTGTTTTGTTTTTTGAAAGAGGGTTTCTCTGTGTAGCCCTGGCTGGCCTGGAACTCGCTCTGTACAGTCGGAGATCCACCTGTTTCTGCCTCAATGCTGGGATTAAGGCATGCGCCATCACTGTCAGACTCAAGAACTCCCTAATTTTAATGTAACAACAATCCATCAATATTCTCCATTAGATTATGGGCCCTTTCATGTCATGGAGATATTTTTCTTTTCTCTATCTTTTGCTTTTGCTGGCTTTATAATCTTAGCTATCACAGCTGGGCCAGTCAAACATCTGAATTATATGCAGTATATAAGGCCTAAAGAGCCAACTTCATTTCTGTCTAGCCTGTCTTCACACCACCAACCAAACATCCCATCCCTCCATCATTTATGCAAGTACCTGGCTCAGTTGCTGAAAGAGCTTATTTCCTTTTTCAGACTTGTTATTTTGCCAAACTGATGGCTCAGGCAACCAACTGATCAGAAACCAAGCACAAAAGATGACGGAAAGAAAAAGAAATGGGGGAGGGAGCCCAGGATTCCTAGGGACTGGCTACAGTGTTACTAAGGAGGAAAACTTTAACTGGTCACCCTTTTTTTTTTTTTTTTTTTTTTTTTTTTTTTTCCTGCAGCCTGGACTGTAAAAGGCGGCTTCTAGACAACACTGCAAGGGGTTGTAAAAAGCGGCTCTTTGATCTAAGATTAGCTCTTGCTCAGGAGCAGGCCACTGTAGAGGCCTCCTGGCTTCTCTGCAGAAAGGTTTAGGCTACTGGTTCCATAGTATTAGCCCATACATACACATAGACAAACAATCAGACATAAAGACCTGTACATAGTCATACATACATTCAGTGGACATACAAAAGGACCTCCTTATATACAGACAGACAATTGACATACACTCATGTAAGATACGTACAAAAACCAGACAGACCAACATATTTACATGTAAACACATATCTAGATACATATTTACAACTCATGGATGAAGCGAATTCCACTGGGCTTCCATCACCCAGCTTCTGCCAACTGGGTGTTCTGCCACCATTTATTTTACGGCTTTTATACCTCTGAGACAAAGCTCCTGGAAAAGGAATGACCTCATAGTCAAAAAGGCAATTAATCAACAAAACCAGATGAATTCTAAAATACAAGTTACATGTCTTAAAACCAAATATTTCTTATCTATGTATCTATTATACAAATTCATAGTGAGTTCAAAATGACAAAATTTGACAAGGCCTAAAGGTTAACAGGGTCTAAAAGTTATATGTCTTTTCAATCAGGACTGACCTGACTACACATTTTTCAGCTATCTCTAAGTTTATAATTAGTCAGGATAATAATTTGTCTGTCTTTCATTCTAAGAAACAAAGTAAATTTAAAAGGACAGTATATAATGCCATAAGGTGACAGAGTATAAGGACTAACAACAGAAGAATTTGTTTATATTTTGACATTAAGGTTTGTACTTAATTAGACATTGCTTGGTAGCCCCATTATAATTTGGGTTCATAGGAGGTTTAAACTAGCTTGCCTATATTTATAGTGTATACCAGGATTCATGAATGAAGACTTATCTTGAAAACACAAACCTATGGCAAGTCTATCTCCTAGTGAGATATCCGGAGGTCCACAAAGGTATTTATTGCAGCCATAAACATTCTAAAGTTGTTTTAGAAGTTCTGAAACAACTTAACTTTTAAAATTGTTTGAATCAAATCAGGAATTCCATAACCAGGAATTAATTCATCTAAACAGCAGTACGTCTTCATTACGCTCCCACAGGAAGTTTGTTCAATCAGAGTGTGTAAGTACCCAGAAAGTGGCAAATCACACCAGACCAGAGGACAGACAGATGCAGCAGTGCACAGAGAATGAGTGTCAGAGCCTGGAAGCCATTCTGGGGTGTTCCTTTTAACAGAATGGCTCCTGATATTTGGTCACTCATGCCTGGGACCTTAGGGCTGTAGAGGGCAGAGCCAAGGATTCCTGGGGCTCCCAGCTGCCGGCTTAGCTCCGGATATGGTGAGAGACCCTGGCTCAAGGAAAGAAGACAAAGAGTGACAGAAAAGGGCTCCTCATGGCCTCCTCTGTCCTCTGTGCAGGCACACATGGGTCTATGCACCACCACCCCTTCGTTGCTTCCCCACAACTAAATCCATTTGTCAAATTCCCCAAATACCAACTGCACTTTAACTGAGATTTCAGAGCCAGTGAAATGACTCTACAGGTAAAGGCTCAGTCCCGAAGAGGCACACTGTGGAAGGAAAGAACCAGCTCCAGAAAGTTGTCCTCTGACTTATACACGAGTGCACAAGGCACACACACACACACACACACACACACACACACACACACACACAATGAATAAATGTAGAAATATCTGAATTGAGATTTCACTGAACTGACAGGTGAGTCTGGGGGAGAAAAGACTTACTCATCCACGGGTACAGTTCATCAGTGTGTTCCCTTCATATCTGTTCATTTGGATGTAGCTGGGGCCAAAAGACTGTACCTCTCCCTGACACACACACCCTTCACATCTGGGTTCCCAGTTCATACCAGCAGCGACTCCAGAACAGCCAAATGGCAGGGCTTTATAATCTCATCTTTTAGTTTAATCGACTCCCATGAGTCCTCATGGCTACTATAGCTCGGGCGCCCGATACAGAGCAAATCTCATTATAATCCCGAGTCTGTGTAGTACAGATTACCAGGAAGTGGCTGCTAGTTATGTTGCACCAGGCACTCCAAAAAGGCTCCAGTTCACAGAGAACTTAAGGTTCTTCAGGTGTCCTGGACATATGGGATGTAGAACTCAGACATCAAAGCAAAAAAGCCACCATCTTCATCAACTTGTGGCACTGCTTGCAAGGGTCCTTCATGATCTGGCTTGTTGACCATTGACATCCCCTTATAAGAAGGGGCACTGGACCTTCATTTGAGTTTCCAGCCACCATATTCTTCCCTAACTTCATGTGGCCTGTGGTCTCAGGAGATGCTGGAGTACATAGACTGGAGAATTTGATAATCAAGAGGGGCTCTATCTGTAGGTTACAGAGAAGTCAGCATCCATGTGGCATGAGAAGTTTTCCAGTGTGGCAGTTTTGGGGTCACCCAGGCTTCTGTACATAGCCCTCATTCATGCTAGTCAAGAAGCCCAATAAACTCATTAAATCCCCAGTGTGAACTTTGGTAAATCATACTTTGGTTTGTCCTTAGGACCTTACGAGGAGGGGACAGGCATTGTTTCCATCTCCCTCTGGGAAGAAATTCTCAAAACCATATGGCTTCTTCCAGCAATAGTGCCTTGGGGGAGGTTGAGTGACAGACACATCCTGCTCTGTGGCCACTGAGTTTGTATGTCCTCAGCATGCCTCACTTCTCCCTGTGCCTCAGTTTCCCAATCTGCAGACCGAGAAGGAAAAGTTATGAGTCCTTAGGGTTACAAAGCCCTTTGTGTGTAGTTCAGCCCTGCATGCTTCCTCCAGGCTATGCCATCACAGCATCTCTCCCCGGGGACTAGCAGCCTAGGAACCAGCATGGAATGTCTGCATTTGTAAGTTTCGAAGCCTTCAGCTTAGAGGCGGAGTAGAGAGAAGATGAAGGGGGGTGATGGGCACGGGCCAGTTCCCTGCTAGGCTGGACACAGGATGGCTCTAGTCCCATTTCATGAGCCACAGTCAGCCTCCCCTCCCTGCTCTGAGGGACCTGACTCCTGACAGCGAGCCAGAGCCTATGTTCATCAGCAAGGGGCTGAGTAAGCCCACGGTCCCCGTGTCATAGACTGCAGTTTCCTCAACCCCTTTTCTCTTCCTCTATTCAACAGGGAAAAGAAAGAAACAATTTCCCCCGGGTTAAGTTTCTCAATCTCCACTCAGTCATACGTTTATGAGTCTGTACCTTGCAGCAGCCTTGGCTAGGGTGAAACACAGTGAGTCAGTGTGGGCCAGCTCCTTCTAGACAGCCCAAGGCAGAAACAAAGTGATTCTGGCTAAGGGAGCTTCTCAAGGGGACAGTGACTAAGCTAGCTCTAATTGATCCCCAGGATAAAGTTGATCTTCAGCATTTCCCTCCCTGCTCCCCAGGCCTGTTCTACCTGTCCTAAAGAGTCAACATATATTGAGCACCTACTGTTTGCCAGGCAGAATCGCTGTGCCCCTTTACCCTCATTCAACTGAAATACAGCCCTGTGGCACAAAGGAGAACCCAGGAACCTTTAACTTCTAGAACCACATGGCATGTCAGTCGTTAAGGAGCTTTCCAACGAGGCGATTTTAGGAGATACCTTGGCATACATGCATGAAAATATAGTGAAATCCATTACTTTGTATACTAACTAAAGTAAATGATGAAATTAAGGACGAAAGTTATTTTAGACAGTTGTGGGATTGAGCCCTAACTCGGGCCATTTTCTGCTATATGAATTTGACCATTGACAAATCTCTTCCTGAGCCCACCTTCCCTCAATTGCCTACAGGGGTGGCTGGCGTCTGTTCGGTGGAGGACTCTGTCCACATCAAAGCAAACAGCCCCTGATGTCTGCTGGGTGCTTGGCAAATGCAGACTCAGGAAGGCTGGAGATGTGCTCCGCTGGCAGAGTGCTTGCCTGGGATGCACACAGCCTTGGGTTCCACTCCTAACAGCTCAGACACGGGGTGTGATGTACAGGAACGTGCCTACGGTCCCTGCCATAAATAAATGCAGACTGGGAACTTGATGGGAAGAGGTTCCTGAAAAGCCAGCCCTGCTCTTCCCCTTCAGGCTAGAAGGAAAACCCCCTGTGCCAACTGCTCCAGCCCCTCCTGAGGCCAGTACAACTTCCGGCTGACTGCCCCGCCTGGCACCCCTGCCTCTCTTCCTGGAGCACACACGTAAAGGGAAAGTCAGCCCACACACCGTCGCACCCTTCAGCAACCTGGACCAGCACATGGAGGGGTGGCGTGCACCCCAGACTCACAAACTGCTCATCCTCTGTCATTCTGCCAACCACTCCCTTCCTCCTGCTGCTCTGTCTGTCTCCCCCTTTTCCAGATTACCCGCTATGATGGTTAATAGTGACGATCACCTTGACAGGCACACTCACCTCTGGGCGTGCCTGTGGAGGGGTTTCTAGACAGGCTTAATGAGGCAGGGAAGACTCGCCCTAAACGTGGGTGGATCCATCCCATGGGCTGGGGACCTGTGCTAGAATGCAAGCGTCTCTGTTTCCTGATCACAGATGCCTCACGCTCCTATCTCCACGCCTTCCCCTCCACGATGGCCTCACAGTGTGAGCCAACCTAAGGCCTTTCTTCCTTAGGTTGTTTTTGTCAAGTGTTCTGTCACAGCAATGAGAAAAATTACTAAAACACGTCCCTGTAACTTGGGCCGCATCATCAAGTCCTACTGTGGCCCTCACCTACCCTGAGGTCCCCCTGTGCCACATTCTTCATCAGTTGCATAACGTTAACTCAGATCTCTGGGTGGTCCATGAGGGTATGGCCTATGCCCTCAGCACCCTGAGCCTGAAGTTTGGGCTTGATAAATACTCATTTAACAAATTAAGAACTTCATCCTAACTGCATCCTTCCGGTGTAAGCATGCTTATTAGAACCACTCCACCGAGGATGGAATGTTCCAGAAGTCAGCAGGAAGATGCACTAGCCCCGGCAAGGGCTGGAGAAACTGGCACAGGGGATTTTCCTTCTAGCCTGAAGGGGGAGAGCAGAGCAGGAAGGCTCCCCTGGGTACTCTCCACTCTAAAGCCCCAAGGTCCCCAAGGTCAGAGCCCAACCCCAGGCTACCCTCCCCAGGGGGCTTTAACACCCCACAGTGCTCCTCAACAGCCGCTACCCTACCTGATTCATGTAGGTGTTCTATACGGGTCTCTAGGTTGAGCAACTGCAGGAGTGAGTGAATGAGGATGAACCCACCCCACCACAGGCTCGTGTATTTGCATGCTTAGTCCCCAGTTGATGAACTATTTGGAAAAATCAGGTTTGGTCTTGGAGGAGGTGTGTCACTGGGAGTGGGTTTTAAGCTTTCAAAATCCTACGCCAGCCCCAATGTCTCCGTCTTCCTGCCGCCTGTGGATCAAAGACTAAAGCTCTCAGCCACTTCCCTAGACCATGCCTGCCTGCCTGCCGCCACAACCCCTGCCATAGTGGCAATCGACTTTACCTCTGAAACAGTAAGCAAGTCCCCAGTTAAGCGCTTCCTTTTAGAAGAGTTGCCTCGTAATGGTGTCTCTTCACGGCCATAGAAGAGTGACTAAGACAGCACGAACTCATCTTCTCAGACACAAATCATTTTTTTTTGGGGGGGGGGGTCTGAAACTTGGCCTCCACTTCTCCTGCAGTCAGCGCTATGGGGGCTGTGTGAGCTGCAATGTCTCCTGGGAGGAGAAGGAACAGGTGAAGTTTAGGATGAAAACACTGTGTCCTCCATACTGGCAACCCAAGGGACACACAGCAGGGGCTCAGAGACAGTTAAGACCGAGAGCTATGGAAGACAACAGCACATCTGAAGAGAGACAGAATGGTAGGTTATGGTCCTAGGGAGCCATTGAAGGTTCCGTGGGAGAGCAGCTTGACCAGCACTTGGCTTTGGAAAGGGAAGGTACAGTGGAAGCCAGGAGGCAACCATTATTTGGGTGTTTTCTGAGCCCCAGGTGCCAGCATGTGTTGTCCCGGGCCTAGCACGCTAATGTGGCCAGGCAAAGTTGGCAGGAGAGCACCTGACTTAGCTCCCTGCAGCCAAATCTAAGACAATAGTAAAAGTACTGAATAAAAGATGCAACTGACAGAGCCCTGTGGTGACACTACCCCCACCCCCTTCCTGAGCCACAGTAGGTCACAGATTAAGTGGCTGGGAACTGGAGTCCTGGCTCGGTGACCTGGGTTCAAATCCTGTCCACACTATTTATAGCTGCGCATCACTGGCCAAGTGCGTTAACTTCTATTCTGAGCATCAGTTTTCTCACCAGTAGCATAGGGGGATCCGTAGTCACCACTTCCGAGCACCTGGTGAGGTTTATGGGAAAGAGAGCGCAAGAAGTCTCAGAGGGCGTTCGTTCTCTCTCTCCTCATAATGTGTGTGCATTGCTGGAGGCAGGGTTGAGTCCGCTTTATCTGACCAGAAGGGTCAAGCGCCGCCATTCATGGAAATCTGATGACTGGCCCTGGTCCAGTGGGCCCTGTTTCAGCCTGTGAGTGGCCAGTATTCGCAGAGGGTCTCTTCCCAGGGTGGGGCTTTCCCTGATGTGTGCTGAAGCTGCTGGCATTTCCCAAGTGAGACAAGCCAGAAAAAAAAAAAAAAAAAAAAAAAAAAAAAAAGACCTGTGACATCCACTCTTGAGTAATCTGCCTACAACTCTGACTTCCTGACCAGGCTCCTTGCAGCTCGACAGGCCAGGGTTGCAGGAGAAGGGTCCTACCCTAGGAGGTGCCAGATCCTGTCCCCTGCTCAGAAGGCCAGGCAGGAACCCCGAGGGCCTCAGTTCCAATGTTCTTGAGTCAGACAAGGGAGTATGAAGCTCAGCCCTGTCCTTTTGCATGTGCATTGGCCCGTGTTCCCAGTCATCACTGAGGATTGCAGATGCTTGAGACAGAAAGACTTCAACCCACAGCTGGAGACCCAGCTTGGTGGTTAAAACACTTGCTACATGATTGTGAGACTGGAATACAGATCCCCAGAAAAACCCACCTCTAGTTTCAGCCTTGGAATGCAGAGACAGGCTAGCTGGCTAGCAAGATTAGCCACATCAGTGAGATCTGGGCTTGACTGAGAGACCCTGCCTCAAAGAATAAAGTGGAAGAACAACGGAGGATAATTCTTCAACCTCAGGTATTCAAAAGCACATATGTAAACACATGCGTACCACACACACAAAAAGCGTAAAAGAAAATGGTTAAAGAAAAGTGTTAGATGGAAGGGCCTCACACAGGATGTTCTCAAAGGTCCTTCTGCATTCCTGGAGTCCGGCTCCATGTCTACTTGCTAGTGGTGGAGCAAATATGATGCATGCCAGGTTTGAAGACTTTCCATTGCTGCACCTGGGGCCACAGGGATTGTGATCCCAACACTGCCACTTGTGCCCAGGTGTTCGAGTAGCGTGGGTAGCACAAATGACCTCATCTAAAAAGAAGAAGAAGGAGAAGAAGAGGAGGAGGAAGAAGAAAAAAAGAAAAAAAAAAGAAAAAGAAAGACAGAAAGAAAGATAGCCGGTAAGAATTGTAAATATATGTGTTGACATTTATTTTGAATTTTGTGTGTGTGCATACGCACGTGTGTGTGTGTGTGTGAGAGAGAGAGAGAGAGAGATAGAGAGAAAGAGAGAGAGAGAGAGAGACAGAGAGAGAGAGAGAGAGGGAGAGAGAGAGAGAGAGAAATTGGCTCTCCCTCCTATATTGGTCCCAGGAATTGAATTTATGTTACCAGGCTTGGCAACAAGCACCTTCAGCCTCTGAGCCATCTCTCTGGCCCTGGGGTCCTTATTTATAAGATCCAAGTCATCCCCATAATCAGAGGGGACAGAGTTTCACAGAAGGGGCTGGGAGTGTAGCTCCATCGGTAAAACGCCTGTCCAGCATGCACAAACAGGGGCGATGGCTCAGTGTGTAGGAATATGTTCTGGACAGTTTTATGTCAACTCCACACAAACTAAAGTCATCTGAGAGAAGGAATCTCAATTAGAAAATGCCACCATAAGATCAGGCTACAGGCAAGCAAGTAGGGTGTTTTCTTAGTTCGTTGTTGATGGGGAAGGTCCAGCCCATTGTGGGCGGTGCCGTCCTCGGGCTGGTGGTCCTGAGTTCTTTAAGAAGGCAGGCTGAGCAAGCCACTCGGAGCAGGCTAGTAAGCAGCACTCCTCCATGGCCTCTGCATCAGCTCCTGTCTCCGGGGCCCTGCCCTGTGAGTTCCTGTCCTGGTTTTCTTCAGTGATGGACTCTAATGTAGAAGTGTAAGTCTAATAAACCCTTTCCTCCCCATCTTGCTTTTTGGTCATGGTGTTTCATTGCAGCAACAGGAACCCAACTAAGATAGAACAAGCATAAAGACTGGGCTGGGGTTCAGATCCGTGGCACCCATGTAAAAAGCAGGATGTGGCTACATACGCCTAGAACCGAGATCTGAGGGTGGAGGCAGGAGGATCACTGCGGGTTTGCTACCTGTCAGCCTAGTTCCAGGTTCAGTGAGATAGGGGGTAAGATAAAAAGAGACAGAGAAGGACACCTGGCATCTTATAACCCTAACACCTGGACTCCATGCACAACACACACCTAAACCCGCCTCCTTCTTAACCCCCACAGCTCTGTGACCACAGTCTAACTGCAACAACATATGGAAGAGAAGACGGCTCGTGGTCTCACAGGGTTTCAATCACGTCTGGAATGTTCCAGCTGTGGAACGGTGAGCCTCCACCAGCTTAACCTCTAGGACAGACAGACCGAAGAAGGGCTTGGGGAAGTCAGAGGCCCTTGAAGGGCAGTTGATAGACACAGTGAAAACTGCCAGCTGGGCTAAATACTTCATCCCCATCACCTCACAGCCTCTTCCCAGGTGAGGATTCAGTTCATCCTATTGGTCAGCTGCAAGAGTATGAAACTATGTGGCTGAAAACTGACTTAGCCCAATGCCGGACCCTGGAAGCCCATCCTGCCCAGAGCTGTAAACCTCTTCCACCTCCATCCATGACAGTGTCCCCATGCTGTGCCAGGGCTGCTGGTAACTCCTGTGGTGCTCAGCCAACAGGAGAACCCACACCCAGATGCCTCCAGCCTTCCCGGACTTCTCCATCTTGGAAGGCACCAGAAGAGGAACCTTGACCTCCCAGGTCCCTCCTCCAGTAGCTGCCCAACAGTACCTGGGAATGTTGTCTGGGTGCCTGTGCGACTGCTTCCTGTTCTAGTGCCCTGGTTTCCCTCTGAAGTCTGCTCTTGGGACTTTTGATGCCCCTGTGGTTTGGCTTTTACCACTCAGCCTGAAATGTTTACTGTACTTACAAGACAATAAAACTAAGCAAGGAGCGGTGTTCTTTTGCTGCAGCCTAAATGCCTTGTGATGGCTCAGCAGGCCCCCTGTCCAAGCTTCTCACCCTGTGCTGGGCTTCCTCTATGGATGTTGTTTCCTGGAGCTCAAGCCTGGGAGCTTTCCTACCTCAGGGCCTTTTCACTGGCAAGTGGAGCTATGGGGCATTTCCTTGGGGAAGCTATCCCCAACCTCTTCCTTGCAGACACTCTGTCCTGCAGTCCAAATAAGGCTAATTCACAGACTAGACTCGTGACAGGGTCTTTATACGTAGCCATCGCCACCCAGGAACTGACCATCTGACTATGTAGACCAGGCTGGACTCGAACTCACAGAGATCCACCTACCTCTGCCTCACTGGTGCTGAGATTAAGAGCGACATCACTGGATCTTGAGCCACTATTGTCACACCTGCCGGACACAGGGTGCCTGGAGGAAAGCTGTGTGCCAGGAACTCTTTGCTAGCCTGGGCTGGGCTCAGGGCCAAGGCCGCTGTGAAGAAACAGTCTTGGAGCAGTAATGTGCGCTCCATTGGCACCAGAACCCCAAGGAACCCCAAAAAGATACGCAGATTTTCAGATGTCTAATACACAGCCAGCCCTCTGACTGAACTGAAAGGTTCCCCGGGCACCTCAGTCAGTAAGAAGTAACTTGCCCACTGAGGGGGCAACCTGGCCTCAAGTTAGGCAAGGTATCAGGCTAGCCCAAAAGTAGCCACCAAGGCTGGTCTTCCAACCATAACTGAGAGCGTCTTTTTTTCTGAAAGTGTGTGAGAGAGAAAGCCTACCTCTACAGCACAGGAAAGGGTCACTCTGGACAACTGGCCACTGGGATGGAATAGAAACTGAAGTCCCTAGTCACGAGCCCAGGAAGACTCACTCCCTTCTCAGGCCAAGACCAATACTCATTTCACAGATGAGGAAACAGAGTGGGGGAGGGGGGAAATGCTGAGGCCCCTCATGGTCATGCTGAGATCTGATTGTGGTACTCATGAGAGGCCGGGACTATGGGATGGCTGGGTCACTAAGTCCATGTAAGACTCCGTGGGCCCGTCAGGAGTGAGGACACACTGTCTGAGGACTGAAAGTTACTATGACAGCAGACTGACCTCATGTTTTGCCTACTAGCCCTGGTTTCCCCACCACAGCTGAGCCAATGAGAGAGCGTCTTTAGATGAGGCTGCTCAGTGGTGGATTTCCTACCTGCCAGAACCATGATCCAGAATAAACCTCTTTCCTAATAAATTTCCCAGTCTCAAGCATTGTGTAATGGCAACAGATGATGACAACCTTTGAGTGATCAAGCAAGCTCCCTGGTTGGTCTCTGGGAGAGCTGGGATTTGAACCTGACTCTGAGCACCAGTTCCCTAGGTACATGAGGAGAAATGGGGAGAACTGCAGCTGGGGACTGCCCTCATCCCCTGACACTGTCATGTCTACTCAGCTCAATGAAACATTTCCTGGGGAAGATGAACAAGAACCAGTCTTTGCAGACTTACTGTTGGACAAGAAGGTCAAGAAGGAGAGGGGGCAGCTTAGGAGGCTAAGCCCTCTTGTACCATCAAAGGGACCAGTGCCAGGTCTTGGAGGTGCTTCAAGACTGCCTTGGGAAGTAATGCATCCAAAGAACTGGACACTTACCAACTACAGATAACAGTTCAGAAAGTGGTGGGGTCGGGGGTCCCATACCACACAAGGCTGCTCCCTTGAGAACGAGGGCTCATCCCTTCACTGTCCTGGACATCAGAAGAGCTAGAGCCTAGGAAGGTCCCCATCAGGACAGCTCTGGCTCCTGGCCTCACTGCCTAGCCACCCAGCAGCTGGTTTAGCGTCAGGCTGAAGGCAAAGTGCAGCTGTGGGCTATAGTCCTAGGAATGGAGTGAACAGGTGCCAGCGAGGGTGTGCTCTGGGCTGGCTGCCTGGAGCTAGAGCGCTGCCCTGTCCTGTGCGCAGGGTGACGGGATCTATTCTGCTTAGCCACAGAAACTCTGGGTTCCACCACAGACCCCTGGCTTCTCTGGCTACACAGAGTTTCCTCTTTTCCAAAGTGTGTGGCCCAAACCTGCTTGTGGGAAGAAAGCCCCAGAGCACAGGATTAATCCTATAAATACCAAAGGCAGCCCTGTGAGCAGAGACCCTTTATTCCCAGCATCCTTGGAGGACAGACCTTGAACAGGGAAGAAGAGACTGCCCAGGAAGACAAGAAGAGACTTAAGGGGCACACAGCTGGTTACAGGCTCCTGTCCTTGGCTCTTTTCCAGAGAATATCCCTGCCTGGGGGAAGACAGACCTCTTCCAGCCTTTGTGCTCAGGAGTCCCTCATCACTCATCTCTGCGAAGGTGGAAAGGTTTGGCAGTATGTTCCAAAAGTGTAGCATTCATGTGGTCATTGTGACATGGCTTCGGGTCACTGTATATGCCCACACATCCACTGTGTCCTTGCACAAGGCAACTGGGCAACTATCCAGCCCTCACACATCTCTCTGGCCAGTATCCAGACCCTGGTACAATGCTGCTGGTGGCTCTCAGCTGCTCCAACTTTCCCCCAAAGATTCAGGCGGTTTCAGAAACTCCTCCCGTGATTCCTGACAGGGCCTCAACTTCCTCCAGGCAGCAAGCAGCTGTTGAGTAAACAGAACTCTCCCTGCCTGGCCCAAGGGTAAGTCCAGAGTCCCCAGGCTGCCACAGAATAGATGTGTCATCGGGTCCCTACATGTCTGTTACAGGAGGCCATAGGTGCCAGGAAGTGAACCAGGCTGGGTCACAGCAGCTTTAGTGCTTAGTGTGAAATGCTGGGCTGGGGTTGATCCACCCTGCGATGTTTGCCTGGCATGCGCAAGGTCGCGTGTTCCCAGTGCCTCAACAACAAAAAATTAAAAGCAGAAACTCAGGTATGTCCAGCAGCACTGGCTCCTCACAGGGATACAGAGTAGGATGAGCAGTATGATCAGGGCGCCTTCAACATCCAGGCTCCAACCTGGAGCATTGGAGCCTAGAGGCCAGGCCTGATGCTGGTGGCTCAGGGACAATGCTTCTTCATTTCCAGAGTGGGCACAGAGTATTCAGGACCCCCAGGACTGTGGACTGCAGTCCTCTCGTCTCTAAGTCACAGAAAGTCCTTGGGCAGAGTTTCCAGCAGCTCTGGGTGGGCAGGTCACCGCAGAAGCTGGTGGGGCGGGGGTCCACAAATATCTGGCTCGCAGAAGGCTTCACGGTAGGGTCATCCGAGGACAATGAGTTGATCTCCAGCCCATTTCGTAAGCTTCAGAATAAGAAGGCTATGCCAGGAGGGTCTCATTGTGCCTTCCCTATGGTCCAGGGTTCTGTGTGATGGACACAGACTATCAAGATGCCAGTGGTGATGGGTGTTCTCATCGTTTAGTGTCCCTCTGCCTCAGGAGTAGAAGCAATAGGTACTGGTTCAGTGCCCACAGGAAGCCATGTGCACAACTGGAGGCTGGTAGCATTTCAGTAAAGCCATCCCTCGAGATCCAGGCAGAGAAGGCAGGGCACAGGGGCGTGGGCAAGGAGGCTTGGAACTGGCCTGTGGCCTCTCCCTTATCAGACACTAGCCTGACAGCCAGTGCCTACTGCTGGGGTACAGGAGCCAGCACTCTTGGCAGCAGCTGAAAGATTCCTTCTGGGCTACCACTGGATACTGGGCTTCAGTTCAAGCCACAGCAGCTTCCCAGCTCGGTGCTAACTTGATCTCAAGGGTACAGGCAGCTGCTCTCTAGCCCCAGATAACACTGGGTGTCACTTCTCAGAGACAGTTATAGGTCCATGGTCCTCTTTTCCTCCTTCCTCTACCGAGAACATGACCTCAGTGCAGCTGCCCAGAGGCGGTTCTGTTTCCTGCTCCGGGTAGTGGGGGGCATGGTCCACCTCCAGCTCAGCTCCCATCTTAGGCTCTGTAGACCCTGCTGGAGCCCGGCCCTCAGGGACTTCGGTCTTTACAGAGCCCACGATCACTGTGTCAGCCTTCATGATGTAGATTTTCTCTGTAAGGCAAGAGGATGGGTGAGAGAGGAGAGTCCAGGGCCGTAGTCCACTTCCACCTTACCTGCCGGTGACCTCAGAGGATGCATAGAAAAGTATTTATGAAGCTGCCCATGGTTCCCTAGGCGTGTCATCAGAAATGAGCAGAAGAGGAGAGAAGGCAGTCAGTCCACAAAATAAGGGGTAAAGGAAGGCAGGGTAACAGGGACACTAGGGGACAGAGCAGAGCCTCTTGTTCCTGACTCTTCTCAAGTGCCAGGCCTGAGGCCCAGCACTCCCATGAATGGCCCTGTACCACCACCACTAATCTAATCCACTGCCTGGCTAAGAACCTGCATCCCCTTCTCTTCCTCCCCTTTGCCCCCAGGGGGATGCCTCCAAAGAAACTTCCGGTCACCTGGATACCCTTTCTACTTGCTTCCATGTGCCTACAACAAACACCCTCAGTGACCAATGTGCCCCAGTTTGCCTGGGACAGATGAGTCCCGCACCCCAGAAGCCTCATCCAGGCAAACTTGGTGGCCATTCCCTTCAGAAACCTGGGTCCCGATGCTATGCAACAGCAGCCAGGGCCCCCATGTTTCTATGTGCCTTGTTCCTGAACCTTGCGCTGCCAGTGGGCACAGTAGAAGATGAATGTCAAATCCCCCAGCACTAGGACATGCTACAGTCCTTAACACAGGCTGATGCAGGGGGTTGCTGGAATGGAGTGGATCAGAGAGCCCTGAGGAAAAGAAAGCAGAAGCCTGGATTCACCAGAGCAGCCCGCTCTACCTACTGGACATGGCACTACCCCCTGCCCCATCCTGCAATGGACTCTGCAGATGGAATGAGGAAGCTCAAGAAGGAACTTAAGAGTTGGGGGTGGGTAGGCACAGGGGCACATGGACCCTTGCCTTTGGGTTACACCCTCCGATTCAGGAAGCCCAGAACATTCTCAAGCACCCCGGAATGCCTGAGAACATTGCACCATGCCAGCGCTTCTATTTTGGTTTCTCACACACCCAGGAAAGAGAGAAGTGGAGGAAACAACAAGAAGTGGAGGGCTGCGCAAGAAAAGGGGTCAATCTGTGTGTCCCATGGGAGAGCAGCAGCTCAGGCCCCACCCAACAGCCTCCATTAAGGCTGGTCCGAATCCTCATCTGAGGGACAGGCAAAGATGAGAGTCAAGCTGAGCCTGATGGCACAAGCCTGTTAATCTGGAGAAGCTAAACCAGGAAGATGGCAAGTTCAAGGCTAGCTTGGGCTACAAAGTGAGTAAGCTCAAGGCCAGCTTGGGTAACTCAGTAAGATTCTGTCTCAAAGAAAAAAGTAAAAAACGAAGCTGGGACCATGTGTATGTATATTATATTGTATATACAAAATATATCATATATATTTAGCATATATATACATATATATGTATGTGTATATATATGAGATGAAGTTGTTCCAAGATGGCTCAACAGGCAAAAGTATTTGCTTCCAAACTCAAAGATGAGTTTGATTCCTAGGACCTACGTGTTGGAAGGAGAAAACTGACACAAGCAAGTTGTCCTCTGACCTCTAAATGCACACTGTGACACATGCCTCCACACACACAAAGAAGTAAACAATTATTTAAGAGAGATTAAGAGAAAGAGATGAGGTAGTGGAGAGTGATGCGGGGGGAGGGGAGGTATTATGAGGGCAGAAGAAGCCAAGGTCAGAGACAAGCCACTGCTCTCTCAAGTCTATGGGTCCTAACCCTCTGGCTCCACCCACCACAGGCTGTGCACCTTTGGCTGCTTAGATTCTGTCCACACCACTGCTCCAAGGAGAGTGTCCTAGTCAGGTGAAGGACAGGAGAGGCAGAGGGGGCACAGCCAGGGGTGGGGGCACAGCCAGGGAGGACACAGCCAGGGGGAACACAGCCAGAGGGGCACAGCAAGTACACAGGTCACCTGAGTCCAGGTGTCCCAGAGGACCCCCAAGGCCTTCCTTAAGCAGTCTTCCCTATCCTCAGCCCTTGCCACCTCCCACCCTGCACAGGCTCTGGCCCCATCTCTAAATCCCAGGCCCTTCAGTCATCTTAGACCTCTTAAGGACTCCCTGGGGAACTGAAGGAACCTTTGGCAGTGTTTTCCCAAACACGTTCTTTTCAAGTAGAACTTACAGAAAGCTGTGACTGTAAGCATTTCTCTGAGGCAAAGGCAGCTCTGGCTCTCTCACCTCCACAGACTGCCAGGGAAATGTGAAGAACTCTTACCAGTGCCAGGGCCAGCCACTCTCCAGGGAGCGCCTGCCCTGGAGAGCTGGGGGGGTGGGGGAGACACTGACTGGGTGGACAAGCTCAGCAGAGAGCCCTGGCATGTTCAGGGTAGAGAGCATGAGAAGGCTCCTTCCAGGACAGGAAGAGGGGAGCTGCCTGCTAGAGGTGAGGAAACAGCAGCCCTACAGAGCAGAGCAGCTAAGGGAGGGAGGGAAGGAGGGGGAGAATTCTGGAAGAGGGAGAGCAGATAACTTGGAAGTGACAGAGCATCCAGCTGAGACCAGCCTTGAATGCCAGAGCGAGAATCGAACACTCCACCCTGAGGGTGATGGAGACAGTGTGTATCAGCGGTTCTCTGCCTTCCTACTGCCTTGACCCTTTAATACAGTTCCTCATGTTGTGATGATCCGAAACCATATGATTATTTTCATTGCAGCTTCATAACTGAATAATATTTTTGGAGCTAGAGGTTTGCCAAAGGGGCCACAACCCACAGGTTAAGAACCACTGATATATATGTTTTCAAGTGGTGGGAAGTAAAGAAGGAGGCAGGACCCATAGGAGCCATCACAGGTGTTTGTCCTGGCTGGAGGGCTGCAGAGATGAGAAATGCTAGAGGGTCAGGGCTGGCCTCTGGGTTCCTGCTGAGACCCATGGGTGGTATGGACAAATCAGTGCTGCAGGACCCAGCAGAAGTGGGGCCGAGTCTCAGCAATTCAATACGAAAACTCACTCCACATCCCCTACCCTAAGCCTCAGTTTCCCCAGCCATGAAAGAGGGGTAAAGGCATCATTTCCAGAAGTATGTGACAGGTGTAAAAAGACATTGACAGGTAAGTGGCTGAAGTCACCGGCCTTCCTTCCTTCCTTCCTTCCTTCCTTCCTTCCTTCCTTCCTTCCTTCCTTCCTTCTTTCCTTCCATCCCTTCAGGCTCCATAGTAGGCCAGTGAGGAAAGATTCTTTTTCTCTTTAATAATGACAAGCACTGCACTCATTGCTCCATCTCCACTTAGTGAGTGTCCCCACAGTCCCCAGGAAGTGACACTCTGGCCACTCTCCCTGGACAGAAGCTTGACCTGGGGTAGACTGAGTGGTGGCGAGGAATGTGTGCCTCCCCTGAGACCTGTCCGAGCTCAGCACCCACCTCCCTTCTGCCCACTTGATCAGACCAGGACCTCCCAACAAGGGGACTCACCAATCCTGTTGTTAGTATGTTCTGTGGATGTCCGGGGCTCTGGAGGTTCCCTGGGACTCAAAGGATTCCCAGCTGTGCCGTCATCCAGCAGGGGCAGGCTCTCCGGGCAGGCTGCCCCAACATTGGCACAAGTATCCACAGCTGGGGGGCTCACCGGGCTCGGCTTGTGTCCAGAGCTGGGGTCTGTCACTGACCCGTTTCTCTTCAGCTGCTGTGAACAGGAGTAAGCGCTGAGGCAGGGCTCCCCCACCTCCTGGGTGGGGAGCTTTAAAGCCCCAGGACAGCATAACGAACCTGTGCATGGCATTCCCAAGAATATCCACTTTTCTCATGATTTTCTTTGTTGTTTAATTGAGAGTGTGTCTCACCGTACAGCCCTGGCTGACCTAGAACTTAATATATACACCAGGCTGGCCCATGAACTCACAGAGATCCACCTGCCTCTGCTTCTCAGGTGTTTTGTCTTTGTGTGTGACAGTCTCTGTAGCCCAGGCTGGCCTCAGAGCCGGTGTGTAGCTGTGGATGATCCTCATGCCTGCCTGGGAGCGTGCTACCACACCGAGTCTATGCAGAGCTGGGACTCCAGCTCGGGGTTTTGTGTTTAATAGGTAAGCACTCTGGCCACTGAGCCACACTGTCAACTCTTGCTGCCTGAGCAGCAGTCAGTAGTTCACGAGCTCTTGCTACCTCTGGGTCCTTTTTCAGAGTGATGTGTCACCCTTGCAACCACACAGCACAGTTGTAACATTAGCGCTGGCCCCACTTATGGGTGGAGAAGCTGAGGCCTGGAGGAGTGGAATAACCCACCCAGAGTCACACACACGGTTACTTAAGTTTCTAGCCAAGGAACTAAATGCTCACATCTCCTCCAGGCTCACACCTCTGGTAGCTCGTCACTCCCAACCTCTGGGAGAGAAGTCCTTAACCATATCCTAATACATTTAAAAAAAAAAAAAAAAAAAAAGCCACATCTTTAGAAATGTGTTTGTTTGGTTTCTCACGATTATGAGTAAGTGAAAAAAAAAAAGCTATCTGGTATAACATTCACCTTCAGACTTCAAAAGGACCCAGGGTGAGGGATTCAGAGAACGGATCTACCGAAGCTTGATTATTCTTTTGTAATAATTTGAAGGCCAGGGCTAGGGATATGGCTCAGGATTGTAGCGTTTACCTAGCACTCCGTTCCCAGGACAGGACCCCCCCTCACTCCACACTCTTATTTCAGCCAGGCATGATGCATGCCTACCATCCTAACACTTGGGGGATGAATGGCAGGAGGCTCAGAAGTTCAGGGTCATCCTCAGCAACATAATGAATTTGTGGCCAGCCTGGGCTACATGAGATCTTGTCTCAAAAATAGGTAAATATGAGGCTGAAAAAAAAAAAAAAAAAAAAAAAGACTCTGTAATTGAGGGCACTGGCTGCTCTTCCCTCCCGAGAACCAGGATTTGGTTCTCAGCACCCACACGGTGGCTCACAACCATCTGTGAGTCCAGTTCCAGGGGCTTTGGTGCTCTTTTCCGACTCCTGCAGTGCCAAGTATGTACATGGTGCACAGACATGCATGCAGGCGAAACACTCAAACACGTAAAATAAAAAAACAAAGAGTAAACCGAGAAAAAACTAGCTGTTATGAAAGCAATTCAGCAAGCAAGCAAGAAATAGAAAGACAGAAAAGTAACTAGCAACTTGGTCAGTGGGGAAAAAAGTAGAAAGTGTGTGAGCCGTAAGCACGCAGCACGTGGCCATGGCAGGTGCCTCATCTTAAAGCCTGAGTCCCTCTCTCAGCTCTGCCGCACCATTACATGTGCCCTGGGAAGCTGGCACAGGGCATGTCTCCAGCACAAGCCTAAAGAAGACTCAGAATATGTAAACAAGACAATGTAGGTGCTCTGTCCCCCGCCCCCACCCCCACCCCCAGGAGGCAGCTTGGGGACCTGGGGCCCAGAATCAGCTCTGAAGTTCCACAGTGCAGGCTGTGATTCTAATAGAGCCCAGACATGTCTGATGGCCATTTCCTCTTTCACCAAATGTGACGAGAGCACCAACTCCTGAGAGTCAGAATGACTCTCTGAGGCAACATCTGGAAAGCACAAAGAAAGTGTCCAGCAAGCCAGATGTGGTGGTGCTCACCTGGATTTCAAGGTCAGCGTGAGCTACATAGTGAAAGCCTAAAGAGAGGGCAGGCGAGTGCCAACAGATAATAAATGCTCAGCACATGCACGTTTCCTAACAGTAAGTATATGCTGCTGCTGTCTGTCATCTAGCTTAGAGGGCAGAGTAAAGAAGACAGAAAATGATTACAGTCTCCCTCTAGACCAGACTTGGTACCTCACAGTGGCCCAAACCAAATTTCTGTCTGCAATCCCTGCTGGAAATCCCCTGGGGCTGAGCCAGGAGCTGGAGGTTGCTGTGGGTTGGGGATCTCTGCCCCTGGCCGAGCCCTACCATGGGGCCCCAGGCCAACCCTCTGGGTTCCTAGTTCCTTGACCTGTAACCCTGGGTGCCAGGAAAGAGGATAGCTCTCCCGTTCTTCTATGGCCCCCAGCAGCCTGAATCCACAGATCTGTAAGGGAAGAAGTCGAAACCACAGAGGCTGGGGGGTGTGTGAGACATGGCACTTACTGTCAGCTTTTCAGGAGGTCTGGAATCTGCAAGAAAAAAAAAAAAAAGTAGTGATGTCACCAAAGAGAATCTGACACCGCACCACCACTCGTCTGTTGACAGACAGCACCCCAGGGTCTCAATGGGGCTGAGCCTTGCCCTCCCCAGGGCCCAAGCCCTCAGGCTGGCAGTAGGCGGTTTCAGGATGGGTCCCTGGCATGCCTGAAGCCAGCTTCTGGAGCAGGGGTGAGATGGGGCCTCCCTTCTACAAGCCAAGGGAGCCCTGAGTTCAGCCCTTCTGGAGGACACTCCTGCTCTGTCTGCCTCACTTCTCTTTGTGCCACTCACCTGAGGGCTCTGGCGATACCTGGGCCATGATCCTCAGAGCACAACCTTTCTCTTCCCACCTCAGCCCCTGCCATTCACCCAGTATCCTTCTGTCTTTAATAAAGACAAGGTACCAAGTACATGGTGCCATTTAACCAGAGCTCACGAGCCACCTGAGAAAGGAGGAGGTAGCCACAATATTACCACAGCCAACCTAATCCAAGCTAGCCCAGGCCCACCATGGACTACCTGTATGGGGACAGAGCCATTACTGACTCCCAGGGGGCCACCTAGGGACCCTGTGATGGCCATTCACACTGACAAGGCCAGCATACCTGATGAACTGCTTCTGGGACATGCTCTCTGGCTTAGGAGCTTGACCCTGAATCCTAGCTGACATACGCACAGCAGATTAACCAACAACAAACCGAAATGTCAGCTTGGCATGAACTTTTCTTAGAGGAGGCCTGGCAGGGAAATGGGCTGGAGTAATGCTCAAAACAACTGTCTCATAAAATGATATGCCCAAGCCTCAGCTTAGCAAATGTGCTTGCTTATGGAACCTGGCAACCACTGTTCCCGGCAGAGTGGTCACTTCAGGAAGTTGTGGCTTGCTCTCTTGAGGTGGCCACTAACCAACTTCAAGGTACTCTCTGGCTCAAGACACAGGGAGTTTTGTTTGATGGGTATGGGTTTTTTAGAAATCTTTTTATTTTTATTATGTTATATGTATGAGTATTTTGCCTGCATGTGTGTTTGTATACCACATATATGCCTGGTACCCAATGAAGCCAAAAAAGGGTGTTGGATACTCTGGGACTACAGTTACAGATAGTTTTGAGCCACCATTTGGGTGCTAGGATTTGCATCCCTGTCCATTAGAAGAGCAGCCAGTGCTCTAAACCATGAAGCCATCTCTCCAGCCCATGGTTTGCTCATGTCTGATTTTTGTTTTGTGACACAGGGTCTATCTGGCCATTTTTACAGTGACATCATTGAAACTAAATCTTTGTCCTTTGGAGGCAACCTTGTGTTTTCCAATCAGCCAACTGACATGTGCAATCAGCGAAGACATTGTTGGGAGCCTAGAGAAGAAAAAAGTGTGTCCTGAAGTAGCAAGAGAATAACAAAAAGATGCTCAACTCCATCTTGAGAAAGGAGCAGGTAGGCTAGAGGCCTGGATGCTGTAAGTAGGCACCATCTCTTTGCAGGGCCTTCTGGGTGAGACCTTTGCAGCCTTTGAACCTGAGAACCCTTCCCTCCCCAGCAGGGACCACACCTTCAGGAAGTCACACTAAGGAAGACAAAAGCAGGAATGTTTATAATTGCTTCAAAACTGGAAAGATGCCAAGAGCCTAACAATAGTGTGGGTGAGCCACCCACACAACACCTCCTTGGAGGGAAACCAGCTCTACTTCACAGAGCTCTAAGATTCAGCCTTTTTATCCCAGAAATGGGGCAGACTTGGCCAACTATGGAGGGATTTGTGAAGAGAGAACAGAGATCTCAAAATAGCAGGTGAGGCTGGAGGTCACACACACACACACACACACACACACGGATTCCTGTGATAAGCCACCTGGAAATGGAGAACAAGGTGTGATGAGGTCTGTGCTTTGTGGTTTTTCCTTCTCCAAACCGAGAACCCTGGTTTCATTGTGTAAAAGAATTTTAGACAAATCCCAGCAGGGGCAGTCCTACAAAATGTCTGACCAGTGCCGTCAAAAGCCACTTAGGTCAAAAGAAAGCCTGAGAAGCTGCAATGGGCCAGGGGAGATGTCCGGCAGAATGTATAAAGGGTCCCCAGCACCTTCAGAAAAGCCAGAGAAATACTACTATGTAGCTTTTGCGATATGCTCACAGTACATTGAGGCTGGGGGATGGCTGAGACATCAAGAGCACCGGCTGCTCTTCCAGAGGCTCTGGATTTGTTCTCAGCACCCACATGGTGGCTAACAACCTCAGGAGCTCCAATTTCAAGAGATCCAGGGCCCTCTTCTGGCCTCAGTGGGCCCCAGGCATGTAATGTGGTGTGGTTACATACACCAGCAAAGGCTCGTATACATTTTAAAAATTAAAATTAAACCAATGTATTACTATTTATTTATTTATTTATTTAACTGTGGTAAATGTACCACCTCAATAGAAGAGGTCAATACTGAAACCAGCACATTGGGACTCCATTATTTTCTTAGTTTGGGGACAGGAGTAAGACCTACTCCTGTTAGCTCCGAACTTGTTATCTAACCGAGGATGATCTTGCACTCCTGATCCTCCTGCCTCACCTTGAAAGTGCTGATATTACAAATGGCACCACCACACCTGGCTTTGAAATAGATTCTCACTACGTAGCACTGAAGATCCACCTGCCTCTGCTGGGATTAAAGGCACCCACCGCCTGCCTCTGCCTCCCAAGCGCTGGGACTTCAGGTGTGCACCACCATGCTGTTTTGGGGTGCTGAGGATTGCTCTGATTTCTGGAGCCCTTGCAGGCCATCTCTCCAGCTAGGAGCCCATTGACAAAGTCAGCTGGGTCCCCAATTGCAAACTTCTATCTTGGGGTTGTCCTGCCTCCTGCAGCTCTGTGATGGGACTAACAGGGAGAGTGTCAGGGATGGGAGGAACAGAGAGTCCTTTTATCCTAAAACTCTTCTAAAAAATGAAGTCTCTTAGAATTTTTTTCAAGCTAAATTATTACCAAGGGAAGGTGCTGAGGAAGTTCCAGTGCTAACACAGTTTAGACATTCTATGACAGAAGAAAGCAAATAAATATAGATTCTAACGCTCAGAAACAAGCATGCACTAACATCAAGGTAAAAAAAAAAAAAAAAAAGCAGAATCTAAGCCAAGAGTGGCAGCTCATGCTTTTGATCCCAGTACTCCAGAGGCAGAGGCAACCTGGTCTTTGAGTTCAAGGCCAGCCTGGTCTAAAACTCGAGTTCCATTACAGCCAGAGCTACAGAAACAAACCCTGTATTTACTTATAAATAAGTAAATAAATAAAATTTAAAAGGCAGGATCTAGACGGTCCCAGCATCTGCCCACAGCCCCGTTACAACCCATGAGTGCTCTGAGAGCTTGCCAAGGGCAGAGTTCAGATTACCCACGTGCTCTTCCCCTGAAACGATTGTGTTAGCCCGCCTGTCCTCATTTATTGGTTTCCTTGCTTTTTGGAATAATCACAATATTACAATAATCTTGTAAAGCCATCCAGCACCCTGGGACCTAAGTCCAGGACACACTGCACAGCAGGGGCCCCGGGATGCCATCTCCGGAGCTGCTCTGAAGGCCAAGCATGGAGGGTCATGAGTGCCCATGGTTCAAAGCTCTGTTCCTCCCATCCCTGACACTCTCCCTGTCAGCCCCACCCCAAAGCTTTGGGAGGCAGGACGGCCCCAAGGCAGATGTTTCCAAGCAGGAACCAGGAGTCTTAGTCAGTGGGCTCCCCAGCTGGAGAGATGGCCTGGACGGGCACCAGAAAAGAGGACAATCCCCAGCCCCTCAAAACAGCACACAGAGGTACACACCTGGAACCGCAGCACTTGGGAGGTAGAGGCGGGTGGATCTCTGTGTGTTAGTGCCAGCCAGGGTTACATAGTGAAAACCTGTCTCAAACAAACAAACAAACACTCTCAGTCACATGACTTGTTTGAGGCACAGACTGGCTTATGGTTGTAGCAAGAGTGCTCCAGGCACACAGCACCAGGAAAGTGATGGACGGAAACCTGACAGGAAGCTCCCCAAAGACCCCAGCATTCTCAGAGATCAGAGTCAGAGGCCAGATCAGCTCATGACTCTCCCTGGTGGCAAGGCTGTGAGGCCATAGGAAGAGCCTGGGAGCTGACCCAGACCACAGGGAACCCCACAGACCTGGTTACCAATAGCAGCATGGGATCCAAGCCAAGAACATTGCTGGGACACATCAATTAACCTAGTCTGAGCAGGTGTGATGACACATCTAGTTCCAGCACTTGGGAGGCAGAGGCAGGTGGATCTCTGTGAGTTTGAGGCCAGCCTGGTCTACAGAGTGAGTTCCAGAACAGCCAGAGCTACAGAGTGAGACCCTGTCTCAAAGAGGCCAAAAAAAAGTAAAGAGAAAAAAAATCAAAGAAACCTAGTCTGGGCCTGAGCACTCTGATTCTGAAGGTCTTACTGAACGCCCTGGTTATTACGAAATACACAGGAAGGTATTCAAGGATGATAAGAACGCAAGGCTGGTCAGTTACTCCCAAAACTGTTTTGGAAAAAGTAAGTTTTCCATACTGCTTGCAATTTCTGGAAATCTGAACGTAGATCAGAGCAAAATGATTTTTTTTTTTTTTAAAGCTTCCATCTTCCTGTGATAACAGAAAGGCAGGGGCTGGCCTGCTTAGCCAGGCACAGTGGTACAATCCGTAAGTCCCAGCTTGAGAGGCAGAGGCAGGTGGATTTCTCTGAGTTCAAGGCCAGCCTGTTCTGCAAGGTGAGTCCCAGGACAGCCAGGGCTACACAGAGAAACCCTCAGGAAAAAAAAAGAGAGAGAGACAACAAAAAAGAGCACAGACTGTTCTTGAAGAGGCCTCTAGCTCAATTCCTAACACCCATGTCAAGCTGCTCCCAACCACCTGTAACTCCCTGAAGGCAGCTGCGCTGCAGCCACACTCTCATTCACACACCCACGTGCCCGCACCGCCTCCCACATACACATCATTAAAAGTAATTTTTAAAACCAGTCAAGGTATCCAGGTGTGTGTTAAAATGAAGGGCTGAGGGGAAGGGCTGAAAGCTGGGGCTGAGGCTCCGGTGAAGAGTGCTTGCCGAGCATGTATGAAGCCAGCATGTATGAAGCCAGCATGTATGAAACCAGTAGGCTCCAACTCCAGCTACGCACAAACTGGGCATGGCAGCACCACATCTGTCTGTAATCTCAGCGAGGAAGAGGTGAAGGCAGGAGGATTGGAAGTTCGAGGTCATACTAATCTGCATAGCCAGTGTGAGGCCAGCCTGGGCTACATGAAACCCTGTCTCAAAATTAATTAATTAAAAATAGAATAGAATGATGGGCTGGATGCTTGGGGACATACTTGGCTCTGTCATGGCTGAGGAGGGGGTGCTCCTGGCACCTGACAGGCATGCTAAAACATCTTATAGTGCCCAGCTCAAGCCATCTGGTGACAAATGTCAACAGTGCTGAGGTTGAGACGCCCTGTTCATGGAAACCCCAGTGACAGTAACTGCAAGTCCTCAGCCTGCTGCCTGCTCAGCACATGGCCTTTGCCAGCTGAGCTCATCTTCCTGACCTCACACAGTCATCTGGGAAATGAAGAGAGTGGTGGACGGTGCTGACAAGGCCAGCCCAGGAGTAAAACGAGATGGTGTCTGCGCTTTGCATAGGTACCAAGGACGCTTGCGGTTATGCCGGGTCAGTTCAGGTGACGGGTGGCAGGCACCTGATTGCTCCCTAGCAGACCATGGGTCCCCGCTCACAGAGTAAACAAGAGTCGTCCCTGCAGAGGAGTGAGTGTGGCTGGAACACATACACCCGTCCCCCTGGCCATCCACTCTTATCAGCTGTCACACTTGTCTGGAAGGTCTCGGACTGCCTGTTCCCACACAAAGCTGAAGATGTGTTTATGAAGACGGCAAGGAGATGAATAAATGCTCCTATAGCACCCAGCTCCAGAACAGACCCACTGCCCAGGCCATGCCCACACTGCCCAGGCCATGCCCACACTACTCAGGCCATGCCCATACTGCTCAGGCCATGCCCATACTGCTCAGGCCCACACTGCTCAGGCCATGCCCACACTGCCCAGGCCTACACTGCCCAGGCATGCCCACACTGCCCAGGCCATGCCCACACTGCCCAGGCCATGTCCACACTGCCCAGGCCATGCCCACACTGCCCAGGCCATGCCCACACTGCTCAGGCCATGCCCACACTGCTCAGGCCATGCCCACACTGCCCAGGCCCACACTGCCTAGGCCATGCCCACCCTTGCCTATATTATAGTCACCTGGATCCCATGCGTTCACCCTGATTTATCCTCTCACTTGGTCCTGGAAACCCAAACATGAAGGGAGCCAGTGGAAGTTGGAGGTCCAGGCCAGCCGCACACACAATGCTGACCCCAGACTCACTCAGCTCCCTGCAAGCCTAGCCTCTTTGGGTGATGTTTTTTGTCTTTTTTTTCTTTCTTTCTTGTTATAACAAAACTGTTCTCACGAAGGTTTGGAGAGAAAAAAAAAATTAACTGACGGCAATGGAAATTCTAATACTAGAAAAATGTCAAGAAAGCAAACAGCAGTTTCAATAAGGCCTGCCTGAGAGCTCATGGAAACAAGCTTGAAACCATCAAAACACAAAAACCCCCTTGGTTGGGGAGCGCTTAGGAGGTACGAGCATGTACTCATGAAACTCGAAACTCCCTTGGTGGCCAGTGTTTTGGTGTGAGTCGGCCCAGACCCCAGGGCCTTCACTGGTCCCGCACCTGTCTGTCCCGGCCCAGGCAGCTCTCCACACTGCCAGGTACTCACCTGCTTGCTCCACTTTGGGCTGGAAGGTCTGGGCTAGGTAGTCCAGGGGAAACTCTGCAAAGACACCAGGACTGGGGCTTAGAGGGTGAGCAGAGGGTGGGGGCAGCCAGGGCAGGCACCCAGGCCAGGCCAGCATAAAGCAGCCATCCTCTCCAGACCCCCAGACATGTGCACTCACTCTGCTGGATCCGCTTCCTGAAGACCTTCCAATAACACAGGAAGAAGGTGCCGGAGCCGACCAGCAGCACCACCATGGCCACCCAAAAGAGCATATGCCCTGAAACACAGTGCCATCATGTACTCTGTGCACAGCCAGGGGCCAGGAGCCTTCCCTGGACCGCACAGCCATCCCTAGGCGTAGTCCGCTTCCTACTCCTCCTGGGACATGGACCCCACTGAGGTGAGCAGTCCCTGGACTTTCCCCAAGCTGGGACCATCTGATTCAGCCCTTACCTGCCTGCCCTCCCTTACCTGGCTCCAGGAAGCGGATCAGCTAACTCAGAAAGTCAGACATACCGTAGAAGGTGAGAAATTGAAACATCAAGAATCGGAGTGAGTGAGGTGTGGTGGTGCATGCTGTAACCCCAGCTCTTAGGGAGGCAGAGGCAGGCAGTTTAGCCTGCTCTACAGAGAGAGTTTCTGGCCAGCCTCGGCTACATAGTGAGACCCCCACATTTTAAAAAAAAGAAGAAAGGAAAGAACGAATGAACAAATGAACGAAGGAGACAAAAAAGAGCCAACATAAAGAGGAGTTGAACTCTAGAAACCTGAGAGCATCTGGGACAGGGAGGCCCAAGGCTGGTTAGGAAAACTCTGAGACCATCAGCTTCTGAGGACAGGCACAAGGTCAGCTCTGCACAGAACATGCTCAGTATGTGTTCTCTCCCTTAAAACAAAGGAGAGGGCTGGTGGGGTGGCTCAGCGGGTGATGCGCTTGTTTCAAGCCTGATGACCTGAGTTCAGCGTCAGGAAAGACCCCCACAGAAGTTTCTCTAATGTCCACGAACATACTCACATCATACATGTATGAATGAACAACATAATGTTCATTAGAGCCAAAGGAGGAAGATGGAAGCTTGTCTAAAGTTTTATTTGTTATTTTGGGGACAAGATCCAGGATAGCTTCAAACCTGCTATGTGGCCAACAATGATCCTGACCTCGGGATTACCTACCTCCACTTCCTCTGTCCTGGGATTACAGGTGTGTGCTACCACACCTGGTTTAGGTGGCTCTGGGAAAGGAGCCCAGGCCCTCTGCTAGGCAAGCACTCTGCCAACTGAGCCCCAGCCCCAGCCCTCAGACTTTTCCATAGCCCGCTGAGAAATGTTAGCTTGAGAACCACCGCCCCCTTGTGTCCATAACTAGTAATGCTCATCCTAAAACCAATCGCCTGGTGTTAACCTCATCAGCAGGAACAGCAGCTGTCTCCAAAGCATGAGCTGACAACCCTGGCTACCTATGCACTTTCCATCTTACATCCCAGGAAACTGTGGATGAAGGGAAGTAAGCGCCTAGTCTTTCAGTAACTCATTCAATAATGGGGTTTTTGTTGTTTTGGTTTGGGTTTGTTTTTTGTTTGTTTGTTTGTTTGTTTGTTCTTTGCTACAGGGTTTCTCTGTGTATCTCGGGCTGTCCTGGAACTCAAACTCACAGAGACCCACCTGCCTCTGCCTCCCAAGTGCTGAGATTACAGACATGTGCCAACACCACCCAGCAACATTTTTAAAACAGGGTCTCATGTAGCCCAGGCTGGCTTTGAACTGGCTAGATCACAGAAGGTGACCTGAAGAAACTATTATTTTTCCTCGAGATGGTCTCACTGTGTAGCCCTGACTAACCTAGAACTTGACATGTGGACCAGGCTGGTTCTGAACTTACAGAGGCTCTGCCTGCCTCTGACACCTAAGTGCTGGAATTAAAAGCATGTGCCACCATATCCGGAGGGTTTTTGTTTTATTTTAAAACTCGTGTGTGTGTGTGTGTGTGTGTGTGTGTGTGTGTGTGTGTGCGCGCACGCACACACTTTCAGAGAACAACTCTGTAGAACTCATTCTCTCCCACCTCTACATGGTTTCTGGGGCTCCAGCTCAGGTCCTGGGGAAGGATGGATGGCATGTGAACTATCTCACTGGCCCAACCCTGAACTTCTACCTCCACCCCTCAGCACTGGGAGTATAGACATGCTACCAAGCCCCATGTATACCCTGGTAGGGATCAAACCCAGGGTACTGGGCATTCTAAGTAAATATTAAAGCAACTGAGCCACATTGAACGTGGTGGAACACACCTGTTATCCCAGCACTCAGAAGGCAGAAGCAGGCTGATCTCTGTGAGTTCAAGGTCAGCCTGGTCTACAAATCGAGTCTGGGACAGCCAGGACTACAAGAGAAACCCTGTCTCAAAAAACCAAAACAACAAAACAAAATAAACAAAAGCCCAATCGAGCCACAACTCCAACCTGCCAACTATATTTTGGGTAGCAATTATAGGTCATCAGGATGAAGCCATGAAAGAATGAAATAGGGTTAGGAAATGATGGAGCCTAGGCCCAGATCTAGAAGCCAGAAAGCTGGGATTGATCTCCACTTCCACATCTACCTGAGGCCATAGGCCAGGCAGGACCCCCACTTCGGACGATGAGCAATCAATACCTGGATCCAGAAATGGTCTTCCTGTGGACGAGGGTGAGGTGGGCTGCATCCTGTTGCTGGTCTGGGCATCCACCAGGAGGCTTAGGGTGGAGGCGGTACTGTACCAAAGGAAACCCAGGCCAGGGGTGACAATCACAATTGCCATAAAAAAAGGGGGTGTGTCTAATGAAGGATGAGTCTTTCTCTGGAGAGGTAAAGATGAAGCCTGGGCACCCAGAGCATCTACACAGTCTTGTCAGGCATCATGAGGGCAGGGGCCAAGCTCTGCCTTTACAGACATACAGTTGTGTTCCTCCCCAACTACACCAAAAATCTATGGGCCTGATATCCCGTGCCTCTAGCGCAGACTACCACAGAGCATTGCCTGAGCACACAAGAGGCCATTCCATCCTGCTCACAGAAGGGGTTAGGGGTCACCTGGCAGGCTCCTCGCTGTTTTCTGAGGTACTGAAGTCAGGTAGGGTCTCTGGAGGTGGCAGCTCCAAGGTCATGTTCATCTCTGGATTGCCTATAGGGATGATAACATATTAGAATCCGTGTCAGGGAGTTTGAATCTCCAGAAAAAGACTTAGTCAGAATGCAGTTGGAGGCAGTTGGAGACAGCGGGAGGAGTGGAAGACAGCGGGAGGCAGTGGGTGGCCAGGGGAGGCATGGGGGGGGGGGGTGATCTTCCATAACACACAGTTCCTGGCTACAGCAGGCAAAGCCCATCAGGGTTGTGTTCTAAAGGGTCAAACTGGAGAGGCTGTGGTTGAATGGGAACAGTGCCCAGCAGTGGCTGCTTTTATTCAAAAGACACCTAACAGCCAGCGAGATGGCTCAGTGGGTAAAGACGCTTGTTGGATCCCTGAGACCCACATGGTTGAAGAAGAGAACCAACTCCCACAGTCTTCCTCTGACCTCGAGGGCACACAAGCGTCATGGACACACACACAAAGACACACACACACACAGACACACACAAACACATTATTCACTAGTCATCTGAAGCTCCAAGGTGAAAACACCCCAGACCTCTAAGAGCTGCTTGGATGAGCCAAGCCCGGTGAATCTGTGCAGCACAGGCTATTCACAGGAGAGAGGACATTTAGGGACCACAGCCAGCCCCCACCTGTTCTGTCAAAAGCCCCCGAGTACAGGGCAGGGGACGCTCAACACATGTCCCAGGCCTGGCATGCAGGACACAGAAATTCCGGGAGTGAACCAGCCCTTCCAGGACCTCTAGGCCCGTGAGCCTCGGCCTCGGGAGCTGCAACCTGGGGATGCTCTTCCGTTTCCGCCAAGACTGCAGCTCAAGGCCTCTGCATACCTAGGTTCCCCTCACCAGACAGGACCCCCTGGGAGACTGCCACAGCCTCGAGTGAACAGTACCTGGCTCTGCGCCGGGCTCCCTCGCCTGGGAAACGGGCGACTCCGGAATCTTCAGGAGCCCAGCAGCACCTTCCTGCACAGGGCGGGTGCTCCCTCTTGGCAGCAGGCTCCTCACACTGTCCGTGGCTGGGGACTTTAGAGTGGGTGTGGCCTGAGGAGTGCCAGGGCTGGAGAGGAAGCCAGACACGGGTCTGGTGACTTCACACGGCAGGGAGGTCTGGGCTGGGTGTCAGTGTCCCACCCGTGCACCCTGTGAGTCCTGGACACAGGGCAGCCCGCCCGTCCAACGGTCACCGGAAGGGAAGAGAAAGGAGGCCAGGGGTCACCTCGTAAGTGTCTTGCAGTCGTCTGCATTGGAGCAATCGGGGCCAGGTCCTGCGGAAGGCAGCTCACAGACAGTGTCACTCTCTGCCGTGCCTGCGAGGGGGACAGCAATGGCTTCAGAATGGACACTGAGGGACCCAGGGTCCCCAGGAGCAGAACTGTCACCACCACAAGCCACACAGCCACCACAGAGCCACGGTGAGGTGCTAGGAGAACACAGCGGCCATCCAGAGACGGACTCATTCCAGGCATCAGCATCCTCCCACTTGGTGGGCCTCCAGCTGCTGCCTCCTTCCCAGCTCACAGGCAAGACAACACAGACGTAGATGAGAGGTGGGGAAAGAGGGGCCTGGCTTCCCTTGATGGCATGTGCTGTGGGTCACTACGGCAGCTTTACTTTTCTGGGGACAACACTGAAAGGCGTGAAGAAAGGAGAGCCTCGGCTGGCGGCACACACTGAAAGGCGTGAAGAAAGGAGAGCCTCGGCGGGCGGCACACACAGCACGCACGAGGCAGAGGTAGGCAGCTCTGGGAGTTCCAGGCCAGCCTGGTCTACGCAGTGAGTTCCACGGCAGCCAAGAGCTCCATAGTGAGAGCCTGTCTCAATAAAGTAAGGGGGCGTGTCTTGAGAGTTGTCTTAGTAGTTAAGACAACTACTCATAACTACTCTTTGAGAGGACGGGGTTCAACCCCCAGCTCCCACACTGTAAAGTGGTTTACAACCGACTTTAACTCCAATTCTAAGAAACCCGATACCCTCTCCTTGCCTCTCTGGGCACTAGGCAAGCATGTGGTACACAGACATACATGCAGGCAAAACACTCATACACATAAAATAAATAAATCTAAAAAGGAAATTAAAAACAAATCGCGTGTGGTGTGTGCCTGTGATTCCAGCAGCCAGGAGTCTGAGAAAGCAAGATCACAAGTTCAAGTCCAACCTGGACAACAGAGTGACTCTGTCTCGAAAGATAAATGAAGACATAGGAAATTAAACTCGATAATGCATTAATTTGGCCTAGGAGTATTGCTTATTGGTATAGCACTTACCTGACAGGTAAGGCCTTGGGTTCGGTCCCCAATAAAACACACACAACACAAGCATGCAACCATGCTGGGCACAGCGGCTCACACGTGTAAAACCAGCACTTGGGTTTATGAGGCAGAGGGATTGCTGTGGATTTTGAGGTCAGCCTTTTTACATAGTGACTTACAAGACATCCAAGGCTACAGAACGAGAGCTGGTTTTTAATAGCCATAACCTGGCTGGGAATGGTGGTGCACGCCTTTAATCCCAGCACAGGGGTCGGGGGGAAGCAGAGGCAGGCAGATATCTGTGAGTTTGAGGCCAGCCTGGTAAACAAGGGGAGTCCAGGACAGCCAGGGCTTGTTTCACAGAGAAACCCTGTCTCAAAAAAAAACAAAACAAAAAAGCCCAAAAACCAAAAAAGCCTTACACTGACAACACAATGATCTATGTCAACTGTCAGTTGGCAATCAACATAAATATAATGAGCCATGTTAGCCTGTCGCCCCCACGTGGCAGTCTGGGGAACTCCACCCAGACTGGCTCTGCTGGCTAGAAGGCAGAGGGTCTGACAGGCGCTATGCAGAAGAGTTTCTGAGCTGGAAAAGCTCCTGAAGCCTCTAAGTTGCATCTCCTCCTCATATGGGGGGGAGAAGGAGTGAAGGGACCGGCCCTCTCCACAGGTGAAGAGCTTTGCTGAAGCGCAGCCCGAGGAGGCCCCGAGGGGCCTCTTGAGCGCTCTCCGTCAGCCATCTTGCTCTGATTGCAGGCAGGAGTGGTTCAGAGCATTCAGTGATGCAGGCATTAGAAACAGCCCAGGAACCGGAAATGCTGAGGGCATGGGCTACAGAAAAGGGGGGACCACAGAGCCTGCCATGTTCAGCCCCCACCATCAGTGTGTCCCATCGGCACTCAGTGTTGGAGGGCACCCTTTTTACACACCCCCACCCCATATCTCCCTTTCAGAAAGCACACCACTACCCCCTTTTATGAGAATAGAGTCTCATTGTGTATATTAGGCTAATACTTTTTATGGCAGGATCACAAGTTCGAATCCAACCTGGACAACAGAGTGGCTGTCTCAAAGAATAACCGAAGAAATAAGAAATTAACTGCTGGAATTGCAGGATGTGCCACTAGAGCCAGATTTTGTTTTATTTTTAGATTTATTTATTTTATGTGTATGAGTGTCTTGCCTTCGTGTATGTCTGTGTACCACATGCATGCCTAGTGCCCAAAGAACAAGAAGAGGGTATCAGATTTCTCAGAATTGGAGGATCCACGATTCTTATCCCTTCACGGACCATGAACCCCTCCTTCATATTGCCAAGAAATTAGAAGCTTGTAGATAGGCCTGAGGACACAAGGCAAACTGGATATAAAAACAACAACAATTTCTCAGCCTTGAATCTGGTGTCAGAGTCTCAGCACCTCCCCCACCCAGTACCCCACTTTGAAGCAGAAAAACCAGCTCTGACCCCGGCAGAGACTTGGGGCTACCTTCTTGTCTGTGGGCTTCAAATAGGCCCACAGCCTCCTCTAACCAGGCCTGGGCCTCAATGAGGTATCTCTGCTGGGAAAAAGACGTGATAGTGAGCAGCAGAACCCCCGGGGTTTGGACACGACACAGCATGGGAGAGACACTTCCACGGTGTTCCACCGTGGCGGAGGTGGGGTCGGGGGCCTGTGGCAGGCATGGCAGCAGCCACAACTGGGCTGCACGTGAGGACACTCACCTGGGACCTTGACGATCTTCCCCCCAGAACAGCGGGAGTGTGGGGAACAGCGGGCACAGGAATTGACAGCTGTCGTGGAGCAGAAGGTGCCGGGCTGACACTCACAGATGCGAGAAGAGTTTCCGGAACATGGAGCCTTCTCCACAAGGCCTGAGGGACACAGAGAGGGGGTGATGGAAGGGGAGAGGCAAGCCAGGGGGCAGGGATCCAGGGAACATGGGGACCATCCAGGAGCATCTGTCAGGCCCACCAGCTGGCGCTCTGTACCACACCTCATATCTCCCGACGTGTGTGAGAGGGGCAGCATGAAGGTGGTGTTTGCCTCCAGTCTAAATCCCTGCACACTCCCACAGAGGCTACAAACAAACAAGTGTGGGCCTGGGGAGATGGCTTAGTGAGTAGAATGCTTGTTCTTCAAGCAGAAGGCCCTGGGTTCAGATCCCCAGGACCTGCGTGAAAAACTGAACTGAGCAGGACCCCACATGTCTGTGGCAAGAATGGGAGGACCCCTAGGGCTGGCAGGCCGGCCAATGTAGGTGACTCAGTGAGCTCCGGGTTTCGTGAGAGTCTCTGTCTCAAAAAAGTAAGTTGGAGAGTAGTTGAGGAAGACCCTTGACATCAGCATCTGACCTCCACAGACACACGGAGCTTGTGTGTGTACAAGCATGTATGAATACAGAAATAAGTAATGTCCCAGGATATGGAGAGAACGGAAGTACATGTCACTGTGTGATAAGCCTTCCTGAAAAGGCTTTATGCTATGGTATGCCATGGGCCTCCTGTCTGGAAAAAACAAAACTAAATAAAAATAAATAAATAAATAACATTTGCATTCAATAAACAAAATAGACATTTTTCAGAGACACTGAAAAAGTTAAAGAATATGACCATTAGGTTTCAAGAAAAAATCTCAACACATCCTTCAACCTAACCAACCCCACAAACTAACACAAAACCCAAAGAAAATAGCAGACCCCATCAGTAAACACAATTGATGTGAGAAGAACCTGTTTCAGTATCTCTCCTGGCAGCAGCATCGTATAAAAGGATGCAGCCCTTGACGTCCGGCCACCGCTCAGACCGCTCTACCATTTACCAAGTTCCACAACCCTAGGAAGGCATTCACACCCTGAATCCTCAGATTCCTCCCCAAAGAAACGGGCCGAGAAGAGGGCAGTGAAGACGTGAGTTCTCCTTCCAGGGAGCACACTAGGCCTCCCGGAAAAGCAGGGATGCAAAAGAGGACTACTGATGTCAACTTTCAAATCCAGAGAGGTAAACTGAGTCACCCAGAGGACCAAACCCTGAAACTTCCTGCCTCTCAGCTTTCCCCTCGCAGACAGGTCCCAGGGCGAGAACGGGTTCCTTACCTTGCAAACAGGTCACACAGGCTGTGCAGTACCCGTCCTCATTCAGGTAGTACTCGGGAGCACATTGCTTCCTGCAGTGCGCAGGACCCTGCGGGCATGGCTGGGTTGGAGACATCCCTGGGAAAAGCAGCAGAGAAGTCCTAGGCTAGGTCACCTTGGTCATGAGCTGGCCTTCCATCCTCCATCTCTCATGCCATGAACCCCACCCGTCACTACTTTAACCCATGGCTGTTGCAGACAGAGGCATGAACCTCCGTGGAGCTCACTGGGCCAGCAAAAAAGGGCAACTCTGGTATGGGGAAGACCTAGATCCGGCATTCCCGGGCTGCCACCTGACAACTTGGGCCTTGGACAATCGCAATGACCTCTTTCACGCTAACTATATGATTTCTCTGTTTCTCCTAAAACGGAAAGGGGTGCCGGGACAATGAAGGTCAGCAAGCACAGGCTGGGTGCTGGCTGTCATTCTCAGCAGACATCCTGATTCTCTGAGGGAACTGAGGGATCTGCGGGGAGTCAAGACCACGAAGACCCTGACCCTGGAATCACCCAGCAATCTTCCTCCCATTCTTTGAGGATGGGAGATGCAAGATGATGACGGCGAGACGGACGATAGATGCGGAATGACCATCCCAGATATCTGCAAGGGGTTCTGTCTGCCCTGCCAGAGTCAGCCATGTTTGTTCAGATATGTTTCCCACAGTTTGGGTCCAGAATGAGCACATGACCCATCTGGGCCAATCAGAACACTTCATTTATTCCAGCGATGCCTCAGGATAGACATGTGACTCCAACAGACCAATCAGAGCGTGACACATTTCTCACCACTGCGATTGGCGCTACGTGGGCACAGGACCATGCTAAGCCCTGGGTCTGAGAGTTTTCCCGCCTAGAGGTCTGGCTTTACCGCTGAGTTTCTGCTTGAACAAGCCGGGCTTGATGGCATATCCCTTTAATCACGGCTGGGAGGTAACTCTCACTATCTAAGTTGCCTGAAATACTGCCAGACTCTCCAGGACGGCTGTTTCCAGCCACCACTGAGCCACCTGCTGCAGGGCCTGGCTCATATCTGGTGAACCCGTGCCTGCCGACTTCATGAATAGACGCCAGGGCCTTCACCATCCACACCCTGTGCAAGACCTGGGGTCCAGAAAACGGAGGAAAGGGGAAGGGCTGGGGACTCTATTTTAGCCCTGGCTGAGCTTACTAGCAGGTGATTGTAGGTCCTGTCCAAATTCCCTCTCTGGGTCCCTATGGGGTTCAAGCGCTACTGTGAGTAAAGGGCCAGGCCTTCATCCTAACGCCCTGCTCCATCTGTAGGTGCTGCTGGCCGTTTATGAGGTAGGCAGTGAGCTTGTCACCAAGGGTGTGTAAGCAGACAACTGGGTCGTGGCTGTCTGGTGTGTGGAAAGGCACCTCTCCTAGGTGAGGAGAGACGTGGAAAGACATCTCGGCTTCCTTCCTCCACCAGCCCACCCACGTGCAAACCTTGCCACACAGCTGAGCGCTGATTTGAGTGGGCGGGCAAAATGTCAGAAATTTCCCCAAAACACGGAAGAAGGGGTTTTTCTGGTTTTCCTCTGTGGCTTGCTCGGAAGCTCAGGGTCAATAAAACTCCAGCAAAATGCCCCGCCCACCACACGGGCCTGAGGGCTCAGCTACCGTCAGCACTGGGCCACCGGGGATGTGGGCGGAGGGAGCAATCTGTCTGTTAGTCCCTGCTGTCACATGGAGAAAGCCTAAGACCTAGGGTCACGCTCACAACCTCCGGTCTGTGACAGGAACTGTGGCTACCGAGTGTCACAGCACGCTGTGGGCAGAAGGGTGAAAATGCCCAGAATGGAAAGGCGGGAGCCAGTCTCTTGCAGCGAAGGAAGGCTCCTGGAGGTGGGGTCTCAGAGCTGCCGCGGGGTTGAGATGGCAGAAAGGGGCACCCAAGGGTGAGGAAGACAGGCATAAGCAAAGGACTGGAGACCTGAAACCGAGGGAAGGAGCTGGAAAAAGGGGCCTCTTCCGGGGCGGGGCGCGGAGGGAGAGGGAATGGGTGAGAGGAGGTGGGAGGAGACTGCTGTGGACCGGAATTCATAATGAAACTCTTAGCTTCACTATTTGGAGAGCGAGGTTCAGGAGCTCACTAAGGATAAAGGAGCCCAGAAGGAGCCCTTACCATGGGATAGGTAGGCCTCTAGGAAAGGGGATCACACACTGTGGAGAGGTGGGCGGGTCAGACTGCAAGCCAGGACGAGCCCTGGACAGAAACCTAATCAGTCCAAATCTTTGACTTTGGATTCTCCAGGTACCTTTTTTGTTTCTTGTTTTGTTTGTTTGGTTGGTTTTTTTTGCTTTCTTTTTTGAGACGGGGTTTCTCTGTGTAGCCTTGGCTGTTCTGGACTCGATTTATAGGCCAGGCTGGCCTTGAACTCAGAGATCCGCCTGCCTCTGCCTCCCTGAGTGCCACCACGCCCGGCTGGGTCCTTTAGTTGCTAACCAGTGGAAAGTAACGGCCTGCAGGACCCCAATCAGGAATGGGGAGAAGAATACGCTGCATTGGGGAGACCAGGAGGGGGCAGGAGGGACCCAAGAGACGCCGGGTATGGTGGCATAGGCCTACAAATAACCCCAGCAGTCAGGAGGCAGAGGTCAGAGGATCAGGAGTTGAAGGCCAGACTACACCACACACAAAGTTCAAAGTCAGCCTAGACTAACTACGTGGGACCCTGTCAAGCTGTCGTGAAAGACTTGTCACAGAACATTTAAATTAGCCGGGTGGTGATGCCTTTAAGTGGGAAGCAAAGGCAGTTGGAGCTCCGTAAGTTCGAGGCCAGCTTGGTCTACAAAAAGAAGGCTACACAGAGAAACACTGTCTTGAAAAAAAAATTTTTTTTTTTTTTTTAATTTTGATTATGAGTGTTGGGAAGTGAACCTGGGTCCTCAGGAAAAGCAGGAAGTGCTTTTAGCCACAGAGCCATCTTTCAAGCCCCACTGAAACAGACTGAACTCATTTGGGGGCGGGAGGGAAGAGGCATTATTAAATTCTTTCTCAAGTACTTCCTCTGGTAGCCTGTCAAGGCTGGAGTCCCATTTCATGGGGTGTTCAGAGAACTCAGGCCTCAGAACAACTGTCCAAGAATCTCACCCAGCCCAGCCACATCCCCAATGACCTCGTACGGAGCTGCCTGTCCCCACCTCCAGACGCTGTTGCTGGGAAGAGTCAATAGTGGGTACATGGGCCAGGAACATGGTCCTGCTACTCCCCACCCACAGGAAGCCCTCCAGACACAGTGACCTACCTCTGATGCCTTGCTGTCCTAAAAGCAGGGGACAGCTACACTGAGCCAGTGACAGAGACTTCCTCCCACCCTCAACTGTCATAGCTACTGTCTCTTCTAAATACACGTCTATTCTTGGAGCTCAGAGACCGCTTCATCCCATACCCCAGCTGCCAATGGCCCCCACATGTGCTTGAGACTTTTGATCATAGTCACAGGGGACCAAAAGGCCTCATAACCTTTTCTAATCTTCAGGCCTGAAGATTGTTCCAGAAGTGTTTCCTGACATTCTTCTAGAATTCACACTGTGCTAGGGTGGGTGAGCATTCCAGGAAGCCAGCAGTGTTTAGGCAAGTTCAGTTCCCCAGAAAATTGTGGCCTGGGACAAACTTGGCTTGGAGCAGACAAGAACTGGAAAGAGCAGGGTGAGGTGGTGTATGCCTGAAGATGCTGAGAAGGACAGCAAGTTCAAGATCAAACTGGGCCATCCAGACCCTATCACACACTTAAAGGGAAAAGCAGAGGAAGAGAGAAGAGGAGAATGAGGAAAAGGAGAAGAAGAAGGAGAAGAAGAAGAATCAGCCAGTGATATGGCTCAGTGTTAAGAGCCATGGCTGCTCTTGAAGAGGACCCAGATTCAAGTCCCAGCACTCACATGGCTGCTCCTAGTTCCAGGGGCCCCAACACCCTCTTCTAATCTGTGCAAGAGCTACATGCATTTAGTGCACAGTCATACATGCAGGCAAAATTATCACACACATGAATTAAAAAAAAAATTAAGGGGGAGGGAGGGGAGAAGAGGAAAGAAGAAAATGAAGAACTGAGAAGGGCTTTCACTCTCCAGAAATGACAGTTGGTCACAGGAGGTGTTGGCTGTTGAGATTCAGGGGTCACCCTGAGCAAGTGTCTTAGCTGGCTGAACCCCAACAGCCTCATTTGCAGAACAGAACCAATACTTAAGGCAGGATAATATTGTCTCAGACTCTGGGACAAATGGCTGAGGTGCCTATTTAACATATCAAAGCAGACATGGCTGCCAGATTCTCCCAGCATCCCTCAGTCCATATCTGTTACAGGGTATGGCTGGCATACCCTCCCTCTACCTCCCAAAACTCTCCAGCCCAAGATTTGGGCTGCCCTTCCCCCGAGTATCTCCCCTACATAACCCAGCCATTTTGGTCACCTTCCTTTTTTTTTTTTTTTTTTTTTAACCTTTTGCCCTCTTGGCTGCCATAGCTGGCTCCCCTCTCTCCCCTCTCCCACCCAGGGCCATGTGCACTCTGGACTCTCTCAGATGTATCCCCGTTTATCTACAATAAACTTTCTCCCCCACCATACCTAGGAGCAGTCCTGTCTTTTCTTTCTACTTCTTTTTTTTCATTCAGTAAGTGACTAGTGAGCTGAGACAAAGGAGGTCACAGTGGGAGCTGGAGAGCCCTGGATAGGCATCATCAAAACCTCAGAGCGGGTCTTGCATCCTGGTGGCAGTGGCAGACCTAGCCTGTCCAGCAGGCAGCCTTGCCCTTCCCCAGACCCTGTGACATTATGGATAGCCTTTAGAAACCTGTAGCCAACCATGGCCATGACTGTGTTTGCTGGCTTATCTCCAGCCTTCCCCAAACCTCACTTTTTCACCAGTTCCCCCATGGGAATCATACATCAAAACAAGGAATCTACCTCCTGCCCTCAGTATCCCACTCACCGGAGGGGCACCGGTGACAGCAGCTCCCGGCAGCCTCCCCGGGGTAGTAGTTGGGGTCTCCAGCACAGGTGGTCTTCAGTGGTCGGTCCTAGAGGGTTGGAGAAGCTGGTGAGACAAGGCCAGATTTCCACCCTCAGTCCCACCCTGCAGCCCCAACCTGGTGTCCTCTCCTTTGTCAAGGCCAGGCTGAGACCTACTGTCATAGAGATCAGAAAAAAAATTTCTGACTCCACATCTCCCCACAGAGCTAATGGGAACTTAAATGCAGGTGGAACCCACAGGAGTCTCCATGTCCTTCTGTGCTCACAGTCAACACACACACACACACACACACACACCACCCAGTTCTTTCAGCTACCCTCAAGCCATCAGCCATGGTTGCAGCTGGTCCCAGCTGGTGTAATCCTCCAGAGGACTGACACCCTGCCTCCCACCCTGTCTCTGGGACATGTGCAGCAATAAAAGCATCTGGGAAAGTTTCCTACGGGTTGAAGTCCTGCGCACCTAGATGGGAAAGTGCCCAGATCCCAGGACATAGGCAGGCCCTCACCACACCCAGCATGCTCAGATCCCCCTTTGGAGACAAAACGTTAACCCACCTCTGTGTCCTGTCCATTAATTAGCCCTGTCTGCTCTCAAATTTGACATAGGTCAAACTGCCCAGTCTGCTCCTTTGCAACTGTCTCTCTTTTTTTGTAATTAGTGCACAACAAAATGGGTTTGGTTGGGTACAGTGCCACACACTTTGCCCCCAGCACTCAGGAGGCAGAGGCAGGCAGATCTTTGTGACTCCAAGGCCAGCCTGGTCTACATACTGAGTTCCAGGACAGCCAGGGCTACATCGTGAGACCCAGTGTCAAAAGAAAAACAAAAAAGAAAATGATGTGTTTTACTATGCAAACATGTTTCTGTTATCACTGTACTTTGCTTGCATTCACTGCTATAGCCAGCTTTTTTTTTTTAAGATTTATTTATTTTATTATGTATACAATGTTCTGCCTGCATGTACACCTGAATGCCAGAAGAGGGCACCAGATCACATTACAGATGGTTGTGAGCCACCATGTGGTTGCTGGGAATTGAATTCAGGACCTCTGGAAAAGTAAGCAGTGCTCTTAACCTCTGAGTCATCTCTCCAGCCCCTAGCCAGCTTCTTTTAAAAATCCTTGTGTGATCTGTGTGTGTGTGTGTGTGTGTGTGTGTGTGTGTCTGTGTGTGTGTCTGTGTGTGTGATGCATGTGTCTGGAAGCCAGAAGAGGACAATGAAAGGAACAGGCTAGCTTTCCAGGTTTCTTTATAAATTTTATACCCCATATTAAATTAAGTTCTCCCAGTACTTTTCCAGAAAGCAGAAGGACACGGACAAAAGGAGAAGCGGGTGAATTGAGACAAGACCCACCCTGTTGCAAAGGAATGACCAGGCCAGCAGTTGCGGGATAACATTGCCCAGCAACTGCTCCAAAGGTCTCCACCCCGATGCAGAGGAATGTCCAGATCCGCAGCTGCGAGGTAGTGTTGTCTGGCAACCAGTCCAGATGTCTGGGGCAGGACTGACTGGACTTGGGCGCCTAAAATGAACCAATCATTTTAAAAGTCAACCACGCTATAGATCCTTCACCCACTCCTAAGCTGCCAAGCTTGCATCCCCCACGCTTCCTGCGCTTTTTCCTTAAAAACAAACAAACAAACAAACAAACAGGCTTTTGTCTCTTGGCGCTGTTCCTCAACGATTTGTGGAGCAGCCCCATTGTGTGATGGCTTGAATAAACCTCTTGCAATTGCATAGATTAGGTCTCTGAGTTCCCTTCATCTACCTCCCCGGAAATTGGGCTCTCGCTGGGCCTAACAACATCAGGTGTCCTGTTCTATCACTGTCCACCTTATTCCCTTGGGAAAGGGTCTCTCACTGAGCACAAAGCTAGGTCAACATCTGGCAGGCCCCAGCAATCCTGTTTCTTCCCCCACAGCACTGGGTCCACAGGCACTGGTGACCACACCTGGCTTTTGAAGTGAATTCTAGGGGTCTGAACCCTTCATGCTTGTGTAGCACAAGCATGTGTAGCACACATCCTTACCCACTGAGCCATCTCCCCAGCCCTACAGCCTCTTTAATTCAATATTAAGTTTCAAGAATCATTCACATTTTTGGAAAGTCACCAACTCCCATGGCCTTGAAATGTGGCCAATGTATGTGTTTCTTAATCTAGATGGACATTGGGTTGTTTTCGTCTTTTGGTTGCCATGCTAATACTGCCTCATTTATTTATATATTTATTTATTTGTTTATTTATTTATTTATTATTGTTTTAGACAAGGTCTCTATATGTAGCCCTTACTGTCTTAGAACTTTTGTGTAGAACAGGCTGGCCTCAAACTCACTATTAGCCGAGGATAACCTTAAATGCCTGGTCCTTCTGTCCCTAGCTCCCAAGCACTGGGATTATAGGTGTGTGCCACTACACCTAGTTTTAACCTGTGGTTGAAACCCAGAGCCCCAGACATGCTGGGCAAGTACTCTATCACCTGAGCCACACTCCTAGCCTTGTTCTCCATCTAATTTTTCTCAAGCACCTGCACTGGTCATTTAGCTGCACTGTGTGAGACTGCCATCTGTCCTGCATTCTTGCTGGCACTTTCCAAGGCATGCTGGCTACTGAGGCATGTCAGTTACCAAGGCTGTCTTTTTAAGATGCAGTAGCTTTGGTGGGGTGCAGTGATTGCATGCAGCACTTTTTTGTTTTGCATTTCTCTCATGAGTAATACTGGCCTCACTTACTCTTAGGAATAAACTCCTGCAGCTTACTGGAGTTCTTTGAACCGTAAGCCCCACTGTTAACATTTTTCAACTTGACAAGATCTAGAATCACCTAGGAGGCAAGCCTCTGGCCATATCTGAAAGGAATTTTCTAGATGGAGTCAATTTCGACTTAGGAAGACAAGTCAAACTGTTCTCAGGGCACATCCCTGAGCCCAAAGCCACCCCAGGTCCCCCAGGCCACACAAGGCTAGAGTCACTTTCTAGGGTATTGCCAGCATTTTGCCAGCATTAAAGGCATACTCAGGAGACAGGAAGTGGCCACTCGTGGCCCACAGGACTTCCTTGATTTGGGAAGGAAGCAGAAGCTATTTTTCCTGACTGGCTTTAAGGACTATCTGGCTCCACACTCCTCTTCGGAAATCAGTGAAAACAAAGCTAAGTGCTTTGGTGCACACATGGCATCCTAGCACTTGGGAGGGAAAGGCAAGAGGCCAAGTGAAGGCCAACTGTGCGCCTTGACTTCTGCTGCTTCAATAAACATCACGACCAAAAGCAGCCTGGCGAGGGATGAGTCTACGCGGCTTCTACGTTACAGCCCAGCGTTGAGGAAAGCCAGGACAGGAACTGCAGCTCTGATGGCGGAGGAGCACTGATCACTAGCTTGCAGGCTCACAGCCGGCTCCCTTCTTTATACAGCCACCTGCCCAGGGATGGCACTCCCACTAGCAGGCCCTGCTGCACCAATTAGCCATGAAGATGCCCCACCAACATGCCCACAGGTCAAACTGATGGGAGAGAATTCCTTCATTGAGCTTCTCTCTTTCTAGGTGTGTCAAGGAGACAATGGAGATTAGTCATCACACCAGCCTCAGTTCCTGAGTTCAAGGCCATCCTGAGCAAAGTGTAAGTGTGTGGGTGGTGGTGGTGTTGCATTTATGGAAACTTCAGAAAGCAACACCAACCCCAGTGGGGCTGGGAGGTGGGTATGTGGATGCTAATTATATACTTTTTGACACTTCTGAAACCGTACTAACTTGAAATAATAAATAAAACCTAAGGTTTAGGGCTGGGTTGAAGCTCAGTGGTAGGGCGCTCACCTAGCATCCGGCAAACCTGGTTCTGACTCGGCTATAAACACTGAGACATTTGCACAGCACAGGGCGTTCTCATTTTGCCCAGGCTCCTTCAAGCAGCTTTTCCTTCTTCTCAAGTCACTGGGGGCTCCTGGGAGCCTGCAGGCAGCAAGCCGGCACCTCACGCTGCGGTTCCCCGACACAGCTCCTCCTTGGGTGTGCACCGAAATCTGAAGTACAGCTAGCTGGGACTGTCAGGACTCAGCCTTGTGGGGCCCTCAGAGTACGGGAAACTTTTATGTCCCCGCCTGGGTTTTCCCGCCTGGCCTGCCCCACCATCTCACTGATCGCTCAGAGTCTGAGGGAGCACGGCCCTGGGCCACCTGCCTGCTTACCTCCCTGCTGTCCCACCCTGGCTCAGTGGGGGTTTGTGGGACTGGTATCACTCCTCCAAATCTGGCCTGCTTTCAGCCAACCCCTGCTTTACAGATAAGGAAAACGTAGTCCAAAGCGGCGCAGCTGTCTGCCTAGATCAAGTACAAACGAGATATTTGACTCTTGCCATGCCTCCATTTTCTTCCCCTCTCAGCTACAGGCTATCTTTAAAAAGTCCAGCATACCAGCAGGAACAGCATGTCACCCCATAATTTATATAGAATCATGAGCCCAAGTAAGGGACTTTCTACAATTTACCCATTTTTAAATGTCAGGACAGATAGTAAAGAGATGGCTCAGCGATCCAGGGCACGTACTACTGTATGGTGAGGGCCGGAGTTAAAAGTCCCAGCACCCACATAAATAATAATAAAAATGTCAGTTCAGAGCCAAACACGCTGGCACATGCCTGTAATCCAGCTCTCCGGAGGCAGAGGCTATAGGATTAAGGACTCATGGTCTCCCTCAACTACATATCAAGTTTAAGGCCACTGTGAGCTACCTGAGACCCTGTCTCAAAAGGTTAAAAAAAAAGTCTGTGCATATGGTCCCAGCAACAGCGACAGAGCAGTCAGGATCACAAATTCAAGTCCAGCCTGGATACCTGGTGGAGACTAGATAAGATTTTATCTCAGAATACAAAGACTGGGGGTGGGGGCAGGGAGTGGGGGATTGGGGATATAGTTCAGTGATAGAGTGTCCACCGAGAGTGAGAGAGGCCCAGGGTTTAAGCCCCAGCACCATTAAACAAACGAACAAAGCAATCAGCCTCAGTGTCTGGATAACAGGCTGCTAAGGAATGTGAGGGAGACAATCGCTCTGCTGGACAGTATTTGAATAACTGCTAAATTATAATGTAGGCTGTTTGCTTTGCTTTGTTGACGCCGGGTAGCCGAGGCTGGCTATGAACATAAACTTCTCAAGCCTCAGATTTCTGAGTAGCTGGGATTTAGATGGATGTCACCAAGCCTGGGCCCAGTAAACCATGGGCACCAGAATGACAAAATCTCCAGATGGTGGTGGTGGTGTGGTGTGTGTGGGGGGGTGTCTCTTCTCTAAAATTCTGTGTAAGTTCTAAACCTGCCAGCAGGGTGCGCTATCTTCTCGCTGCCCAGGGAAGCAATGGGAGTCCGCTATTCAGAGCCAGCCCCAAGGAGGGAGACCCCAGCTGGGTTTAGGGAGGAAGGCACTAGCTCTCCTAGTTCCACAAAGGGACAGAGTCACATGCCCTCGGGGAAGCAATGTGGAGGTCCCGCATGGCCCCAAAGCCTGCCCTGAATGCTCCCAGGCCACCCAGCCTGCCTTCTCCTGCAGAGAGGAAGTCTTTAGAGCCTATAATGTCCTCATTTTGGATGAGCCCAGAAGGCAGGGTCAAGTTAACACAGTTTTGTAATGGCTGATGAGGTGCCTCAGGGGGCAAAGGTGCTGCCAATTCTGACCAACTGAGTGCACATGATGGAACCGACGCCTAACCTGTCCTCTGACCTCCACCAGGATGCTGGCAGAGAGGTGGCACCAGCCTTGGTGTCTATTTTGGCGTCCTTCCCTCTGAACAATGAGGGCCCACCACTGCCATTGGAGATGGGCCCAGACTTCTGATGTGCCTTGGGGGTGGGAGGGTAGGGGAGCGGCTACTGCACAGCTGGGCTCTGGCCTGTGTCTGGGAGAGGGAGGTCAGAGGGGAAGAGTGGGTGGGGGAGGCCAAGGGCCAAGGGAAGGATGGTTTTAGGTGGGGTTCCCCATGGGTTCAAGACAAAGTGACATGTCCACAGGGTGCTGAGTTAGGCGACCAGAGTCTGTGGCCCTACCTGAGCCTCTCTAGAACAAAAAGAATAGCCTCAAACCTCACCATCTCCGGGACTATTTTCAGGTTGGTTTGGTTTTCTCTAGCAGACCTGGTAAATTTTACTTTTAGAAAGTCCCACCTGGTATCAGCCAATAGAGAGAGAGAGGGAGAACAGCTGAGCCATACCTGTGGGAACTAAGTCATGTCGAAGCAAAATCCCCAAACGGGCCAGAGCTGTGCAGAACTGAGGTAGGGTCCCCTCGCACCTGGGACATTCACCTCTCAGAGACCCTGGTGCTCAAGGTACTTAACAGCCACTGTCACGCTTGGGCTGTTGCCTGCACACAGACTTAGAGGCGCCACCCAAACAGAATCCACTGAATGAGAATCTGCATTTGCTTCCAAGTGGCGGGTGGAGGTGGAGAGATGGCTCAGCAGTTACGGGTACTTGCTGCATCGGCAGAGGACCCAAGTTCGGTTCCCAGCACCCACATCAGCCTGGAGTTACAATTCCAGCTCCAGAGGATCTGAGGATCTGACGCCCTCTTCTGGCCTCCAGGGCATCTACATATGTACACTTTTTTATTTTTATTTTTATTTTTATTTTTATTTTAGTTGTTATAAAGAGTGATACAGGTTGAAAAGAAAGAATTATAAAGGCTGTGTTTTCATCCCCTCAGGAAAAGCCAGCTTCACCCCATTTTAAAGATGGGGAAACTGAGATGCTGGGAAGTTTAAAAAACAAACCTTGACTGGTGCTGGGGTATAGCTGGGGTGGTGGAGTGTCTGCATACAGAGTCCTGTGTTCTTCCCCCAGTAGCACACACCTGTGGTGGTCCAGATCTGCAGTCCCAGCAATGGGCAGGCGAAAGCAGAGGGATCCAAAGAGCATCCTTGGCAACATACGAGAGTGCAAGGCCTCCCTGGGATATATGAGACCCTGTTTCTAACTGTTTCAGGCAGGGCTTGAACCCCTCTGGCTGATGCTCCACAGGCTTGGCTGCGTAGGCTACGGTGTTGTTGCTCTGAGACCCTCATTCCTATAGCAAATCCAATGGTTTGAGACGCCTCAGTCCTATCCCTACGGCCCCAGACACTGGCTGCATTATTAAATGTCTCCTTCCCACCTCTCACTGGCCTCTGTCTAAATCCACAAGTTCTTCTTCCTCACCTTCCTCACCTTCCTGCCATCTCAGGTTCCCCTCACACTCACCCTGTCCCCACATCCCACTCACGGTACAGATACGAGAAAGGTCTTTGTTTCTTGTTGTGAGCCTAGCCTCTCCATCTCTCTAGCCCTGGAAGGTCAGTGGTTTGCTTTGGTTTTGTTTTTTAATAATTTGTTTATTTTTATTTTACGTTCATTGGTGTGTTGTCTGCATGTGTCTGTGCGAGGGTGTCAGATCCCCTGGAACTGGAGTTAGAGATAGTTGTGAGCTGCCATGTGGGTGCTGGGGGTTGAACCCGGGTCCTCTGAAGAGCTCTGGAGTGCTCTTAACCACTGAGTCATCTCTCAGTTCTAAAAGCCCTTTGTTTGCTTTGTGTTCTGTGGTTCTTGAGAAGAATCTACAGCCTGGTGCTTGCTAGGGAAGCATCTGCCACAGAGCTATATGCCCACCCTAACCACCCCCGTCTGCTCATCCTCTGCTCTTATTTTGAATGTCTCACTAAGTTGCCCAGGAAGGACTTGAACTTGTATCCTCTTGCCTCAGCTTCCTGAATAGCTGGCATTAGAAGCCTGTACTACTGGGTCTGGGTACCAGAGGAGGCTTTTTTTCCTTTAGTTATACTCATCTTATTTTATGTGTGAGTGTTTTGCCTGCGTGTAGTCTGCACACTGCATGTGTGTTTGGTGTCCATGGAGATCAGAAGGGGGCATTGTGCCCCTGGAACTTGAGTTACGTTGTGAATGGCACTGAACCACCAGATGAGTGTTGGGAATCACACTCTGGTCCTCTGCAAGAGCAACAGGTGCTCTCAACCATGCAGCCGCCTCTCCAGCCCCTACCACAGGGATCTGTGAGACCACAGGTATGGGTCCCTGTGCCACAGATACTGAGACTTTCCAGGCCCCATACCCAGGAGTCAAAGAAATCTCTTTTGTTAAAAAAAAAATTAAAATATTGATGATGAGCTGGGCAGTGGTGGCACACCCTTTTGATCCCAGCACTTGGGAGGCAAAGGCAGGCAGCAGATCTGTGTGAGTTCGGGGCCAGCCTGGTCTACAAAGTGAGTCCAGGGCAGCCAAGGCTACACAGAGAAACCCTGTCTCAATACAACAACAGAAAGAAAAAGAGAGAGAGAGAAGGAGGGAGGGAGGGAAGGAGGGAGGAAGGAAGGAAGGAAGGAAGGAAGGAAGGAAGGAAGGAAGGAAGGAAGGAAAGAAGGAAGGAAGATTGATGATGATGAGAATGGTGCCTCTGGGTGCTTTGTGTGTGTGTATGTGTGTCTGTGTGTGTATGCACACACACATGCCACAGTGCACTTGTGGAGGTAGGAGATAACTTTCAGCAGTTGGTTCTCTCCTTCCACCTTTCCTTCTTGAAGCAAGGCATCTCATTGTCTCTGCTGCACAGCTCCCTGTCCCCGTCTCCCATCTCATCTGGGATTACAGATGCACGCTTCTACATTGGTGTTTTCACGTGAGCTCTAGGGATAAAACCCTAGGGCAGCAGGCTTGTGCAATAAACACTTTCACCTGCTGAACCATCTTGTCAACCCCAAATAAAACCTTTGAAGCATTCAGCCTCGTGTGTTCTGTCAGAGCAACAAGCACACTGTACCAGGCCCCATCTTCCATCTGCAAAGCCAGCAGTGGAGGGCCAGGACTTGTGACAGAGCCCGCCCTGGAAATCCTCCGGGATCTCCCACCTCAGGACTCACATAGTCTCTGCATCAGTGAGGTCCTCAGTAGGTAAAGATGCTTGCCTGCAAGCCTGAGGACTTCAAGCCCCGGAACCGACACAGGGGAAGGACAGAACCAACTCTGCAAGCTGCCCTCTGACCTCCACACATGTGCATCACGGCATGCATGTTCACACAGACATGTGCACAGGGAAATAACTATAATAACAAAGAAATAACTGAGATAGTAATGCATGCTGTGCTCCCAGAACTTGGGAGGTGCAGGACGGAGGATTCGGAGTTCAAGGTCAGCTTTGGCTACATAATGAGTTATCGGGTAGCCTAGACTATCAGTAGGGAGGAGGAAGGGGGATGAAGAGGAGGGGGAACCTGGTGGAAGCTGCCAGGAACTGGAAGAGATCATTGTAATTCCCAAGGAACCTGGCTCATTCTCAATTGTTAATGTAAGTTTAGCTCACCTCTATGGGACCCAACCCAACTGCAAAGTCTTTAGATGATGCAGGCAGGTGGACCTGAGCCCTGGAGAAGATGGGGATGGAGGAAGCAACTGAGAAGAGCAAGGAGGCCCCCTGGAGCCTAACAGAAGCACAGTCTGTGACCTCCTTTCAGCCTCCCACCCTCCAGAGCCACTAAATAATACAGCACCAAATTTGAGACAGTCCATTACAGCAATGAGAGGAAACTAAGAAAATGTCACCAGGCTGAATGAGAGATCCCAGTTTAGGCTGGAGAAATGGCTCAGCCATTAACAACACTGGCTGCTCTTCCAGAGGACCCAGGTTCAATTCTCAGCACCCACATGACAGCTCACATCTGTCTGAAATACCAGTTCCAGCGGATCTGATGACCTCACACAGACATATGTGCAGGCAAAACACCAATGACCATAAACTAAAAATGAATAAATCATTAGAAAAGAGCAATAGCAAGGAAGGAAGAAAAGAGAGTTAGGAAGGAAGGAAGGAAGGAAGGAAGGAAGGAAGGAAGGAAGGAAGGCCCTACATCTGGGCTGGCAAGAATCAGTACAATGAAAGGTATCCAAAATATGTAGAGTCTTAGGCTATGTGAGTAGCCTAATTGAGAACGTTTGATGTCTTTCAGCACTGGTCCAGAAAGCACCAGAAAATTCTGCAGGAATTCTGGTTCCAGAGCTCTAGAGCAGAAGCCAAAGCTTCTTGATGCATCGATACTTAAATAACCCATTTGACACCCGAACTTGGGTAAAACAGAGCATCTGTGTTCCTCCCAAACACCTGATGTGTCTCCTTGGGCTTTTCCCACCACTCACGCAGGTGCCCACCCCCAGAACCAGCTAGAATCACCACAACCCTAACTCAGCTTGCCCCTCTCCCGACAGCTGTGATCGCCGGCTCCTGTTTTTAAGGCATCTGACTGGGTTGCCCAGTGACAGAGGGGCCACAGCCTGCTGAAGTCTGTAAAGCTGGGCTCCTCCCCTGCCTCCTCCTTAAGGTGCTCCCTCCTTGCCCACGCTGGGCTGACCACATCGTCCACCTTCTTCCTGTCCTCACTTCCTGGGCCAGGCTCTTCTGCTAATCTCTCATAGGCAGATCCCTTCCTTTTGGGGGGGGGGTGTGATGGGGGGGGAGTTGGTGTATTCTCTGCGAGGTTATCTGGTCTGCGGGTCCAGCCAGGCACTCCTGCTACAGAGTTAGCCAGGTGATCTTAGCTAGGCCATCCCCAAGGTCAGGGCACAGCTCAGTGGAACCACACAGGCCCAACCTGGGCTACGGTATATGTGCAAGGGCCCCCAGCCTCAAGGGCTCCCACTTTCCTTCTGTCTGAGATGCAGCAGATGCAAGTGCAGACCTAGAAATGAATCACCTCTCCCGAAGACGCACTCGGGGCAGAGCTGAGTGGGAGCTGCAGAAGCTTCCAGTAAGGGCAGTCAGTCCCGGTCCCAGCACCGCTCTCGAGCTGAGTAATGCAGCCGCCCTGCCTTGGCCTTGGAGCCACTGCTGCCTGTGAACCTCAAGCCAGGAAAACAGCCTTCGACTAAGAGAAACCTGAGTCTCCCTCTGCCCACCTCTTCCCACAAGGGGTCCTTCCCTGTTTCTGGGGCATCCCATGGAATTCTGCCTCCAGGAAGGATCTGATTGACTCTAGAAGTCACTTTTCCCACAGGAAGCCAAGAAAAAGCTCTCTTGCCCTCTGTGGAGTACCAGAACCACCTTTACCCCACACTGGGCAGAATGATTGGGCACTCTTTGTTAGTGAGAGCCCAGAGGCTGCATGCAACAAAGACTCATTTGTGAGAATTCCCCTATGGGAACCTCAGCAAGTAAAGCCAAAGCTGGAGGAGGGGAATCAGACTGAAGCAGGATGTTACTGGGAACTGGGGGGATTCTAAACCCATGGAATCCACCGGAAGGCGGGGCCCTCTATCATCCCAGGGAGTCTGGAGGAAAAGAATGGAACCCGGAGAAACTCAGTCTCCCTGGGCTTGCACCACATGAGTCCCAGACACTATTACAAAACAGGGCCCATCTCTTTCTCAGAGATGCCACTTGTCACAAAGCAACAAAAGCTGGGGACAACAAAACAAAACGAAACAGGAGCTGGGGAAAAAAAAATTGAAATCCCAGACCTTTTTTCTTTTTAAAGACTTCAAACCTCAGCTGGAAGGGAAAGGTGGAAGAAGGCTGGAGGGACCAGAATGGAGACCCTTGCTCCTCCCTCACATGCACCCAAAGTTCTGTCATGAAAGGCCCACAGAATTGAGGTTTGACGGTCAGCCTACAGTCACTGGGAAATGCAAATTAACATAAGAAGGATACAGACTGTTCAAGACCACAAAACAGAGCGATAAGATCGCACGTCGGTTAGGATGTGGGAAGCTGCTGCTGTCTTACACTGTTGTGAGAGAGAACACTGCCCAGTGCACTGAATGGCATGTCATTTCATTCCAGCGTGCATCTACCCTGTCAACCACCAGTATCCTCTCGTCTCTTCTCTAGGAAAAAACCACCCTCGTGCCCCAGACAGCAAACAAACACGTAAAAGACAATGATGGGCCCACGTGGTGGGTACACGCCCTCACTCTCAATATATGGGAGGTGAAAGCAGGTAGATGTATCAGCTCAAGACCAGAACTGTCTACACATTGAGTTTCAGGCCAACCGGGACTACAGAGTGAGACTCAAACAAACAAAACAGAAAACAGTGCCGGGAACCTCCGTTCACCAGGGATGTGAATGAGCAGATGAGCAGTGGTGGCATTCATCTTTAATCCCAGCACTTGGGAGGCAGAGGCAGGCGAGTATCTTTGAGTTCAAGATCAACCTGGTCTACAGAGCTAGTTCCAGGACAGGCAGGGCTACACAGAAAAACCCTGTCTCAAAAACAAAACAAAACAAAAACAAACAAATAAAACCCTGTATATTTCTATAAAAGTGACCCAAATACAAATATGCGTTTATAAAAGCCTGTAAATGGGACAGTAACTCAAGAACACGGCTACAGCTTAGACAGAATTAGCATGACACATTCATCTACATCGTAGCATTTATACTTTTTGTTTGGGGTATTTTCACGTTAAGTATATTGTTTGTTTTAATTGTAAAAGTGTTTCCATGGGCCTGTGAAACGAGTCCGTGGGTAAATTAAAGGTGCTTGCCGCCAAACCTGACAACCTGAGTTCTGTTCCCGGAGCCCACGTGGTCCGAGGAGAGAACCAACTCCCAAAGTTTTCCTCTGATCTACACACACACACACACACACACACACACACACACACACACACACACA